>NW_022900941.1:35916650-35939641 GCF_012274545.1 Fukomys damarensis | reverse complement strand
GGCTATGAAAATTATTTTGGTGGCTCCCATTAGTGAACAAAGATCAGAATAAATTTTCTGAGCATCTGCTTCTTTATTTACCAACAGGAGCATATCCAAACTTAAAGGTTATATTTAATTATCTTATAAGTTTTTTATTCGATCTTATAAAGCCAGGTTGAAGAAATCAACAATCTATTTGTATTTGACCTCATTCTGATCAAGAACATACAAACATCTTTGAACATTTAAGACAGACAAACATATAAGACAATTTTAATGAGTGCACTCAGATGGTTTTGGCCAATTGAATTATAAAATCTTTTTGTTATGACTAGTCAAAATTTTTGCAGATCAAAATTAACAGAGATCTCTTGTAGAATTAGGGTTAAAGGAATGAATACTCTTCTTGACTATAAATGTAAACCTTTTATAACAAACTTGAAATCAACAAGCAAACATTTTATAAATCATTTCCATAAACATTCTCTACATTCTTAGGTAAAGACAAGAGGAACATACAAAAACCTTTCATGTTAAAAGTACAACTCTTACTTATAGCTTTTCTAATATTTTTCTGTCTCGTTTACTACTTCAGCTTAAAGTGTCCTTTTTCTGTTTTCATACTATGATTGTTTTTTCTTCAGGATTACTCTAAGTGGGTTAGTCGTTTGTATGCTTTCCCACATTGAATCGTCTGTAGATGTGACTTGTCTGACCAGTCGTTCAGGTATCCAGGCAGGATAGGGGCTATTTGTAGGGAGAATGCATACAGAACCTCTTCCCCAGATTATAACAGGATCGAGTCCTTTCCATTGACCTGTAAGAACATTTTTCCAATGAACCTTGGCATAATTAGTGTTGGTTGTGGGATGCCAATGTCTGCCTGCAGCCGTCAGACCGGAGGCATCAAGAGTCAAAAAATTTAAAATGAATAAAACACAATTCAAGAGATTTTGAGGACTCTTGAGATACCATATTCCCCCTTTTATTTTTTTAAGGTAAGTTTTGATTGTAAAATGTGCTCTTTCTATTATACCTTGTCCTTGAGGATTGAAAAACTTTTTGCTTGGTGGATGGAGTCACTGACTAAATTGACAGAATAGTAATCTATTATACCCTTAGTGGCAAGATCAGCCAATTGATTACCTGAAGATAGAGGACCAGGAAGTCCAGAATGTGCTCGAATATGTCCAATAAAAAATGGTTGTTTTCAATTTTGAATCAATTTTTGTATCTCTAAAAATAGGGAATGGGCCGAGGATTGTTTATCAAGTTGTCCAGCTGTTTCCAAATAGGGAATTGAATGTAGCAAATATTGGCTATCTGTATAAATATTGATTCTATTATCAGAAAATTTTTGAAAAACTGCTAACATAGCACAGAGTTCCACCAATTGTGCAGAAGCATAATTAGTTTGAAATGTGATGGACTGATCATTATGGAAAGAGGCAGCTATGCCATTAGAAGATCCATCAGTGAAAATCAAAAGAGCATCCTTTAAAGGTTGCGAACTGGTAACCTTTGGGAATATAAATGTCTGATTTTTAGCAAATTGAATAAGCGTATCACCAGGGTAATGATTGTCAATATCTCCTGAATACTGAATAAAAGCTAAAGGCCAAAAGTCTGTGGTCTGTAAGAGCCAATTGCACTGTTCTTTATTATAAGGAACTATTATTTTATGAGGTTCAAATCCAAAGGTACGTTTTGAAAATTTTCTAGCCTGCATACAAAGTTTAGCAACTGCCTCATAGTAAGGCAATATACTCTTGCCTGAGTTAGCAGGTAAATGGAGCCAATAAATGGGTGCATTTTGCCATAACACACCTGTTGGTGTTCCTTGGGAAGGACAAACCACAAAGAACAAAGGCTTAGAATAATCAATGTAGGAAATTTGTTGTTTTTCTATTGCCAATTGAACTGTCTGTAGGGCTTTCCTTGCTTCTATAGTGAGTTCTCGAGGGGAATTTGGAGAAGGATCTCCTATTAAAATATCAAACAATGGCTTTAATTCATGAGTAGATAATTTTAAGTAAGGACGTAGCCAATTAATATCTCCTAATAATTTTTGAAAGTCATTAAGGGTTTTTAAATGATTGGTTTTTAGAACTATCTTATTATGGGCTATATAACTATTATTTAATTGAAATCCTAAATAAGAATAGGGAAAATTCAATTGCACCTTATCAGGAGCTATGTGAAGGTTAGCGGCTTTAAGACTCAGCACAAGATCAGCATAACAAGAATATAATTCATCCTCATTTAAACAAGCTAACAATAGATCATCCATATAATGTAGGATTTGAACTGCGGGCCAATTTTTTCGAACCTCAGAAAGGGCTTTAGCTATGAAATATTGACATAAGGTAGGGCTATTGGCCATGCCCTGAGGTAATACTTTCCATTGATATCTTTTCATGGGCTGAGCCTGATTGATTTCTGGGAGACTAAAAGCAAAATACTGTTTATCCTCATGATGTAAGGGAATAGAGAAAAAACAATCCTTTAGGTCCACTACTATAATTTTGGATTCTTTGGCAATGGCTACCGGGGAGGGAAGGCCAGGCTGAAGAGCACCCATTACTATCATTCTTTTATTAACTTGTCTTAGATCTTGTAAAAGTCTCCATTTTCCAGATTTCTTTTTAATTACAAATATTGGGGAATTCCAAGGAGAGAATGAGACTTCTAAATGGCCAAGCTCAAGCTGCTCCTGTACTAAGCTATGAGCAGCCTGTAATTTTTCTTGGGAAAGAGGCCATTGATCCACCCACACAGGAGGTCCAGGCAACCACTCAATTTTTTCTGCGTGGGGTACAGCTGAATCAATGGCCCCTAAAAAGAATATCCTAAACCTGCTCTTTGGGGACGCGCATGGGGTATCATAGGTGTGGCTATTCCCTGATTGTATTTCCCTAATCCTTTACCTGGAATATACCCCTGATTTATCATTTGTTTGGTGACTAACTCATCAGGGCTACACATGATAGCCCCCATTTGCTGTAAAATATCTCTTCCCCATAGATTTACTGGTAGGTGAGGCACAATAAATGGCTGAATTTTGCCCTGATTTCCATTTTCATCATTCCAATTTAATAACATTGCGCTCTTTTGAGGATTTTGAGTCATGCCTATTCCCCTAAGATGGGTGGCTGTATCTTGGACAGGCCAATTCTTGGGCCAATGTTGTTGAGCTATTACAGTCACATCAGCTCCAGTATCTAAAATTCCCTTGAATGGTTTATTATTAATCCAAATTGCTAATTCAGGTTTATCTTGTTGGATAGGTGTGACCCAAAATGCATCAGAAGACCCAAAGGCTCTATTTTGCCTATTCTGAGGAGATAAAAACTTCCCTTTGTCTATATAAGGACAAAGCAATATTTGTGCTATTCGCTCCTGAGCAGGGATAACAGTGATGCCATCAGGTGATGAAGCTAATATTTTTATTTCACCCGTATAATCTGCATCTATGACTCCTGGATGAATATGAAGCCCTTTTAAAATCCAACTACTCCTTCCTAGAATAATTCCAACACTGCCTTTCGGCAGGGGTCCAAATATTCCTGTGGGGAGAGCTTGTGTTCCCATCTGAGGGGTTAATACTGTGTAGGCGGAGGTGTGGAGGTCCAATCCTGCACTGCCTGGGGTTGCTCTGAATAGGTCATGAATGGATTTCGATTTGATGCCTCCTGTGGGACAAATTGAATGCTGGGATAAGCTGTTTTCACATTTGTCCTCATATTTGTTGGGGCCTGAGGTGGGCCCCGATGGAAGTTTTTTTGTCCACTAGGAGGCGCTCTTTCATAATTATTTCTCTGAGAAGAATCAATGAGTTTTCCCTCCTTGTCAAAAATTGACCTACACTCTGATGTCCAATGGTACCCTTTCCGGCACTTAGGGCATAGAGCTGATGGTCGAGATCCAGAACTGGGTTTGTTAGGGCAATCTCTCTTCAGATGTCCAGGCTGCTTACAACCAAAACATGTGAGCTCTTTCTTGTTGCGTGAATTGGCATAAAATGTATCTAAACTCATCCCTTGAGAGGCAGCGGCCATAGCCATCCCTTGTGCCCATCCCTGAGTATATCCTGGTCCTATATCTGCACATAGCCTAATGTATCCTGAAAGATCTGTTTTTCTTTTATGTCTATATAAGGACAAAGCAATATTTGTGCTATTCGCTCCTGAGCAGGGATAACAGTGATACCATCAGGTGATGAAGCTAATATTTTTATTTCACCAGTATAATCTGCATCTATGACTCCTGGGTGAATATGAAGCCCTTTTAAAATCCAACTACTCCTTCCTAGAATAATTCCAACACTGCCTTTCGGCAGGGGTCCAAATATTCCTGTGGGGAGAGCTTGTGTTCCCATCTGAGGGGTTAATACTGGTAGGCGGAGGTGTGGAGGTCCAGTCCTGCACTGCCTGGGGTTGCTCTGAATAGGTCATGAATGGATTTCGATTTGATGCCTCCTGTGGGACAAATTGAATGCTGGGATAAGCTGTTTTCACATTTGTCCTCATATTTGTTGGGGCCTGAGGTGGGCCCCGATGGAAGTTTTTTTGTCCACTAGGAGGCGCTCTTTCATAATTATTTCTCTGAGAAGAATCAATGAGTTTTCCCTCCTTGTCAAAAATTGACCTACACTCTGATGTCCAATGGTACCCTTTCCGGCACTTAGGGCATAGAGCTGATGGTCGAGATCCAGAACTGGGTTTGTTAGGGCAATCTCTCTTCAGATGTCCAGGCTGCTTACAACCAAAACATGTGAGCTCTTTCTTGTTGCGTGAATTGGCATAAAATGTATCTAAACTCATCCCTTGAGAGGCAGCGGCCATAGCCATCCCTTGTGCCCATCCCTGAGTATATCCTGGTCCTATATCTGCACATAGCCTAATGTATCCTGAAAGATCTGTTTTTCTTTTATAGGGTCAGATGGCAGCCTAACAATGTTTATTAGCATTTTCAAAAGCTAGCTGCTGAACGAATGGCAGGCCATTATCTACATTACCAAAAATCCTCCCTGCAGCAGTAACTAATCGATGTACAAAATCTGAAAATGGCTCATCAGGTCCTTGCCTTATGTTAGAGAGGCTAGAGCTAAAGTCCCCTTGGACTTGGAGGGAAGGGCAGTCCAAGCATTGCGGGCTGCCAAGGCTATCTGAGCATAAACAGGAGGATCATAATTAATTTGACGAATAACATCCTCATAAGCTCCTTCACCAGCTAACATTTCAAAATTGACTTGACCCATATTAGCCTGAGCATTATGGCGAGCAGTTTCCTTACAATTATCAAAAAAATTGGATTTCCACAAAAGAAAATCACCACCACTTAAGGCCGCTTTACAGACCATCTTCCAATCACTGGGCATCAAAAAAGACAATTGTAGCGACTCAATAATGGCCAAAGTGAATGGTGCATTTTCTCCATTCTGAGCTGTAGCTGTTTTTAATTCTTTGACCATCTTGAAATCAATGGGTTTGTGCCCTCTTACCCTGTTACCTTGGCCATCTAATTCTTCGATAACTGGATAAGCATAAGAGCTGAAGTTGCCTAAGTCCTCTCCTTCCTTTTCAGCCTCTCTCAGCGCTTTCTGGAGGGGAGTGAACTTATGGAATCTTTCTCCCCCATTTGATATAACCTTTTGTAAGACTAGAATAGGCTAAAATGACTCCATGCTAATAGGCCAGACTGTGCTTCTTCATATGCTAATTGCTACCTTGGTTAACAGCCCACCCAGGGGCAAATGGTTTGACAAAAGGTGACCATAGAACATTTCCTGCATAAGATAAGCAATGTGTTTGCAGTCTTGTTCTGTGAATTCCCTGACTCTCTCTCCTTATGTTCTGAATTTTGTGATTCAACTTCTCTTAACTCCTCTAAGGTTTCTTTGGCCTCTCTGAGGTGTTTATCTAAGCCTTGTACATCCCTTTTCTGTAAGCACTCATTTATTAAAGACCAGAAAGAAAATGTAATGGCTGGTACACTGTCAGAATTATGACTCCTTAATTTTTTATTTAATTCTTCTCCTACTTTAGCCCAAACATCTTCAGTTATTTCCTCTACATCACTGAACCAAGGACAAGTTTCATCCATATAATCAAGAAATTGAAACAATGACTTTTTATTTGCCTTAATTCCTTTCTCCCTGAATAAAGACTGAATTACTGTGCTAAATTTCATCTTGGATCCTATGTGCCCCATTGGTACCTGCTCCTCCGAGGATTTTCCCCGCCAGGCGTTCCAGACAGCGGTGTCCTCCTTGTTTCGACTCGGCCGAGCCCTTTTTGATAGCAGGCTTCTTCTGATTACTCACCGCTCGCCGCTTCAATTTCAGGTCCCTGTTCAGGCACCACTTGTCGCGAACCGGCGATGCAGAGCACTGTCCCGCAGTGCCTCAAACCTGAAAGAGCAGCGGGGTGGAGATGGGGCAGAGAGAAAGGAAGGACGCCAAGACAAGAATCTGATCAAGGCGACGTTTATTGCAGGCAGGCATCAGCCTTTTAAAGGAAAAGACCAAACTATTATGGGCTAGGATTACCATAGTAACCTCAATACCTGCTCCTATAGATAACATCAGATCTTTAACATAACAAAATGGAGTTAACAACACCTGACTCCTACAGATCTTTGGCTGTCTGGGTTTCTCCTGTGCAGGGCAAAACAAGTTTAACACGTGCAGTCCTTAAAAAGGAACAAATGTTGTCTTTCAAAAAGCCAGTGGGCTATGGCTGGCTTCCCACAGTTGTGGTAGCTTTGTTACCTTTTTCTCACCATGAAATGTTTCTCCTCCATGATGTCTGTCTGCTATGCTACTCTGCCTTACAGCCAGCAGGTTATGGACTAAAAGCTCTGCAGACTGCAAGAGAACAACCTTTCCTCCCTTAACATGTGAGTGTTGGATATTTTGTCTCAGCAATAAGAAAAGGGACTAAGACAGAATGTGGTTCCAGGTAAGTCTAATTATTGCTATGACTTTAACTGGCCATGTGTTTCAGGAACTTTGGGAGTCAGAAGGGTTTGGGAATGTTTGGAGATTCCAGCTCAAAAATTAGGACTGGAATGCCTGAGGCTTTATTTGATGGGAGATTCTTTTTAGAGGTCAGAAAAACAGAATTCTGTTAGAAATTCTTCTTGTAAATAGCAGTCTCAGGAGGTTTCTGCTGGGAAGAAAGACTGCACTGACTAATATACTCCAGACAATGTGTGTTATGGCTCGGCAGAAAGTTTGTCTGCATTTTGCTTGTGCCAGAGATTTCTCCCTGAGGCTAAGACTATGGATAGTAAACTAATTCATTTTAAACAAAAAATTCTAAGGCTATCTAATGTTGAAGTAGTCATGTGGCTAATTTGGGGATGTTTAGCCAGCTTTATGCTAAGATTCAAGAACAAAGAAGACAACAGAATGATTTAACTTGTTTTGACATGGGCCAGCAAGGAATCTCCAGTAGAGCTGTGGCCTGCAAAGATAGACCAGTCTTGATTGCTGAGAAGAAATTTAAGAATACATATGATGGCCTGAAGGCATGAGAACAAGCAGCACAACTTCACCCTTTGAGCCTTCAATTTGCAAAGATGAAAGATTAAGCTTTGAGAAAAAAGACCCTGAAAACAATGTTCTCAAGCAGTGGTGGCCTCAGGAACTACTTCCTGTGGTTTCAGTTTATAAGGCACTTGACCCCTACAGCCAAGAAAGCTCCACTTGGCAGCAAACATTGGATTTCTCCAAGTGGTGCTACTTTTAGGTGCATGTGGAATGCACAACTTCTGGGGTCAGGAAGTCTTCCACCGAGATTTCAGAAGAAGACCTGAGTGCCAGATAGTGTGCCTGTGAAAGGGTAGTGTGTGAATCTGTGAGTGTGGATCTGATTGTACAGTGGAGACCTCAGAAGTTGGTAGAAGCCCTGAATGTGGATCATCTGAAGAAAACTGCAGGGAGGGATCAGACCCAGCCCAAGAGAGGAGCCATGAGATTTACAATCCCTGGTGGTGCCATAGCAGTGGAGCTACCCTACCTCTTTGGAGTTCACCACTTGCCACAGATTTCCAAGGGTGCTGGTAATGGAACTGGGAAATTTAATGTTTTTCCACTGGATTTTGGTCTTCCTTTGTTCCCATTCCCTGCCATCCCCCTATTTATAACTGTTGGAATCAAAATACCTATCTTATGTCACTGAATGCTGGAAGTGTTTAGCTTTCATTTCATTTTGACAGGGGCTTGCAGCTAAGAGTTTAATTGTGGTCATCTCTTCAGCAACCACACCTCCTTTGGCCACACCTTTTAATGTGGTTCCTTCTGGGCCAGAAAGTAAGGTGTTCAATTTTTTCTTCTCTGCTTTTGGCCCTTGTAAAAGACTGTATTTATCTGGCTCATGGCTTTTGTGGGTGTCAAATCTAAAAGTATGGGATTAGTCTCTGGTGAAGGATAAAGAGTTTTCATGGCTGACAGTAGGGGATCCCAGGTCACTTGTCCCTCTTTTAGAAAGCTGGGATAGCCATAGGAAGGGCCCTTTTTCCTTTGTGTAGACACAGACTGCCTTCTGAAAAGACCATGGAGAAATATTTCCCTAAGTCCTAAACCCATAGAAAAATTTGTATCAGTATTAATGTCATTGTGCTATTTTTTGATGGCTTTATTTTTTGCTTATAAGAATAGCTTTTGTATGCAGAAATCACAATTTATAGGGACCCACATTTTTAAAGTTAACATTTAAAGTTTAAAGATTTAAAAATTAAAGTTATAAATTGTAATACCATAGGGTTATAAACGCAACTCAAAATTTCATTGCTATATGAAAATCTATAAGTATACAAATATGTTTCATTCAAAAATTTATAGTTACTTTTCTGCTTCAGTTAATATTCAGTGCATTGGAAAACTTTGTTATGTTTTCTTCAATATTTAAAATTGCAGTTATAATTCTAATATGTAATAAATATTTCTATCATTTGTCTGACAAAGCCAACTTAGGGACTTAAGGTAACTTTTCTAAAAATAACAAATATATAAATAGGGTGCAATAAAAATTATCTTTACCACCATAATACTATTTAAAATACATATTTGTACAAATGTACCAATACCTTTCAACCTAACAGCACCTGTCAAGTACTTACCTATATATTTTAAGTATGAATCACAAGTACACTCTGGCAAATTTCCAACATGCTAAATTTTCTGAAATATTTTATCAATACCTCTGGATGATTCTGCTATTGTTTAGAAGTGTGCCCCAAAGGTCTATGTGTCAAAAGTTTGGTCAGCAGCCTGTGCCACTCCAGGAGGTGGTGGAAGCTTTAAGAGGTGGAAGTAATTGAGGTCATTGAGTGTGTGCCCTTGGAGGGGACTTTGGAACCCTCACCCTTCCTGTCTCTATCTTTGCTTCCTGGCCAGTAGGAATAGGCTTCCTCACCCATGCACTCCTGCCATGAGAAGCTGTCACAGGTCTAAGCAACAGAGCCAAGTGACAAAGGAGTGACTATAAGCTAAATTTAAACTTGCCTCCTTATAAGTTGATTTTCTTAGGTATTTTGTCACAGTAATGAAAAGCTAACTGAAACTACACAAGTATTTTTGGATAACAAGTTCAATTTATACCAGTATCTCCGTACTTATTGCCAAATTTTCTTTGTATTTAAAGAGATTTTTGAATGAGAAAACTATCCTATCTCCAGAAATGTGGGATGACTTTCTTGAAGAGCCATAGTTGGACAAGGATGTAAGATTTGGATTTATAAACACTGAAGGGGGCTTTTTACCTGTCCCTCAGCTTCTTGAAAAAGAAGAGCAGGACAAACCCAAAGCCCATACAAGACAGGAAATCATAAAGATTAGAGCAGAAATCAATGCAATGGAAACTAAGAAAATGGGTGGAAAAGCCTAATGATGAATGTAACTGTACTGTATAACTACAATATACCAATAAACTCAATGAGGGGAAAAAAAAGAAATGGTTTTTAGCACACAAATGGAAAGGCATTTTGATAAAATATTAATGGTTTTTACTTTTAGGCAATGGAATGATGTGACTCTTCCTTTTGCCAATACTTTGCAATAGCTGTGTAGGTATATTATGTTTTTGTTTACAGACAGAAGAAAACTTCATTTCAAACTTTTTAAACCTTAGAATGCTGGCTTGTAGGTGAGAATGTGAAATGGTGCAGCCACAGCACAAAGCACCTGAACAGTTCCTCAAGAGTTAATGTCATGTGGCCCAGGATTGCCACTTTCAGCATACAGCTCCCAAGACTGATAAGTAGAGACACAACTACACTTGCACATCTCCAACAGCATTTTTCACTCTTAATGGAACTACAGGCATCCCCTGCCCCTCCATGCAGGAATGTTTAAGCCAAGTGTGTGGTGCCAGTGCCTCTGGCTTTTTGGTGGTGTGAAGGAAAGATCTAATGTACAGAAACTGGGCTGCACTTGAGCTGCACTGCGAAAAGCAGGCCCACTCACAAGACAGGCACCATGGATTCCAATGATAGGAACTGTATAAAAGAGGCAAAATCACAGAGCTCAGAGGTAAATTAAGGATACCAGGGGTGGTCTGAAAGGGGGAATGGAAATCATTACTTCAAGGGCACAGAGTTGTGCTATGGGCAATAAATAACTTTTGGAAAATGTAGGATTTGGATGGGTACCTGTAATTCCAGAGACCAGGGAGGCTGAGGCAAGAGGACCACTACTTGAAGACCACCATGTAGTAGGCACTTGTTTCAATCTAAATGTCCAGAAAATAAACAGAATGAAACAAGATAAAACAAAAAAATAAATAATTGAAACTAGTGGTTACAGTTTCAAAGTATTATGAAAGAGGTCAATGTCACTGAACTGTACAATTTAAAATGACATAATGCAAAATTTTATTTAATATATATTTTCCTCCCTAACTGAATCTAAATTCAGCCAAGGGCTTTTCACAGTCTGATGTCAGTTTCAGTAGGCAGAGGAGTGAGCAGTAACTCAATGAGAATGCTGAGTCCTACAAGAGCCGTGGTCAGGGAAATCCCGCCCACATCTATCCAGAGGCCTCATGGTTTTTGCAAAGTGGAGCAGGTGCAGAGTCTGAAAGCCAAATGTTGCTGGTGCCCCAAGAATCCACCTATGCATTTCAGTAGCTGACCTCTGCCTGTTTCAACTGCATCTTGATTTTGTGCTCTGGTACTACGATCGTATCTTTGTAGCAAAAGTCAGTGTGACTCTGGAGTGTGGCTGTGTCCCAGACAAGTTCAGGGCTAGTTAACAATATCTATTGGCTAAAATATCCTCTGCCCCTCAGAACCAATGCTTTGTGTTTCCTGAGTTGGGTAGAAAACAGCAAGGGCTCCTCCTGGTGGTAAAATAGAGAAGACTAGATGGATGCCAGAGTCCCAGTCACCCAATCTGAATGTCCTTTCTCTTGCCTAGTAGCTGTGAGTCCTTGGGGGACTTTCTGAGTTCCTCCGAGCCTCTTTTTCCTCACTGTGAACCTGGATTATCAGGTGGATGTGAGAACTAAATGAAAATTTGCAGTTATCCATTCACCCTGCAAGAACACAGGAGCTTTTCTGTGCCTGACAGAAGTCTAGGACAGTGCCTGGCTGGGCCCCTGCCTTATTGCTGGAGACTTGGTGCCTAGTCCTGGAGACGTTATTATTTTTCCCTACTGTCAGAACCAGCTCCTTCAGTCCTGGAATTGACACACCTTCTATCACATCTTGTTTTTCATAATCTTTCATTTCATTTTAGGTGTAGCACAATACTGCTTTGGTTCAGCTTTTCGGGGATAATATGTGAATCAACGGCTCCCTCTGCAGGACACTTCCCAGATTCTCAGAGTCTGCAGGCCCCAGCTGAGGTGGCTCCCTCCCTGGGCAGGGCAGGGAGGTGTCCTGGCCTCTACTGGGCCCAAGCCCTGCCCCACCCAGCCCCAGCTCCAGGGCTACATGACAAAGGAGAGAGACAAGGTCAACCAGCTCTAGCTCTGGACATCTGATCACCTGATGACTGTGATTTCTCCTCTCAGGCACACTCAGCTATTTCCTCTCCCATGAAGGTCTGGTGGAGTTAAATTTGAATCTATTCATCCATCCCACCTTCCCTACACCTTTGGGTAGGGGAATAGTAAAAAGGGAAAAGAAAAAAATGTGAGAGAATGAAAAGATGAAAATAAAGCATTTGTAAATGGGGAGGGGAGGAGGGAGTGAAGGGAGGGCAGAGGTAAGGGGAAAAAATGAGAATCAAGACTTGCCATGTAGAGGTACATGATCCCAACAATGAATGTAACTGTACTGTATCCCTAAAATGTACCAATAAACTCAATTAAGCTGAAAAAAAAAATTGAATCTATTGAATCTATTTGAATCTATTATTTTGTATTGGTTTGTTTTCATGATGCCATGGATTAAAACCAGGGACTCCTGCTTGCTGGCCTTAAATTTTCCTCAGTCTCCCAGATAGCTGGGATTTCAGCAGTGAGCCAACATATCTGATTATTTCCATACATTTTTAATGAGCTCAAACAGATAAACAATGCTGTCATGGAAACAAGACCCTTAGAACGACAGAGACATCACCTTCCCCACCCTGCTGCCCAATCCATTTCTGGGCCAGAAGAAGCTCATACTGTCCTTGCACCCCATTTTCGTGTCTGGCAGCCTCAAAGTGGGAGTGGGGAGTAATTCACCTGGACCTGTCACGGGACTACCACTCATCAATTGAATCCCAGCATAGTGTTGCTGGGAGGTGGTACGAACTAAAAGTCTGTATTCCTGGGTTGGTTCCCCCCACACTAAGTTTATTGGTACATTTTAGGTACACAGTACAATTATATTCATCACTGGGATCCTGTACCAATGAAGTATCTTGGTTCTTATTTTTCCTCATTCCCCTGCCCTCCCTTCACACCCTCCACACTTCCCTATTCACAAAGATGTCTTGCTAGTTTTTTTTTTCCTTTTCTCATACTTTTATTTCACCTTCTTACATTTCCCCCGTCCCTCCCATTTCCCCTACTCCTTTATACTTCTTCTTCCTATTACACAATATCAATTATACATTTTGGTCCTTATTTACACTTTTGGTTTTTCACATCAGAGAAACTATTTAGTATTTACATGTGTGTCCTATTAATTTAACTTAAGAATATGGCCTCAATGTGCATAAATTTAGTTATAAATGTCTCTAGCTTTTCATTTTTTATGGCTATTACTCCATTTTATTTTAAAAAAAACACACCCGCACAACTTCTTTATCCTGTCTACTTTTGATAGGCAATTGGGCGGTTTCCAAGTTTCAGCTATTACAAACTGTGCTGCTATAAACATGGGTGATCATATATCTCTGTGGTATGATTATTTTAATTCTTTTGGTAAGATATCAGCAGGGGAACAGCTGTGTCACATGGGAGTTTGAATTCTACTCATTTGAGGTAACTTCACATTGATTTCCACAGTGGTTCCAGCAGTCTCACCTCCCACTAACAATGAAGAAGTGTTCATTTCTCCCCACAACGACACCAGCATTTGTTATTGGTAGATTTCTTGATAGCAGCCATTCTGTCTGGGGTGAGGTGGAATCTCAATGTTGTTTTCATTTGTATTTTTTGAATGACCAGTGATATTGAATATTTTTTCATGTTTATGTGTAATTTATACTTCTTTGTCTGAGAAATGTCTGTCATTTCCTATGCCCATTTTTGGATTGGGGTTTTAAATTTGGGAGGTCTGAGTTTTTTTAAGTTCTGTGTATATTCTAGATAGTAGACATTTGTCTAATTGCCTCTCAGTGGCCTAAGAACACCTTTGAACACGTTCTTCTCCTTCCTCCAGCACCTGCAGTTGACTTATCATCCTGAGGGTAAAAAATGTCCCTCGGTATAAAAAATAGACATCAATGGATTAATTGTGTAGCTATGCTTGCTGAGAAAGATATATTGTAACTACAGTCACTACTGTAATGCAAACTCACTAGAGCAAAGTGATCTCAGAAAGCCCTGCCAGACCTCCTACTCCCCCCTTCTTTGCCCTTCTGCTTATGTAATTATATTTAGATTGATAGCCATTTTCCCAGTGATTATGGTTGCTGTTTCTCTCACCCATAGAAACACAAAGGTGTAGAGATGAGAGTAAATTTCTGTTTGATGCTTTTGAGATGATTTGATTCCCTTGAAGCTGCATGCAAGAAAGGTTATTTTTGTGTGGTCAGTGATCTGTCTGGAGACCCACAAGAGGTCATTCTTTAATTCCAGGTTGCCCTGTACATTTGAGGTCACAGGTCTAAGAGTCCTTGCCTGGGGCAGTCACTGCAGAGGGTCTGCTGAGGTCTGGCACCTTGGTCAGGTACAGCGATGGTGGGGGACCCACTCCAGCTCTGCTTGCCAAGGGCACTGAGGAGCTCTGGACAGTCCCTGGTGCAGCCTGCAGGAGGTGCTTCTGGCCCACATGTCAGCCAAATGGCCTGCTGGGGTTAAATGTGCCTAGGACGTAGTGCCCAACAAACTGTTTGTCTTTTCTCTGCCAAGGGCTTATCAAAAATCGCTATAGGAAAATCTCAGGTAAGGGAGGCTACTATGTACGACTTGTGGGAGAATCAGGATTGGTTTGTGGATGAGGCTGGCTGGAGCATGAATCGGAGGATATTCCACTCACTGATGGGACAAATGCTGAAGATACTACCCACTGCACATCATCCTGCTGAAAGCAAGCGTGAAGTCTTACAATATAGAGAGGCAAACAAATACTCATTATGTCATCATATAATCATTATGAATTTATATAGGAATCCTGGGTATGGTGGCACAAACCTGTAATCCGAGCACTCTGGAGGATGAGGCAGGAGGGCTGCCACAAGGCTAGTCTGAACTACATAGTGGGACCCTTTCTCAAAAAAAAATTTTTTTTTTTACATTTGAAGAACCCTAATGCTCCAGTAGGAAAATCGTGACATATATTATGACATGTTCTCTTGAGTTAATATCATACAGCAATTGAAAGTGTTTCTCATAGTTGCAAAATGATTGCAAAGTAACACTGGGTGTTTTTAAATGGGATATAAAATACACAGTATATTCCCTGTTGTATAAAGCTCATTTGACACAAAAAGTCTGACTGTGAGCCACACTAACTGTGCCTGTTGCTGGTGGTGCTCAGGAGACAGCTCATCCTTTGGAAAGAGCCACATGCTTTCCAGGAAGCCAATACAGTTGCATGACCACTGCGTTTCCCATGAGGTGCAGTGCTGGCTCTAAGTGATGTGGGACTAAAACGGGGCAGGCATGGAGCGAGGGTCTCTGGCACTCTGCTTGCTGGGACTCACAGAGCTAGGGTGTAGCCTGAGATGCTGTTCCTTCCATGCTAGCTCTTCAGTCCTCACTCATCTCTGCCTGCTGTAGTTTTTGCCCTTTTTCTAAAGACAATACTGTGTGTCTAGAAGTGCTTCTAGGGATAAAGTGGAAGTTTGATTTCTGAGTGTAGCTGCGCATCTGATTAAAATCCTTTGTCATTAATTCAGGCCTGGTGTTCTCATGTATTGCCCCCTCTTCTAGAATCTACTGACAGTAGCTGCTTAATTTGAAGACTGCTTCCTTGGAAGCCAGTGGCACGCTGTCACTTTTATCCATTTACAAAAACTAATGGTATATTTCTGGATTTTTGTTTTTATGGGCAGCTTGGGGTTTTTGAATAAAAAATTAAGTTTACTTGCTACAGAAGTGCTGAGGTCATGCATATAAGTACAGAGCAGGGCATCTGCATTACCAAAGGAGAAGGTGCTACCTTTTCCTCTGACCTGTAAAATTTTCCAATTCAGGAAAGTTTCCCTCTATGTTCAGTCACTTGTGTGCTTTAAAGACCTCAGGGGTTGCTTTGTGGGGGGGAGCAGTTCTGTTGGGTTGTGGGTGACGATGCCAACAACCTGTACCCTCTGCCTCTTGGGACCCACCCTGATTCTCACATGGAGTCCCCATGAAGACAGCGCCATTTTTGCACTGTTACTTGCGGGGTGCTACTGCTTTGCTTGTGCTGCAGGTTACATGACAAACGAATGACCCTCTGAGGCCTCTAAGACTTCATTGTGGGTGCGCTGCAGTGTGAATACTGAGGATAGGAGGCAGCTGTCATTGGGATCTGGCTGGCATCCCCTGCCACCACCTGAGTACACAGCAAATGACCTGGATGGGGCTCATGCCTGCTGGGCCTGAGCTGGGAGTGGCAAGGGCAGTGTTGAGTGGTGGTCCCACAGCTGGTCTGGTCCCTCAGGGACTCCACTTCTCCCCACACAGGGCTGTAGCTCACGTCACCCACCTGAAGCCAGATGAAAATTCAATTCTGAGATTTAATTTTCCTCTTTGTTAATGTATAATCTGTCCCATCTGTGTTTTTTCTTACCTGTCAATCAATCCTCTGTTTCAGGGATAGTGTGAGGCACAGTTGAATCATTGCTGAGAATGGCAGAAGACTTTCCATCCTCTTTACTTACATGTTTTAATTACAGGTCCAGGAAATAACGGAACTTCACCTCTTCCAGATCTTGCAGTTCAGCTGACCCTCTGGGCAGTGTCCACGCCAGTGCAGTGAGCTGGAAAACATGGAGGAGCCGAGGGGTGCAGAGATGAGGAGGCCCTGACTGAGGGTCCCCTTGCCTGGAGATCCGAAGACAAGTCCCGGCGCCAGCACTGTGGTTGCCACCTAATCGGGGCTCATCAAAACTTGCAAAGTGGAACTGGCAGCTTCAAAAGACAGTGGCTAATTTTGCAAGGCCCTGGCGTTTTCCTTAAAAGTAGTAAACAGAGGGCCCACACAGGCATGGGTGTGGTTGCTTTCCTATCACAGTGCATGCACAGGCAGAGGGCGGGGTAAGAACAAAAAGGGGTGGGGCAGAGAGCAGAGCCTGATGGGAAGGGAAAGGAGAAAGGGAGGAGGAGGGGAAGAGGCTTGGAGGGTGAGTAGCAAAGAGGGCCTCGGGTGTGCTGGGTTCAGAGTCCCAGTCAGCTCAGTGTTCCAGGTCTGAGTCTGTTTCACTGGGCCTTCATCACAGGCCCAGTGTGGTATAAAGCAGTCCTGGGAGTTTTCTTTTTGGGAGGTATATATACACGGTAGCCAGAAACTCACATCCCCAATATAAAAGACAAACGATTGGCCATAACCCTGTTTTTCAAGCACTCATTCTCCATCTGCACATTAAACATTCCTGAGAATTGAGATGTTTTCCATTTTAAACTCATTTATTAGTTTAAGTGCTTTGATTTTCCCTCAAGTATGCCAGATTTTGAACATGTGGTAATTTGCCCATAGTATTTCAGGGAAGAGGTTCTAGAAAGAGCACAGCTAAAGGGCAGAGAAACTGTATCAGTCAGCTTATTTTTGCTGTGCCAAAATACCCAATGCCTCCAACTTAGCAGAGGTTGACTTGGCTCATGATTAAAGCGGGATCAATCCACGGCCATCTGACTCCAAGCAGAGGAGGCATAACAGAAGGGCATGTTAAAGGAAGCTGCTCATGCCATGGCTGCCAGGAAGCAGACAGAGGAGGGAGAGAGTGGAGACAAAAATGCAGCATTCTAGCCAGGCGTGGTTGTTCAAACCTGTAATGCCATCTCAAAGGAGGCTGACACAGCAGGATAACTGTGAGTTCACAACCAGCCTGAATTACCTGGAGAGAACCCCCTCTCAAAAAACAAACCAAACCTGGGCCAGGGATTTAGCTCAGCAGTTTGGTGGCCTGCCTTGCAGGTGCGAAGACCTGAGTTCAATCCCCAGTGCCAAGAAAAAAAAAAAAAAAAAAACCAAACCAAACCAACCAAATTGCAATCCCAGTGACTGGCCATCTTCAAACCAGGCCCTACTCATGACTACCACAAGTGGTCAGTTTGCAAATTGTGCTTCATCATATTGTGGTGCTGATTGTTTCAATTAGGATAAAGGATTGTGATTGATTCAGTGAGCTGTTTTCTTCGGTATTACAAAAATGAGAATGTCTATGAGTCAGGAGAGACACATGGCTGAAGCCCAACTTTATCAGGAAGATTTAAGTAATAACCTAAAGGTTAAACTAAGGACAACCCAACAACAAGAGTAAAAATGACAAAATACTTAAGCAAAATACACGGACAGACTTCCAGTTCACCAGTGGCAAACAGTGAGCCAAATGAGGATGCAAAGTCTGACAGTGAACCATTAGGAAGTCCTGAACTCAAAGCACAGGAAGTAAGAAAACTGATCAATCAGGCTCTAGATACATTTAAAACAGAAGTAATTTCCCAGATAATCATAGAAATGATGAGAAAAATGAAAGTTATAATTCAAAATTCTAGAACAGAAACGGAGAGGAAAATTGATGAGCTCAGGACCATGAGAGAAGCCATGAATGCCCAGCATAAGAAAGAATTGGAAACAATAAATTCACAATAGAAGAAAGAAATGGAATCCATAGGACAGATTCAAACAGATATCCAGGAGATTAAAAACTCCATTAAGAGTGTTCACAAAAGAACAAAAGAGTCCGAAGATAGAATCTCAGATCTAGAAGATAAAATTACAGTCAGTGACCGTGAAAAGAGAGGTCTCTTAAAAACAGTAGGGGATCATGAGAAATTCACACAAGTACTCTTAGACAATACAAAGAGGAATAACATAAGACTGACAGGAATTCAAGAAGTAGTAGGAGAAAATGCAAATGACTTTAAAAACCTGGTCACAGAATTAATTATAGAAACCCCCCAAATAGACGGGAAGAATTTGATATACAGATAAGTGAGACATATAGGACTCCAACTAGCCATGATCAAAAAAAAAAAAATACACCTAGACAGATAACAATCAAGATTCCAGAAACCCAACAGAAGAACAAAATACTACAAGCAGTAATAGATAAGAAATAAATTATATGCAGAGGAAAGCCCATCAAAATCACAGCAGACTTTTCAACACAAACCCTTAGGTTAAGGAGAGCCTGGAATGAGACATTTCAAATACTAAAAGAAAGCAATCTCCAACCTAGGCTGATGTATCCTGCAAAACTTTCTTTCAAAATAGATGGGGAAATATGACATTTGCATGATAAAGAATACCTGAGAAACTTCATGAATACCAAACCAGCAATAAAACAAATTATAAACAATATCCTAGAAAAAGACAATGAAGGTAACAACACAAGGAAGCCCAACAGAGCAAATCAAATAGGTAAGATAAGAAACTAAAAGGAGGTGAAAAAAAACATGACAATAATGTTAGTACATATCAGTTATACCCATCAATATCAATACCCTCAATTCAGCAATCAAGAGAAATAGACCGGCAGAATGGATTAAGAAGCAAAATCCAATATTATGTTGTATACAAGACACATCTAGTGCAAAAAGCAGCTCATAGACTGAAAGTGAAAGGACAGAAAACTCCTTCAAGTAACAGGAGCCCAGAAAAAAGCAGGGGTAGCAATCTTATTCACAGACAAAGTAAGTTTCAAAACTAAACTGATGGAAAGAGAAAAAGAAGGACACTACATCCTTATGAAGGGAACAATTCAAGAGGAAGAGATAACAAATAATTTATTTTTAATCTATTGAATATGCTAGAAAGTACATATGCTTCTTTTCTCTGTTCTTCTTTTTTTTCTTTCTTCTTTTTCTTCACCTGGTGCTGGGGATTAAATTCAGCACATTGTTCTGGCTAGGCAGGTGCAGTACTACCAAGCTAAATCTCAGGCTTTACATTTCATATTTTTAAAATTTATCAACACATTAATCTTTGTCTTTATATGTTGGTCTACCAAGCTGATGAGTTATCTTGGTTCTCATTCTTGTTTTTTTATTTGAGAATTTATGAAATCTGTATATATGAGTCATATGAAAAGTGTTAAGGTCCATCTGTCATTTTCCTCTTTCATCTCTGCTTTCTACAAACTTCCTTTCTGTCACTATAGCTTGTTTGGTTGGAAATTTGTTAAGAAAAATCTTGTTATGTTTTCAATATTTCTTTGTACCTATTTTCCACTGATAAAATTTACTTAAAATTAATATCCATTATCATAACTATTCTTAAATAAATGGATAATAAAGCTTTAATATCATTTAGTAGCTGATATGTATTACAAATTCTCCAAATCCTTAAAAGATGGCATTTGGTTTTTCTCAAGTCACACAAATCACAAACTTTCCACACAGCACTGCACTGTTTTTTTATATCAAAGTATAAATCATATCATAGAAAATATGCATTGTGTATATGTGTGGGGGTTTGTATTTATACAAATGTGTGCACTATTAAATGAGAAACATGGTCATGAATGTGGTGGGATGGTGCACATTTGGCATATTGATAGTTTCTCTGGCAATCTTATGATTTCTCTAAATTACATGTTTGATTTAATTCACAGTCATTTGTTTGGGAATAATATTACATATGTATTGGTGTTAAATTCTATCATGATGCTTATAAAATTAAAAATAAGTATGGGATATAATTAAATAGAAACAGAAAAATCTGATCTTAAAAATGTGAATTCCTTTAATTGCTTTTGGATTCCAAATATAAGTATATTTTTTTCCTGGGGGAAGTTTTTAAAGAAAATATAAGGGCTATGATCAATCAGCATATGATATTTATCAATTAATAAAACCAAGGAGTTTATAAATCAAAATTTTGAGGACAGTTTCTCAACTATGTCACTTAGTTTTATTTGTAATTACCTGATTTCAAAAATATTATATGCAAAGAAAATGAGAAAGAACATATAATGTTTGAAAATCATATCAAACTAATGATGTATTTTGATTATCAGTCTGTGTTGCATAAATTTCTGTTTATTTCATTAAAAAAATCAGAGATGGGGATGTAGCCACTCAGTGCTCTCTGAATTTAATCTCTGGGGGAAAAAAAGACAAACAGAAAGGTGCAAAGCCAGAAAATGTTTCTCTGTGAGGAAAGAATTATAGTTTGTTTTGTTTTTGTTTTGAGACATGATCTCACTATGTAGCCAAGGCTGACTTTGAACTCATTGCAATCCTTCAGCCTCAACCTCCCAAGTGCTCAGACTATAGGTGTGCTCCACCATGCTGGGCCTATAAGTCATTTCTTAAAATTAAAAGAAAACAATAAAATGATATGTCTGATGGCATTTGCAACACATGACTCCGTTGATAGCAGCCACAGCATCATTATACCAGAATGATGTCTAAATGTTTAGATCCATACAGAGGGATAAAGATTGGGAAAATGCAATTTTCAAAATATCACTACGGTGATATTTCACTCCAACAAAGTATTAATGACAACTTGGATGTTTGCGTGAGTTTAAAATAGCTGGCGCAGGGTCAAGGATTTGATTCAGTGGCACCATGCCTGCCTTGCAATTGTAAGGTCCTGAGTTCAATGTCTGGTACTGGAGAAACAAAACAAAACAGCTGAAACGGGGGAAGTTTGAGTACATAAAACTCCATAACACTGGTTTTTACTTGGAAACATCACTTAAAAATTTACAAATGTCAAGAATCAGTTTAAAACAGTAAAGAAATTTTCATCATGTGTCTATGATACATTTTTTCTTTTAACAAAGTTTTCCCATCATACACGTTATGGGAAATAATTAAAATGTTTATATAAAAAGTCCAATAAATAAAATTATCTTTTCAGGTCTTATGTCATTTCCTTAAAATCTCCAAGCAGCCTTGTGATGTTTGTGAAATTAGATCTTGGCCTGATTCTTTAGCAGATCTTGTATGTTAAGGATTCCCATTTCAAGCTCAGCAGTAGCTGGAAAGAAAAGGAGTTATAGTCTTTATCTCCAAGACTTCATAGTTAACTAAACATGAGTTATCAAAAAATTGATAATGTGTTCATCAGTAATGAAAACTCCATACGTACAAGTATAATACAAAATTATTACTAAACATAATTTGAATTTGCCTCTAGTTGTATACTGAACTATCATATGGCTGACACAACCATGTGCTAAGGTCCTGGGAGGATAAGATTACAGTGCAGGGGCCAAACTGACACTGTAACCTGGGAAAACAGGTCTCAGGTGGAATCCACACAGATGCTGTGACAGGTACAAAGTGGCATGACTGGGACTCAGAGACCTTCGGCCATCTTGTGTCACTCATGTAGGATTTGGGGTGGAGGTGTATGTGAGGTGGCACCTGAAGTAAAAGGAGAAAGCACACCAGGAAGGGGGAAGTGGGGAGGCAGGGCCCAGGCACAGAGAAGGGGGATTGCAGGAGATTTGAATCCAAGTGATCTGAGTATTTTATTCCGTGCTAAAGAATCTCAAAATTCTCTGAAGGCCAAAGGTAAACCGACAACAAAATCAATGACAGGCGCATTAAAACAAAATTTGTCAAGCACCAGTTTATGAGCTGCAGGTGCCTGACTCCTCCCAGGGTGGACTGTGACCTGAAGAGGATAAGTGGTGGAGGTGTCTGTTTTTCAAGTACAGCTTAGTGAGCAGCTGAGGACGTGTGTGTGTGTGTGTGTGTGTGTGTGTGTGTGTGGGTGTGTGTTTGGTAAGCATTGGAAAGGAGATAAAAAAACACAGGCTTTCTGAGACTTTTAAAATTATGAAACTTTAAAAGTTTGAAGTTATGACAAAATGAGGACTAAGTATATCCTTTATTGGAAAAATCTATATTTGCACACCTTTTACTTGATGTTATAAAACATGAATGAATTTTCTATTACCCAATGAAATGAAAGAGATGCCATTTGCTTTTTATGATTTCTTTCAAAAATCAATTAATATAAATTTAAATCATAAATTGTGGAAACGTACCTTCTGTTACTTCTGTATCTGTACTGTTTTCCAACTCTTGCTGCATCTGAAATAAATCAAACTTCATTCATAATGTTGAAATTTAGGAAGAGGCATTTTCATGGGAAAAGTATGTATCACTTAGAAAATGTGGCCTTTAAGACTTATACAGACAAGATCTACCCTGAAGAATGATTTAAAAATTACATAGGTAAAATTCTTACTTAATTTTAAGTTAGATTATACACAATATATATATATATATATATAT
>NW_022900941.1:35876199-35916622 GCF_012274545.1 Fukomys damarensis | reverse complement strand
TATATATATATATATGCGGTGCTGTTAGGTTAATCGAATAAGTACAATAAGTACTGGTCTATTAAAGGAAAAAGGTGAGAGAGAAAGTTATTGTAATTCAGCTAGGACAATGTATTTAAAAGTGTATCTTACTACAATTGTCTTTTTTTGTTTTTTTTTTGCTTTTGTTTTTGGTATCAGGGATCAAACTCAGGTCCTTGTGCTTGCAAAGCAGGAACCATAACCACTGAATTAAATCCCCAGCCCTGTCTTATGTATTTTACATATTTTTTTGGCCTATATAGTCTGCTTTTTAATTTGTATGTCTGGTGATTAACTTTATGAATAAATGAAATGCGGGCAAAAATTAAAGTGGATTGAGGAAAGGGAAAATGAATTGAAATGTGTTATGTACATGTACTAATGCCCTACAATTAATGTAATCATTATGTGTGACAAAATTGTATTAATAAAAGTCAAAAAAAGAAAAATTTGGTCTATTAAATATAAAGATGGAGATATACTAAAAAAAGTATAAAGCTCATATTTTATACTGGATGCATTATAGTTCCCCACAACCACCAGGGATCAAATTTAGGACTTTGTGCTTGCCAGACAGGCAAGCCACTGAGCTACATCCCTCACCCTATTTTATAATTATTAGTAAATCTTTTTCCATTATAAAACTGTAATCATTTTTTCCAGTTTAATAGATTTTTCTTCAAAGTTAACTCTACTTTTCCCTACTTTTAAAATAATTAAAAATTAAGCATACATTCTGTTATTAATTTTTATCACAGAATCTGAAATACAGAAATGGAAAAAGTGGTGTTATAATGAGATGCTAAAATCTATTGGCAAAAGATTTAAAATAAATACAAAGATTTCATAAAATTGGCTTAAAATGGATAAACATAGGTTAGAGCCAGTTTTCAAACTTTCTTTGGTTCATCACTGTGTAGAAATGGAAATAAAGAAAACAATATGTAAAAATAACAAAAAAAAAGAAAACAATATACAGCTCTTATTGTAACTTTGCTATCTTTTCAGAAGTTAGGAGTCAATTCTTTGGAAACGTGACTAATTACACTCTCTATTTATGAAATGTGTGGGAATATGCCAGTGTAATTTGCACTTTCTCCAGCTAACATGTTCCTATTAAATATTTTGTATAAAAGCTTTTTTCTTACTAACGCTCCAAGCAGGGTGGGACCCAGCACACACAACATAGTAATATTTTGTGGTAGCAATGATAAGCTGATATCCAATGCCTTTAGGAATTTTAGGTGTGAAAAATTTCTTTCACAGGTTTCAAAATATTTCAAAAGACCATTTTCTGTAACATTTCTGTAGCAACAGCATTACAGACCAGTGTTACAAAAGTTATGAATGAATACCAGAAGCAGAAGACTTTATTAAAAGAACCGTATATTACCACTAATTAACATTGTGTAAAATGTAAATCACACAAGACCTGAATCAAAGAACTACAATGTAATTATCTTTTCCTACAAAAGTGCTTTGCTACTTATTTACTTTCTGTAGGTAAAAGATTTTATGTCTTTATATCCTAGCCAAAGAACATAATACATAAAGTTGTTTGGGGCTTGGATAAAAATGAAATGTATTACTCAAAATATTGTTTATTTTTGTGAAGAACTTTTTTGCCTTTTGCCTTAATTCTTTATCTTATTTTCTGCATTGCTGAGAGAAAATGCATGACACTGAAAGTTAAAGGAGGAATCGTTTGTAGCTCACAGTCTGTAGAGGTTTCAATCCTGAGTCAGCTGGCTTCATGTCAGAGGGGCATCACAGAGGGTAAATAGTTTGTAGCATGATAGGCAGAAGGCTGTGAGATTGCCTTCATCTTCCCCTTTATATCCCATCCAGGATCCAAAACTGGTTATTGTCACCCACACCCATGGTGTGTCTTCCATTTTTCACATCCAGAACTATGCTAATCAGTGGACTGATTTAGTTATCACACACCCTTATTCCATAATCACACACCCTAGATCCAGCCACCTTAGAAAAGCTCCACCTATGAGCACATAAGGCTTTGGGGAGATAGCTAGACATAAGCCATAAGACTTCTTTTATTTTTTCTTCTTTTGTGTGGGTTGGAGTTTGAAATCAGGATCTCACGCATGCTGAACATGGACTCTACTACTGAGCAACATCCTCAGCCCTATCATGAAGACACTTTAACTCTCTAGATAGCAAATACTTGCGATACAGCAAAGTTAAACCAAAAATGTTGTTTTTCCTCCTCTTAAAAACTATCTGGCAAACCGTCTCTGTTTTAGCCATGAGTGGCCTTCACCCCCATAAATTCTATTCTAGCATTTTGCTGACACTTGAGTTCTGTATAACATAAATGATGGCTAAGGGCAACTGATTTTCAGAAAGACAGAAGAAAGCCTAGAGGGAAAAAGGACAGGCTCAGGACATCAGGAGGGAGGGCTGCTCTCAAAAGTGGCTCCCAAAGCTCACTCAAGGTTTTGACAACAGAAGGCTCCAGCTCTGTCCTGGTTGGTGGGAGGTTGGAGTGGTTTTGATTACAACTCAAACCTGACAAATATTTAGTGAATTTAGAAAAGACCCTTTAATTCTCACTTTCTCATTAAATCACACTTTCCTTACATTTCCCTTAATATAAATTCAGAATTGTTGTTCCCAGCAGAATGGCTTACTACAGTGCCCAGCACATATCATGACAAGTGTCGTAGTGACACCAATCCCTATCACTCTCTTATTCTGCTAGCTGGGGTGTCACCAAAGTCTTCTGACATGTGTCAAGCAACAATTCAGCAGAAACTGAATGCTGACAGGAGAAATAAAAGAAGCCTGATAAATTGCTAATGCTTACTTTATGTTTACTTCTAAATCAAAAGGTATATGAACTCCTCCTTTTATGTATGTATATATATAATATGTTAATATATATCAACTCCTTGCTAAATATATAGCCACTACAGAGTGAGACCCTGTTTCAAAAAATATTACAGGGAAGAACCGTAAAGGTTTAGTGGGAAAATAGTGAAATAGATTATGACATGTTCTCTTGAGTTAATATTATATAGCAATTGAAATTTTATTAACTAATTTCTCCTTTTTCTGTAGCTGGATGTTTTTATCTTGGTGGGGATCATGCTTCCAAGGCTAGAGGAAGCAAGTTCAGCCTTAATAAGGAAAGAAAGTCTGAAACTTCTCTTATCCTTTCTGTTTCCAAAAACATAAGGTGACCACACTGTGCACAGCACAATGGTGTATCATGGATCTTAGCTTATTAGAATTCTCTAGGGCTGGGGACTTAGCTTATTGGCATGGCACCTACCTCTGCAAATGCAAGGAAGGTATTGAGTACAAAAAAAAAAGTCTGACAGCTGCTTGTTTTCAAACTGTGTCAAAATCTAAGGTTCCACTGAGGAAAGGGCAGGATGAATGGATAACAAGTCCCCCATTAAAGCCTCCACCCCTTCTTCAGCCAAACAGTTCTACTTCTGTTTGTGTAACAGTTTCATGCAAACATATTTTTAAAGTGTTACTTGAAAAAAGTTTTTAGAAAAGTACTGAAAGTCAAAGTCCCTCATTTGACACATGCACCACCACAGACTCAGATAAATCACAACTTGGCCAAAGTCACAGAGCCAATGGGTCAGGCAGAAATGGGCTCATAGTTGTCTTGCTGAGCCTGGAGTTCTATACAGTTACTTCTCTCATATTCAGGAGAGATCACATATTCTTAAATCACCTTAGAAAAAATATGTAAAACTGTCATGCAACTAAATAATGTTCAACATGAGAAGTTAAAAGTTGCTCTCTAATAAACTGAGTTCTACAGTTATAAATATAGAAAGCATACAAATTAATATGGGTTGTTAGTAGAACAGGGAACTTGAAGGAGAAAATCATAAGAACTGGTTTACTCATATCATTCAACAAATGAATTGTCCTTGTTTTGGATTATTTAGAGCAAAATTACAAATAAAAATAGATTTCTCTTTACCCTGTAGCATACATCGAGCTGTTTCTCATCTGACTGGAGATATACAGAGACCTGGCTTAATTTGAATGTTAGTCCTGGCAGAAGTGCCAGGGGAAGCAGCATATGGACTTAAGACTCTTTTTACTTCCCTCTTGCAGGGATGTGCTGGCAGCATGAAATCAGGTCTGCTGTCTCTGAAGTGAGCAGCTGCTGCTGGGACAGATGCCAGGTGCTTTTTCTTCCACTGACAAGTGTGTGACTAAGTGTGTGATCCCTAAAGCACTCACATGCCCACATCTTCCCGTGACTTATGTCCTAGCAACAAATCCACAATGTTTATCCCGATCTATCAGACCTATGTTCTGAGTACAGATGGACAGAGATCTTTTTATTCCACCTCACTGCAGTTCCAAGAAGAATGATGATGATATAACCCTTATATCCATGTTTTCTTCTATCCTGACTTGAAATATCCTTAATCTAGGCGCATACATACATCAATGAATGCACACAGCTAGCAAAATTTTGAAAAGGAGAAGTTAAAAATGTGTATGAGGAAGCCCCAGGTCTCCTCTTTGGACTCTCCTTTCAGTGCTCATCCATCAGACCAGTTATTTCTATACTGTAAATATTTAAGTACCACATCTAGGTCAGTTACACTTACTGAATGAGTCAACAAGGTGCTCTTGAAAAATAAGAGCTACAGGAACTTCAAAAATTGTGAATTGGTTTCCTTTCTTTATATTAACACATATTAGTGTCATCTTCACTTAGCATGTGTAAGTCAATGAACTAAACACAGTATTTCATCAGACTGACCTCTCCCCTGGGATCAAACCCATGCCCTCATGCTTGAGAGCCCAGTGCTCTACCACTGAGCGGCTTCCCCTGCCCAGTATTTCACCAAATGAACATTAAATCAAATCAGAATTAAATCATAAATGTGAGATACAAAGGAAAGATGATACCATCACTAACCTCAGTCACGTTTCTCAACACGCTGTTATTTGAAGGCTGTGGAAGAAATCTGCTTTGGAATGCCAAACTATGGTCAAGATTACTGCCACATGGATATTGTATGACAGGTCTTGTACTAAGAGTGATCAGTAATGTTCTGTGTTGTCGTTTGTCCAACAGATGTTTGGTTTGGACCACTTCTAGCTTATCATAAGCCCTGGGAAGATTGTAAAAGGCAAATACTCAGTATCATGAGCAAGTGTGCTCATTGAGGTAGATGGGTGAGTTAACAGAGCATTCTTGAAACTTTAGGTACAAACAGTTACATGCTGTGCAGCACAAAAAGGTACATTGCTTGAACAGAAGTACAGATGTATTGGGCAGGAACATAGTGCAGTACAGACAGTTACATTTCTTGAACAAAGCACCCTGTGGCAAAAACATGGGGTGAGGTGGTGGGGGCTTGGCATCAAAGGCCTGCCCTGTTGTGCATTGTTTCTTTATCACCTTAATCCTGAAAATGTATCATGGCGCAACAATCACAGAACAACTGAAATTGTTCGAGAGAAGTACATGTATTAGTAGTGGGATTCCTAACTAACAAATCATTCTAACAAAGCAGGAAGTCAGTGGTGCATGGCTTAACAGGAAACACTGCTAATTCCTATAAGAGTTCTACATACAAGATTCCTGAGGAAGCCACTAGAAACACTTGTATTTAAAGGATCACTATGAGAGATAATGGATAGGTTAATTAGCTTGACTGCAGTAGCCATTTCACTCTGTATATACATCTATAATCCCAACACTTTGGGAAGCTGAGGCAGGAGGATCCCAAGTTGGAGACAAGCCTGGGCAACTTAGTGAACGAGACTGAGATCCTGTTTCAAAATAAAAAAAAAAAAGAAAAAGGAAAAAAAGAAAAATGTTACTTATATATTGGGGAGACGGTGTGGGTTGTTGACACGACTTAGGAAAACAGTATGTCACACTCTTTACATTTATACAACTAAAGAATAAAAGTGAAAAAAAAAAGTTAGAAGTCTTTGAATTTAGTTAACCAGGTTAGGAGTTTAAAAAAACCATTTCTTAGCAATATTTTCCAGCAGTTCCCTTCCTACCTGCATATACACTCCATTACCTGGCAGTAAAAAAGTAATTCAGAGCAACCACCTCCAGGGGAGGAAATTGTGGGCTCAGTGATCACAAAGAACCAGGGCCACTCCTGGCTGGACACCCGATGGAGGCATTGCAGGTGGGCCCAAATCTTCTGTCTTCCACCCGCCCCTCACACTAATTCACACTAGTGAGCTGTACTTCTGCTCATCCCTGTGTGAATATTTCTCTATATCACAATTACAACTTTAGGTTGACTAGAAGAAATACACAGCACACTTTGTCTCCAGGCAGCCTCTAATGATAACACCACAAATCACAGTCAAGGAAAGTTATTTTACCAAGGGGCAGAATGTGCCCAGAGGAGCAATATTATGTTGTTATCTTCCAAACCTAAAGTTGGCAATAATTCTACTTAAATGAATGCCAACACGTAATGCTATAACAACATAACAGTCTGAAGTATAAAGCATCAAGAATAACTGAATTACTGCATCAGAGTACCTACATAAGATTACTAAAACCAAGCTGGACATGGTGGTACAAAGTTATAATCCCAGAACTCCAGAAGCTAAGGCAATAGCATTGCCATGAGTTGCAGGCCAATGTGGGCTACATAGTGTGTTTAAGGCCAATCTGGACTACAAAATGAGACCTTGTCTGAAAAACCCAAAAAGCAGTAAAAGGTGGAAGAAATACAAACTTCCCTAGACTAACAATTTGAAGATAAGTTCAGTTACTAACTTTGTTTTCCAAAATTATTGTCTAGTTAGCATTCATAACCTACTAATTTCATGAACTTGTCTCTAAAAATTATGCTTTAGAGACAAATTAATAAGCTTAACTTACTTTCTATTATTCTGTATTGGCTTACTTGTTTAGTTTACTGAACAACACATTTATAGTATTGAATTCTGCTAGATAGAGTTGCTTGTATGTTTCCAATTGTACTTTAGTAGAATTTTCTTGAATTTTCATTTTATAGACCTGTGATTCCAGGTCTTTAATTCTGAGTTCCATTTGACTTCTCATGGAAGCGTTATTAGTCTCTCTTAATTGTTCCAAATTTTCTTGAGATGCTACTCCTGCCTAAAGCTGATCAAAGGATTATATTTTAAAAATAATTAAACCCCAATACAAAAGGTGATCAAAATACACAGGGAATGTTTCAATTCAAAATTTTATTACAGTAAAAAATGCAATGCCATCAATTCCCTTAAAAATACGTCCTCCCCCTTAGAACACCTTCTCTTGTAATTCTTGCCACTTCCGGAAGCAGTTCTGGAAGTCCTCTTTCATGAGTATCTTTACAAGGTGTGATTGTAAACACAGTCAATGCTGCTGCTCATTGCCATCCAACTGGAAGGTAGACTCAGAATATTCTGAGGTGTCCTCATCAACCTTGGCCCACAGATCTGGCACTATGTGACTAGATTAAATATTTTGAATTGGCTCAGGACAACAAGACAGCCATGACAGCACAACTAAGGGTGCTAATGAAAGAAGATTCCAGAAGTGCTTCAGAAAGTGGCAAGAATGATGGGACAAGTATGATCAAAATAAGAGAGAGTATTGTAAGGGGGACTCAAGGCAGTGTTTTTTTTATTGTGATAAAATTTTTAAAATACTTAATACATTCATTGCATATTTTGATCATAACTCATAGGTATTTGGTATTATTTTCTTTAGTTTTGAGCAAATGATTCAAAAAGGAATTTTACATATGTGAAAAAGAGGCTGGAATTTATCATCAATATGATCTGCATTTAATCTGAATTACAAAAATTTTTATTTTTCTTTTTCTTAGTGTTGCTAGGGATCCAACCCAGCACAAGGCAAGCACTCCACCTCTGAGCTCCAGCCTTACTTTTGAATCATTCTTAGCAGTCATGCAATCTGATCATTCAAATAGAAACAATTCAAAAACTTAAAAACTGAACAAGGTGACAACAATTTAAGAGTACTGTACAACTGTCACACCATAACAGTTTCATGCGCATTAGTTTTGAAAAATCAAATGATTCTCTAATTAATCTCACTACTCTGACAGATCAATTTAATTAACATGAAACAGAAATATTCAGTCAAAGACACAAGATGTCATCTTCCCTCTAGAAAACCCACAAGACAAAAGTTATAAGGGAAGTAGAAGAAATACATACAATGCAATCATTCAAACTATAATTTTCACTGAAATTATTTAAGCACATTAAAGATAAGTAAATTAACCTATAAAAACAGATGGACTTCTTTTAATTTTTTCTACTAAATCTTGCATGGCTCTTTCTCCAATCTCCTTATACTGCTCTACTTGGCCATGTTCTACCACATTCTTTTCTATGTGAGTTCTCAAGCTAACTACTTCTTCTTCCAACTTCTTTCCATTTTTTTGCTATAGTTTCACATTTCTATTTTATTTTTTTTTTTGGTACAGGGAATTGAACTCAGGATCTTGCACTTGCAAGGCAAGCAGCAGCAGCACTGAGCTAAATCCCCAGCACTAACATTTCTTTTGTATATTTTTCAGAGATAAAAACTCCTGCTGGAGAAAATCATTATTTTTACCCAGATGTAGACATCTGGATGATGCAGTTTTGAATTTTGCTGTAAGATAATCAATGTGGATGAAAAGAGTAACACCAGCTGGTAATGAAGGAAATAGGCTAAAAATAGTCAGAATCAAACTTTCTGACATAAGTTTGGGGATTTAGCTCAATTGCACCATACCTGCCTCACAAGCACAAGGTTGTGAGTTTGACCTCCAGTACCAAAAAAAAAAAAAAATCTGAAATATATTCACTTTGAACAAAACATAATCCTACTAGTTTTAGAAGTTATTACCTTGAATTACTCAGAAAACCAACACATTTAAAACCACCAGGAGTCACAAAAATACATTCTTTACAATCATTATTCTGTCACTAAAAATGTGCACTTCATCTTCAATTCTTTATTTTTCCAGGATTGTTTCCTTTGTTTTTCTTAAAGTGACTCTGAGCCATGTGTTAGTAGTAGTACAACCAATAAATGCTACCAGAGTAAGACTTTGAAAACGTGACTGTAATTAATGACTATGTTATGTATAGATGTTAGTTATAAGCCTTTTCCTCAATTGCAAATATTAATTGGAATTACATTCTAGAATGTCTCTGGATTGGACATATGTAGAAGCAGAAAGGACCCCAAAAATAAAGCAAACTCAAAGGGCTTCAAAAGAACTGTTAGTGGAAGATGAGTGGCTCTCAAAGAGGCTGAGGGGAAGAGCTTGGAGGCAAGTGAAGGAAATGATACGGATACCTGAAGAGAGAGGAACCTCGCTACATAGCTGCTGAAAGATGAGCTACAGAGAAATTTGGTGAAAATCAGGATTTATTGAGTTCAAGTATCTGCTTCTCATTTCTAGCCTCTCAGCACATCAAAGAAGGCTAAAAGTTTTGGAAAGTAAAACTCATATATAACACTGCCAAATGATGCTAAAATAAATGGCTTTTGGGATAAGATCAAATTTGGGGAGCTGCTGGGAACACATGGATGAAAAATGAAGCCAAGGCTACAACTACAAAACCCTTGGTAAGACTTCAGAAAGATTTAAGGCTGGGCCTCAAATGCCCTTAAGAATTTAAGGGCCTAAAAATCTTAATGGAATCACCTAAGTAGAGCTTCACAGGAAGCCCAGGATGTAAAAAAAGATTTATTTGTAAATGTAGCTTCTCACAGGGCATGAATCCAATAAAACTCACAGAAAATGAAAAACTGTTAGGAAAATGTAATAGCTTGAACTCACCAGCTTGAACCAAGAGACAAAATAGTAACATGAAAGAAGACTTTGGAGGTTGGAAGTTCTACATTTAGGAAGCAAGCTGAGAAAACCAGTCTTCTTTGACTGGATTTGAGAACAGTTTTCCAGATATGACATCAGAGGAAAAAAATCAATTAACTAGACTTTGTCAAAATTAAATATGTTTGAAAAGACATCACACCAAGAAACTGAACAGGTAAGCTACTGAGTGGCAAAAAGTGTCTGAAAATCATGTGTCTGACAAGGGATTATGCCTAGGATGTAAAGGACTTATAATTTTAAAATTGAAAAGACAACCCAATTTAAAAACAGAGAAAGAATTTAAATGGGCATTTCTCCAATGAAGATGTACAAATAATGACCAGTTAGCTTGTGAAAACATGCGCTCAACACCATCCTCTTAGTCACCAGGAAAATGCAGGTGAAAACCACAATGAGATGTCTCTTCAATAGAATGGAATCATTTTTCCATCAAAAAGAAGGACTGTGTATGGCAAGGCTGCAGAGGAACTGCACCTCTCATATGATGCTGGTGGAATGTGAAATGGCACCACCACTCTGGAAAACAGACTGGCGCTGCTAGTTTCTCAAAGGATTAGCACAGAGTTATCACATGACTCAGCAATTCCACTCAGAAGCCAAGAGAAAAGAAAACATGCAAACACAAAACCTTGTACATGTATATCCATAGCAGCATTAATAACTGTCCAAATGGAAACTATTCCAAAAGTCTATCAAGTGATGGATTAAAAATCCAATAAGATGATATTACTTAGAAGAGGAAATTAAGTAGACACCTGCTGCAACATGAATAGATCTTGAAAACATGCTAAATGAAAGAAGGCAATCCACAGAAGAAGCCAGAGCACATATCTGTGAGAGGTTTTGATACAAAAAGTCCCGAAGAAGAAATTCTACAAAGTACATCAGTGGTTCTCTAAGGCTGAGCAGGGAAGGTGATGGCTAAAGGGTCAGACTTTTCTTTTCCTTTTTTTTTTTTTTTTTTTTTGATACCGGGGATTGAACTTGGGTCCTTGTGCTTGTGAGGCAGGCCAGCGAACCGCTGAGCTAAATCTCTGGCCCCTGACTTTCTTTTTAGGGTAGAAGAATACTCCAAAACTGTGCTGATGACTGCTAACTTGGTGAATATACTAAAAGCCACCATACTGGTACTTTAAATATCTGAATTTCAAGGTATGTCAATAGTATTTCAATAAACAAGCTCCTCTCACAAATTCATTTGTTATACATGATTTGGGGTCATTTAATGTTGTATAGGCTTTATATCATTAGCTAGGGTTACGACAGCAGTATGTCTTTTTAATAGAAAATTGGTACATTTTTTCATTGATATCAAGTCTATAAAGTTAAAAAAAACAACAAAATTTCATTTCACTGCTCAACACACTGAGAGATTTATAGTTCCCCAAACTAAGTAATTAAAATTACCTTGTGAATTAACATGTTAAATGGAATATCCAATTCATTGGATTCAAAATCCCCATGAAAACAGAAGTCTCCATTTTCCTGCTCATTTAACTTTGCTTTTGTCATTTTTAAAAGTATCTTAAATCTGCAAGAATGTATGAAGTAAAGTTTTGAAAGTGTTGTTTAAACAGATCATAAAAGAAACAAATCTAGAAATTATGATCCTCTTTCATTTGTTTCCACCTAACATTATTTGAAAGCATTCTGAGGCAATTATAATATTAGATGAATAATATGCAGAAAGTGTGTGATATATGTGTGACAGGTACAGAGCTAACACTGTAACCATATACAGGATTCTTATAATTAATAAACACTTTGATATGTCAACAAAAAATGAACTTATTGTTGTTAGCTAAAGCCTAGGAGGAAAAAATATATTTATATATGAATGCTTAGAAAAATTTAAAAAATACACTTTGGGACCTTTAAACTATGGTGAACAAGTAAAGAAAGTGCACACAAAAATCTGAAGGTGGACTGGAGGTGTAGCTCAGTGGTAGAGCATATGTTCATCAAGTGCAAGGACTTAAATTCAATCCCAAACAAAAAGCAAAACAAAACAAAACATCAAAGAGATCAGTCAAAGGAGAAAAATAGAGAAAATAGGATCTTTGAAATCTGAATTAGAGAGGGAAAGAAAAGAGGGAAAGTTTAGCAGAAAGGAAATGAACAGAGAAATAATGGATAGACTAAAAGGTTGTTTTAAGAAGAAATTTCAGCCTTTGCTCCTGCAATGTTGACAAAATGCAAGAGATGCAATACAATCTTTATAAAGACAGACAATTAAAGGAGAGAAAAACATTGAGTAGAATCACAACAAACTCTAGTTGTTCAAAAATCAATAGAAAGGCATCTGTGTTGGAAAATACCCCATTTTCTTCATCTGGTGGTAGAAACATTTGCACCTGTAAGTCATACATGCATTTTTGTGTGTATGGGACATATATACCATCACTGGTTTCTATCTGTAGGTTATCTAATAGTGGACTGAAAATACTCAGAAAAGAAAAATGCATCTGCACTGAGCACATACTGATGATTTATTTCTTGTTATTGTTCCCTGAATGATATAATAATAATGTATACAACACTTATATTAGGTGTTGTAAGTAATCTAGAGATGATACAAAGTGTATGGGAGGGTTGAGTAGGTTATATGCAAACACTACACGATGAAGAGACTTGAGTGTCCATGGATTTTGGTATCTGAGGGGATCCTGGCCCCAATACTCTTAATACATCAAGAGATAATTGTACAGGGCTGGCGATTTAGCTCAGTGGTTCTGCTGTCTGCCTTACAAGCATAAGGAACCATGTTCAATCCCCGGGACAAAAAAACAAAACAACAACGGAAAAACTGAGATGATACACATTATTTTTGTAGCATATATGTGTGAAGACACACACACACAGAAAACAGAAGGCTAATAACATGTATACCTCATGTACATGTGGGAGTACCCATGCAAAAGAAGTGTAATTCTATTATACATTTTATAAATAAAAAAGAAAGAGGCTCACAGAAAATATAAGATAAATCAAGATTAATTTTAGTGTGGCTAAAAAATGATATAGGCTTTAGTAAAGTTAGTGAAATCATTGAATGACTGGTAAACAAGATTTGACATAAAAATCTTACCTAGTTAGCTCATTTTGCAATTCCACATTTTTCTTCTTTTCTTCATCCAAAATATATTCCAGATACTCTATTGACTCAGTAAGTGTATTTAATTGTTCTTTATTACCCTCAGACTTTGAAAAACATTTAACATTATTTTCAAAATCTAGAAATTCACTCTTTTTCCTTATATGATTTCTAATGAGTTCATGAATGTTTTAATGCATTGTATAAAACTGATATCAATAAGCACAGACTTTAAAAGCAATCACTTCTCTTAAAATAGATCAAATTAACTTGTACTTTCATAATCTTTTCTGAAGATTGTACTGCCAAAACTGGTTAAAAGTTGCACACATAAATGTTGAACTGTAAAAAGAATGGTCATATTTCCACTTTAGTTTCTAAAGATACACAAGAAGCCTTTCCATCAATAACTTGTTATCCCAGACTTATTTAAACCATATTTTATCTAGACAAGTTTTGGAAAATATCTACCTGATATCATCATATTTTGGAACCTCACTTGATGTTAGTATGACAAAGATGCTAATTATCTGTAAGCATTCTCTCAGGAATTTATTTCCTGCCTCCTCTTCCTCCTCATTCTCCTCTTCCTTCCCCTTCCTCCCCGTCCTCCCCCTTCCTTTTTTCCCTGTTAAATATTTTTCCTTAAAGTTTAAGTCTTCTTTGTAATGTACAGAAATTTAATTTTTACACGATTCTTGTAGCTTTCCTTTCTATCATCTTGTTTTTCCCACTGCACTGGAGCCTCATATTCTCATGATACATGGTCTCATCTACAAATTTAGTTTTATTTTTATAACTTTTTAATACATTTAATATATGTTTTTTTCTGGTGTAATTCCAAGAAAATAATGTGAGGGTCCGTCAAGGACCTTTATTTAATAGCATTCTTATCCTGCCAACTACTTGGCAGCCTCTGCTCACAGTGACCACACCTCTTCTCTGTTCCTCTGAGCCCACTCCTCTCCTAACGGCAGCAGCTCAGTCTTGTCCCCATTCAACTCCAAATTCTCAGAGGCCCTTAAATCAGAGCTTTCTACTCTGATTGCCTAATCCCCATTTCCAGCCCTGACCTCTGTACAGGGGTCATTTACATGTTTCCTTCCTGCTTTCTGTTCACTTCTCATAGGAGAAAGCCTCATCAGCCATTATTTCATGTGAATTACTCCTGAGGAGAATCCTATACATTTCATATCGAGTCACACTGGTGTTACTTTGAATTTGGTAGTCTTCAAGTCTTGGGGAGGGGACCCTCACCTTTAGAATACTGACTAGCACAATTTATCTTGTAGTTCTTTTATAGTGCTACTTTCCCACTGGGGTCAGATTGCTTTCCATTGCTATCTTTCCAATAACTTCCTGCTCTAAACTGTACCAGTACAAATTTTTCACCACCTGGGTACATTTGTGCATGACACCTGAGTATGTTTCCTGGTATTTTAATTCACAGAAGACTGTTTATCAATATATTGTTATGCTATGTATATGAAAAGTATGGTATAAAACAGGACTGATTTATATGAAAGCTAGAAAAAAATTAATTCTCCATATTTCTTCAGAGACACAAAACTCAGAACATTCTGGTGCTCCTGATACCAAGTCTTAGTTTGCTTTTCTTGTTGCTGATCAAAATACCCAACAACTGCAGGTTAGAGAAGGAAAGAGTTTTTTAGCTCATAGTTTGCAGAGGTTTCTGCAAACTTGGCTGGCTCCGAGGCAGGGTGGAATGGCAGAGGGACATCACAGAGCAGACAAGCAGCAGGAGCAATGAGCAGCAAGTGACAAGCCTCTTTCTGTCCCTTCCAGGCTACCCAGCTTTGGGATGGGGAGCACTCACACCCGTAATCCTAACATCATGTCCTTGTTCCCAAAACTATGCCAAACCAAGTAGTGGACCAATTTAGCAATCACACACCATTAATCCCAGCATCACATACTCCAGATTCAGCCACCTCTGATAAAGCCCCACCCAGGACCACGTGAGGCTTTGGGGACATCTAGAGACAAGCCACAGCAACATGTATCTTCGTAAAGGAGCTGCATGGATTAAATTGCCATGACTTTAAGAAATCACTTAGTGGAAAGAGCTGCCTCACAGCTCCAATTCTGCACACACAATGCATCTTGTGGCCCTAATTCCCACATGGGACAGTAAAAACAACAGGAGCCTCTGCTCTGCCTGGTCAACAGTTACATGGCTTTCATCATGCATGAGCAAACTCTCACCAGACTTGTACATTAATCTGTGGACTGCTACATCTTTGAACACCTGATAAGCACAAATGGCTGGAAAAAAATCTGAAACAACAATGCTAGTAGTGCTAGTTACTCTGTAAGATAAACAGCCATTTCTCCTGTTTTACTGACATCTTTTTCATTTTCTTACAGTCAAAAAGAAATAAATGTTTCTTTGGGGAAAAAATTGTGTATGACTTAGGATCTATTCTTGATAAGAATATAAAAAAGACCATCTGTCATGTAAAGGTACAAGATCCCAATAATGAATGTAACTGTACTGTATACCTAAAATGTACCAATAAACTCAAGAAAAGAAAAAAATATAAATTACAATTAATTTATATTCTAAATCTCATGGAAAAGCTTTGATTCCAAGAAAAATTCAAACTACAGAAAGGGAGGACAGAACAAATAAAAGCAGAGAGAGAGAGAGGCAACATCAGTCCAATAACTCAGAGGACAAAACCCAAGGGCAGGGGGGAAAAATGTATACATAGTATCCTGTGGATGTCTATAGTAGTGTTAACTGCAGCCAAAAGTGTTCTATCAACTAACCATAGGTCTTTCAAATCATCGATAGATACATGAAGTAGCCACATAACAGAGTATGCGACTGGACAACAGAAAGAAATGGGCGATAATACAAATATACCCTGGAAACCCTATGCTAAGTGAGAGAAGCCAATCGCAAAAGATAAATGTGAGCTCATTGTTGGTAACGCATGCCTGAGATCCCAGCACTCAGGCGGTTGAGGAAGGATTGCTGCGAGTTTGATGCCAGCCCAAGCTACATAGAAAGACCTTGTCTCAACAACAAAAACAACCAAACAAAAAACAAGACAAATGTGTATGTCTCCATTTATGTGAAATGCCCAGGACAAAGAAAATAGACACAAAAAAGAGACTTGACACTTTCCTAGGACGAGGGAAGAATGAGAGACAGCTGTTGGATTTATGGTTTCTTTAACAGGGGATGGAAATGATCTATAAATGACTGTGGTGATGATTATGTCAGTAAATAATAGTAATAGATGCTATTTCTTGCTCTTTCAATGAGGGAAATATATGGTATCTGCATTATAGCTCAATAAAGTTGTTTTTAAGAAAAATCCAGCCTGCCTGAGATCATCTGGTGGGTGCGCGACCTCCAGGACTGCGCGACACCAGACCCAGTAAGGAAGGTAGCCATGCGGGCACCCTTGAAATAGCCTCATGAGTCCCCCCACCCGCCCCCGTTCTCAAACCTCCTGATTGGGCCAGTCCTTGGACCAACTCTGTAGAGGCATAGGCTCTCATGAAGGGTAGTTTTCTGAGCTCCCAACTTTGAACATCTTTAAAGAAAGGGCAGGGGAAACCTGTAATAGAACTGAGTGGAGTTCAACCGTGATGGTTGGGAAACTCAAGTTAGGGCTTGTGGACTGAGTTCAATCTCAGTCGTGGGGACCTGCCATTGGCTAGCCGAGACCAGGGGATTCAGTTCTGCATATGGCTGTACATGTGGTATACTATGAGAACAGAGACATAGTCTGAAAGAGGCCCTTCAAATTCTTTTTTTTCTCTTTTTTCTTTTTCTCATTCCACCCTAAAATTTCTTTCTTTTTTCTGTCCTCTCTCTCAAACTCAGTCTGTTGCTCCTCCATATTATCCCTCATCTCCCTTTTTATTCTGGCTTCTGCCCGAACTTAGACTTCTTCTTTTATTATTTTTTCTCTTTTGGGGGGGTTTCTCTTTATGTTCTCTTCTCCAGTCATTCTACCTCACTCATGGCTCTGTACCTTCAAGGGAAGGCAAGCGCCTCTTATTGTTAAGGGGATATATTCTTGTTGTTATTCCTGCACTCTCTATCACCCCTGAAGTTAATAGCTTTGTAAAGATAGTAAGGTAATTCTACATCCTCTGGATTTACTTCAAACCTGCTCCAGTTCTTTCACTTATCTACTCCTCTCGTCCTAACTCAGTCTAACCCCCCATCCTAAATGGTAAAGATGCTACATTGAAAAGCATATTCACTACAAACATATTATGGGCTGCTTCTTGATATTAATTTAATTCACATGGGTTAAAGATGATACATTAATGACTACCACAAGTGGTCAGTTTGCAAGCTGTGCCTGATCCTATAGGGCTGCTGAATGTATCAATTGGGATAAAGGGTTGTGATCAATTTGAAGAGTTGTTTTCTCTGATATTATGAAAATAAGGATGTCTATGAGTCATTAGAAACTCAAAAGCTAAAATGCAACTATATCAGGAAGATTTAAGTAATACCCACAAATTAAAGAAGGACAAACCAACAACAAAAATAAAAATGAGAAAACACTTAAGCAAGACACAAAGACAGATTTCCAGTTCACCAATGGCAAACAGGACAAATGAGGATGACAAGTCTGATAGTGAACCAACAGGGCACCCTGGACCCATAGCACAGGAGGTAAAAAAACAGATCAATCAGGCTCTAGAAAAATTCAAATCGGAAATAATTTCCCAGTTAACCAGAGAGTTGATGATCAAAATGGAAGTCATGATTCGAGACTCTACAAGAGAAACTGACAAAAAATAGATGAGCTCAAGACCATGATAGAAGCCATGAAGACTCAGCATAAGAAAGAAATGGAAACAATGAATGTCCAACAGAGGAAAGAAATGGAATTCATAAAACAGATTCAAACAGATATCCAGAAGATTAAAAACTCTATTGAAAGTGTATGCAACAGAATAAAAGATTGCAAAGATAGGATTTCAGATATAGAAGATAGGATTGTAGTCAGTGACTGTGAAAAAAGAGGTCTCTCAAAAACAGTAAGGGATCATGAGAAACCAATCCAACAACTTCTAGACTATGCAAAGAAAAATAACATAAGACTGATAGGAATTCATGAAAAAGCAGGAGAAAACACAAATGACCTAAAAAAGCTCTTCACAGAATTAATGACAGAAAACTTCCCAAACAGAAGGGAAGAATTAGACATATAGATAAGTGAGGCATATAGAACTCCAACTAGCCACAATAAAAAAATCTACATCTAGACATATAATAATCAAGATCCCAGAAATCCAACAGAAAAACAAAATATTACAAGGAGTAAGAGAAAAGAAACAAATCACATGCAAAGCAAAGCACATTAGAATCACTGCAGACTTTTCCACACAAACCCTTAGGTCAAGGAGAGCCTGGAGTGAGGTATTCCAAGTCCTAAAAGAAAAGAACCTCCAACCTAGACTTATGTATCCTGCAAAATTCTCTTTCAAATTAGATGGGGAAATAAGATACTTCAACGACAAAGAGCACCTGAGAAATTTCATGAACACCAAACCAGCACTGCAAGGAATTCTAAACAATATCCTAAAAAAGGACAATGAAGTTCACAATAACATGAGGCCCAACAGACCAAATCAAATAGGCAAGGCAAGAAACTAAAAGGAGATGGAAGAAAAAGTAAAAAGAGTCAACAAAAGGACAATAAAATGACAAGAATAAGTCAGAATATATCAGAATATATCAGCTATAACCGCCAATGTTAATGGCCTCAATTCACCAATCAAGAGAAATAGATTGGCAGAATGGATTAAGAAGCAAAATCCAACAATATGTTGTATACAAGAAGCACACCTAGTGCAAAAGGAAGCCCATAGACTCAAAGTGAAAGGATGGACAACAATTCTCCATGTGTCAGGAGGCCAGAAAAATGCAGGGGTAGCAATCTTATTCTCAGATAAAGTAAATTTCAAATCAAAACTCTTTAAGAGAGACAAAGAAGGACACTACATCCTTCTAAAGGGAACAATTCAAGAGGAAGAGTTGACAATCATAAACATATATGCACCAAATATAAATGCCCCCAACTATATAAAACAAATATTAAGTAACATGAAAAACCAAATAAGCACTAAAACAATTTTAGTGAGGGATTTAAATACCCCACTATCACAAATTGACAGATCATCTAGGCAGAAAATCAACAATGAAATAATAGAACTGAACCAAGCTTTGGAACACATGGACTTAATAGATGTTTATAGAGTATTCCACCCCCAAAAATCAGAATATACATTCCTTTTGGCTGCACATGGATCACTCTCCATGATAGACCACATATTGGCTCACAGAACAGGCCTAAACAAATGCAAAAACATTGAAGTCATCCCCTGTATATTATTAGATCATAGTGCAATCAAACTGGAGATCAATAGCACAAAAAACTAAAGAAACTTCACAAGCACATGGAAACTGAACAACACTCTCCTAAACAATCAATGGATTACAGAGGAAATTAAAGAAGAAATTAGACAGTTTTTACAAATAAATAAGAATGCCAATACAACATACAGGAATCTTTGGGACACAATGAAAGCAGTTCTACGTGGAAAATTCATAACATTGAATGCCCACACTAGGAAAACAGAGCGGGCTCAAATAAACAACTTAACGATGAAACTTAGACTCCTAGAAAAACAAGAGCAAGAAAAACCCAAAGCTCGAACAAGAGAGGAAATTATAAAGATCCGAGCAGAAATCAATGCAATTGAAATTAAGAAAACGATACAAAAAATAAATGAAACAAAGAGCTGGTTTTTTGAAAGAATAAATAAAATTGACAAACCCTTAGCTAATCTTATCAAAAAAAGGAAAGAAAAGGCTCAGATCCATGCAATTAGGAATGAAAAAGGCGAAGTCACAACAGATCCGAAAGAAATCCAGAGGATCATGAACACCTACTTTGAGAACCTGTACTCTAATAAAATGGAAAACACAGAAGAAATGAACAGATTTCTAGATACTTATGAATTACCAAAGTTGAACGAAAGAAGACAAAAACTTTTTAAACACCCCAATCACAATCAGTGAAATTGAAAATGTAATTAAAAATTTACCAACAAAGTAAAGCCAGGCCCTGATGGATTCACTGCTGAAATTTACAAGACATTTAGAGAAGAACTACTGCCATTACTCTTCAAACATTTCAATGAAATTGAAAGGGAAGCTATACTTCCAAATTCATTCCTGGAAGCAAGTATCACTTTGATTCCCAAACTAGGGAAAGATACAACTAAAAAGAAGAACTACAGACCAATCTCCTTAATGAATATAGATGCAAAAATCCTTAATAAGATACTAGCAAACAGAATACAGAGAATTACTGAGAAGATCATCCATCCTGACCAAGTTGGATTTATTCCAGACATGCAATGGTGGTTCAACGTACGAAAGTCAATAAATGTAATACATTATATTAACAAAGTCAAGGATAAAAACCATATGATCCTCTCAATACATGCAGAAAAAGCATTTGATAAAATTCAACACCCATTCATGATAAAAACCCTGCAAAAAATTGGAATACATGGTCTATACCTCAATTTAATAAAGGCTATCTATGAAAAACCATCCGGCAACATCATATTGAATGGCCAAAAACTGAAAACCTTCATGTTAAAATCAGGAACAAGACAAGGATGCCCACTATCACCACTTCTCTTCAATATAGTTCTGGAAACATTAGCCACAGCAATTAGACAAGAGAAAGAAATTAAAGCAATAAAGATAGGAAAGGAAGAACCTAAACTGTCATTATTTGCTGATGATATGATACTATACATTGAAGATCCAAAAAACTCCACCAAAAAACTTCTAGACTTAATTGACAGATTCAGTAGAGTATCTGGATACAAGGTGAATACCCAAAAATCAATAGCCTTTTATACACAAATAACAGACTCACAGAGAGAGAAATAAGAGAAAAAATTCCTTTTACAATAGCATCCAAAAAAATGAAGTATCTAGGAATCAATCTAACAAAAGAAGCAAAAGATCTCTACACTGAAAACTACAACATTCTGAAAAAAGAGATCGAAGACGTTATAAGAAAATGGAAAGACATCCCCTGCTCCTGGGTAAGAAGAATCAACATAGTGAAAATGGCCATACTACCTAAACTGCTATACAGATGCAATGCAATGTCAATTGAAATTGCCACACTGTACTTCACAGAACTAGAAAGTAGAATCCAAAAGTTCATTTGGAACCAGAAGAGACCTAGAAGACCAAAAGCCATCCTAGGCAACAGATGCATGGCAGTGGGTATAACAATTCCCAATTTGAAACTATACTACAAAGCCACTGTGATAAAAACAGCATGGTACTGGCAAAGAAAAGGACCTGAGGATCAGTGGAACAGACTGCAAGACACAAAAACAACTCTAGATGTACTCAGCTACCTCATCTTTGACAAAGGAGCTGACTATCCTCAGTGGAGGAAAGATAGCCTCTTTAATAAATGGTGTTGGAAAAACTGGATGTCAACCTGCCGCAGATTCAAATTAGATCCTTATCTTTCGCCATGCACTAAATTAAAATATAAATGGATTAAAGATCTAAATATTAAAACAGAAACATTAAACTTGCTGGAAGGTAAGTTAGGCAGAACTCTGGAAGACATTGGTATAGGAAAAGACTGTATGAATAAATCCTCAGTAGCACGGGAACTAGCAGATAGAATCAACAACTGGGATCTCATCTTACTAAAAAGCTTCTGTACTTCAAAAGAATCTATCAGCAGAAATAAGAGACAATCTACAATATGGGAAAAACTTTTTAGCAGCTGTTCCTCAGACAAAGGACTTTTATCAAGGATATATAAAGAACTCAAAACAATCAGCCCCCCCCAAATATAAAGACCCAATTCAAAAATGGGCATCCGAAATGAACAGACATTTCTCAGACATAGAAGTAAAAGCAGCAAGTAAATATATGAAAAAATGTTCCACATCACTGGTCATTCAAGAGATGCAGATGAAAACAACACTGAGATTGCACCTCACCCCACAAAGAATGGCTGCTATCAAGGAATCACACAATAGCAAATGTTGGTGGGATTGTGGGGAGAAAGGAACCCTTCTCCACTGTTGGTGGGAGTGCAGACTGGTGCAACCACTATGGAAATCAATATGGAGATACCTCAAAGAGCTTGGACTGGAGGTTGCATTTGACCCAGCCATCCCTCTGCTGGGTATCTTTCCAAGAGAACTAAAAGAATCATATCACAGAGAAGTATGCGCATCCATGTTTATACCGGCACAGTTTGTAATAGCTAAATCTTGGAAACAGCCCATTTGCCCATCCCTTGGAAACTGGACAAAGAAGATGTGGTTTTTCTATAAAATGGAATATTACTCAGCCATAAAGAATGAGAAAATAGATTCATACATAGGAAAATGGATACATATTGAAGATATACTCCTAAGTTAAATAAATAAGTCACACATGTGTAAATACCATATAGTTTCCCTGGTGTGAATAATCTGCAATAATACATAAGATTCTAATAAGATTACTGACATTTAGAAATGGGAAGAAAGAAGCGAAAGGTGTAGGGAAGGTGGGATGAGTAGAGGAAGTGTAATAAGGGAAAAGAAAAAAAGGTGAGATACTGAAAGATGAAAATAAAGTGTTTGCAGATGGGGAGGGGAAGAGGGGGTGAAGGGAGGCCAGGGGCAAGGGGAAAAAATGAGAATGAAGACTTGTCATGTAGAGGTACAAGATCCCAACAATGAATGTTACTGTACTTTATCCCTAAAATGTACCAATAAACTCAATTAAAGCTGAAAAACTAAATAATAGAAAAGAAAAATCCAATGGCAGAACTTAATTTTCTTAATTCTTCATTTTAGATATAAATAAATGATCTGAATACTTCCATAGCTTTATTTTAAAATTAAAAAATGAAGGAAATGCATAACTTTTGAAATAATTTTTAATTTAAACACTTTGTTTAACACCCAAGTTATATTCCTTGGACTAAGGAACACTGTTAAATGAGCAAATTGTACGTAGCATATACATTACAATATTCAGGGCAGATAAGTGGTCAAAGGAAACTCCTACTTGATGACTTTGCTTTTATCTGCACAACTGTTACATGGAATATTGTAATGTGCAACAGAACCTAAAAGTATAGTGCTATAGTATACATAAAATCAGCAAAACTGTCATAACTCTATAAATACGCTGTACTGCACACAAAAAAAGTATTGAGTCTCTCTAGACAAGATGTAAAGAACTGTACCAAAAAAAGAGATGGGCTGTACATCTAAGGAGTAGGCTATAAGGTGAACAGCACATGTCAGGCATAGGTCTGAACAATTGTTTAACAAGTAGATTGTTAAATGAAGAATATCTGTATCCTAAACCACTTGCATTTTTGAGAAAGAAAAGCACTTTCTATGCAACTCATCCTGAAATCCATGAAATAAATATACAAAGATTCTATAATCATAAAAGTGAAGGAAACAGACAAGGTCCTGGAATATTTTGTCAAATGTTATCCTCTGACTGAATTTGCCTATATCACTACAACAAGAGACATCACTAAAAATATTGCTTAACATGAACAAGTCTCTCAAATTCAATATAATTCTCAACTTTCCAAATGGCAAGTATTTTAATGAAAGCTGTGGGAAATTACAAGAAAAATGGCAGAAAGAACATAAGAGTAACATAGTATAAAGATAATAAAATTATAATAAATATAATGAAAATACAAAAGAAAGCTATCCATGGAAAGCAGTATCCTTAAACACTTTACACTATTTAGGCAGCTGTAGAGTAACTGTTGATATGTTAAATTTCAAACATACTTGTTTTCTGATTTGATTAATTTGACTTATTCTTCTTTAAATCCTGATTCTCATCTTCTAACTTCATGTGATAATGTGATGAATTTTCCAGGGAAGCCTCTGACATGGACTGTTTTTTTTAGGGTGTCAGCCAGTCCTTGTTGAAGGTATCTCACAACTACCTGTTACTGATTTCATAAATCACCTTATTATGACATTATGTTAATATGTAACTCACATATATTCTGAAAAATATCACTATGTACATCAGTTAATGTTTCCAAATCTACAGGTGGCATAAAAATCACAGGTTAACCTGAAACTGCCAGGTTAAGACTGGAAATAAATGCAATAGAAAATCAGAGCTGGGGAAAGGAAAAGAAATACCTGGAAGACATTGAAATTGCACAAGAAAAGACTGATAACCTTCAAAGGACAATAAAACTAAATGAGGAAAGAATATTTCAGCAAAATGGACAGCTGAATAGTCTGACAGTAGAAAAAACAATGCCAAATTCTAAACTGGAGAGTGCAAAACAAATCCAGGAAAGACTGGAAACAGAAACTGAATCACACCATTCCAGACTGGCTGCTGCTGTACAGGATTATGATGAAAGACAGCCATCAAAAAGAGATGTGGAACTTGCTTTCCAGAGAGCAAGGGATGAATGGGCTTGTTTACAGGACAAGCTGAATTTTGATCTATCTAATTTAAAAGATACCAATGAGATGCTTTCCCAACAGCATTCTCAAGCTGAACAAAAATTCAATAGCCTAGAAATTGAGCTCCATCATACAAGAGATGCTCTTCGAGAAAAGATGTCAGACTTAGAACAGGCACAGAGAGAGCAAAACCAAGCACTGTGTCAAATGAAGGAAATTAAATGCATGTACCAGAATAAACAAATCAAAGTGAATACATGCATGCAAAAGCAGGAATCTCTAGGAGAGAGATAATTTCAACTTCAACATGAAGATGCATTGCTTTGAATACACTTGGATGATGCTCACAAGAAAGTGGACGATAAAGAAAAGCCAGCAATTAATATCCAAGACCAGTTTCAAGAGGAGCTTAAAAAACAATATTCCATGCTGGAAGACAAACATATTGAGCTAATCAAAGAAAATAATCATTTAAAGGAAAGACTATGTCAGTGTGAAAAGGAGAAAGCAGAAAAAGGAGTAAGTATCAAGAAAGGTAAATGGTTTACAAACTTTCTGAAGGAAACTCTGAATGAAATTTCATTATGGATAAATGTTTAATCTAGTTGGATGTAAAAGTAAATCATGTACAAATGTACTTTCTGTATCAGCTCAGAAACATAACTTGTCTCCAAAGTGTGCCCTGAGTTTCTGAGTGTCCCTGTTACCCTGATCCGGGCAGTACACATATGTGCTCTTCAGAATTGTGAGCTGTACCTTGAAAATGTGGACGATTAAAATTTATCAGGTCTTCATTACATGTTAGTAAATGTGAAACAGGAAAAGACACTGAGATAATTTAATGGAAACAAAATACCAGCTCTTTACTTGGAACACACTGTCATTCTCCCCAAAAGTGAAGAAATCCCATCCAAAATAGGACGTCTGCTGGCCATATTTTTCCTTCTCACCCAACAGTGGTAGTCATAAACAAACCTCTACATTGACACACCAATATAGTAAAATCACTGTGTAAAACTGAAACATTTACTGTTAGTGACAAGGATTTAAGGCCACAGAAAAACCATCAAGACCTATGGGAACTATGAAAAAACCTTTCCTCAAGGCAAGGCCACTGTGAATTTGACCACTTGACTGCTGCAGACCAGTGGATGTCAATGAAGATCATTACTTTATAAGTCCAAAATGGTACCAGGTATTGGTGCATAATGGTACAAATATACTATATTTAGTACACACATACATTATTTGAAAATCTTCCATGATTTCCATATATATCCGTAGTTTAGCATATGTACAAAGACAAACACAGGCATTCGAAAATGGCCTCAGGACTCATTTTCCCTGGGGCCATTTCTATCTCCTTCTGTTCACAAAAACAATTTTCCACAATCCCATCTAGTAACATTCTGGAATTCTGTTCTTGAGAAAGGTGACTCAGGGTGTCATTTTATTCCCCTAAACCTAAACATATATTTCATTATGTTTTATAACTCAAACTTGGGGGTGGGTCTAAAAGTTTAATACCCAAACTTTAAGGAAAAAACACTGTTAAAAGGAAGTAGTCGATTAAAGCACAAAGAAATGTATACCATATACCTAACTAAAAAACAAAACAAAACAAAACTTTCCAAATTTCAAAAAAGAATAATTGTATGCTTTTCTTTTCATTCACTTTGTGATCCAACATTTTATTTCCCTGTAAGATTGGTAGAAGAAAAAAGGAAAAAGACAAAGTGTGTTTTCTCTGTCTTAGAAAATGTGCTATTGTGGGGCTTTGAGTAACAAAGGGAAGCTTAAATTTTCTGGATTTCCATTTGGATACTGAACTGTGAATTCAAGAGTGCAGGTACTCACAGAAATATATACTCAAACCAAAGTTGGCCACAACACAAGAAGTATGGGAGTGACTGAGCTGAAATGATTCCTGCAAAGCTTCTCAGTGGCACTGCCCTGCATTTTATGGCACCAAAAGAGGCAATATATTTCCATACTGATGGACTCGACAAATTATAAGATGAATTCTCCTTAAATCAATCCAATGAATTGCAAGTGTGATTTTTGGCAAAATGATGGAATGGCTTTGTGGGGGTATGAGAAGCCTCATCGACTTCTTAAAAATACCTCTAGATTTTTTCTTTGTCTTTAAAATTAGTGTACTTCAGAACTTAGTTTGCTTTGTAGGAGTCGAATACCAAATGTTTGACTGAGGATTTATGCTACTCATGATAAAATCCTATATGCAAAAACTTTAAAAAAACTTAAAAAAACAACTTAATGTAAAGGGGTGATTTAAAGGAAACAAAATTTAAGAGCAGTAATGAAAAATATGTGGAAGGATATAGGCTTATTAAAATCACCTAAAGTGGTCATCTTGGGACTATACATTCCAAAGATCTGAGTACAAAGATAAATTTGCCTGGATAGATGAACTTGTATATCATAAAGATATATTTTTAAGTCTCTTCTCACCCACTGTTTCTGTTCCATTTCAGATGCCTCTTATGGTTTAAACACAATAGATGCAATTTATGCTTAAACCAGTAGAAAAATAAAACCCTAGACTTTATCATTTTTAAAGCAATGTCCTCTATGCTTAGCTTGATTCAGGTCACAAGGCATGTGGGTAAATTAGCTTCCCAGGTTACATGCAACCTGGCAGACTCACAGAAAGACTGATGCAGTACTAAACAACTATTATGAGAATGTTTATCTGAATTCCTATAATTTAGAGAGCAGGGATTATCTATTTCCAGACACCTTTTTATATTTAGATAACTCCATTTTATACATGACCTTTCAATTAGTAGAAAATGAGAATGTAACTGGCAAAGAGAGAAATGGACTAGCAGTATGCAAATTACCCTTGCACACTCTGCAATCCCTATGCTACTGAGCTACTTCTTAGGCCTTTTTATTTTTGAGACAGGGTTTCACTAAGGTGCCCAGGATGGGGTTGCACTTGTAATTCTCTTGCCTCTGCTTTTAAGTAGCTGAGATGGCAAGTGTGGACCACGACATCTGCTGATTCCTACCTCATCTGGGGGAGAGTAGTATTGGAGGTCGAACCCAGGATCACCACAGTGAACTGTTTCCCCTTTATACATTTTTCATACTGAGACAGGGTTTTGCTAAGCTGCAAAGTTGCCCAGGTTGGGCTCAAAGTTGCTATCTTCCTGCCTTGTCCTCCCAGAGTACCACCATGCTCAGCTAAATTAAACTTTCTGTTCTCCAAAGCCAAGAACTCTCCTTGTAACATGCCTAACTCAGACTTAAAACTTTGATGAGCTTGCAAGATCACAAAGAACACTGGTGAAATCTAGAAGATTATAAGTAGCTACTTTGAAACCTTGTATTTAATAAATTGACTGACTCTAGGAGAAATAGACAGATAGATGTCTATGCCCATATGATTTACAAAAACAAAAAGAAGATAGTCCAGTAGGACGTGATGAAACTGAGGCAACAAAATGAAACAAAACACCCCCCAAAAACTATCAACTAAGAAAAGCAAAGGACCCGATGGGCTCACTGCTCAATTCTATAAGAACTTCAGGGAGGATCCAATGACAATACTCTTCAAACTTTTGAATGAAATGGAAGGGGAAGGAGTGCTAACTCATTCTTTGAAGCTAGTCCTATCCCCATACCAAAACCTGAAAAAAAACTTTACAAAAAAGAAAAACTACACACCCATCTCTTCAATGAATATATATGACAAATATCCTCAATGTGAAACTGGCAAACAGAATGCAACCATTCATTAAAGAGATCACATGTCATGATCAAACTGGCTCCATCTCTAGGATGCAAGGATGGTTCAGTATATGTAAATCACTAAGTGCAAAATATAATATAAACAGAAGCAAGGATGAAAACCCCACAGCCATCTCAACAGATGCAGAGAAAGACTCTTCCAAAATCCAACCTTTAGTTATAATAAATACCCTGAGCAAAATACACACAGAAAGACCTTATAGCAACTTAGTAAAAGCCATTTATGACAAATCCACTGTTAACATCAGAGTAAATGGGGAAAATTGCAAAGCTTTTCTCCAAAAATCAGGAACAAGGCAGTTTTCCACTCTTACCACTCCTGTTTAACACAGCACTTCAAATATCAGCCAGAGCTGTAAGGCAAGAGAAGAAATTAAAGGGATCCATACACCAAAGGAAGAATGCAAACTATCCTTTTTTGCAGATGACATGGTCCTGTACATGGAATACCCAAAAAATTTCACCAAAAGGCTCAAAGAATAAACAAACTCCACAAAGCAGAAGGATACACAAAGCAACACATATAAATCAGTAGCATTCCTGTACATCAATAATGAACACACTATGAAAGGCATTAGTAAAACAATACCATCCACAATAGCTTCAAAAAATTAAATAACCAGCTATTAACTTAACCAAGGAAGTAAAAGACCTCTAAAACAAAAGCTATAATACTCTGATAAAGGATATCACAGACAGTAGAAAATGGAAACATATTCTCTGTTCTCGGACAAGCAGAATTAAGATTGACCAAATGGCCATATTACCAAAAGTAACCTATAGATTTAATGAAATTTAAATGAAAATAGCAACAGCATTCTTCACAGAACCAGAAAAAAAAATCCTAAAATTTATGTGGAACCAGAAGAGAGCCACCAACATAATCTCAGAGCTCAAGCTATATCACAAATTGATAGAGACTAAAAACAGCATGGTACTGGCACAAAACGTACATGTAGATCAATGGAATAGAGCTGAGGATTCTGAAACAGCCTTGAGCACATGGAGACATCTAATCTTTGACAAAGGGGCCAAAAACACATACTAGAGGAAAGACAGCCTCTTTAAAAATGGTGTGGGAAAACTGGTTAACCACTTGCAGAAGATTGACTCCAGATCCATATCTCTATGCACTAAAATAAAAATGGGTGAAACACATTGATTTTAAAACAGAGCAGTCTTCTGGAAGATAAAAGAGGCTAAACTATTGAAGACAGACACAGACAAAGGCATTCTGAGCAGAACTCTAATTGCATGAGAAATAATGCCAAGAATCCACAAATGTGATCTGGTTATATTCCTGATAGGTATCTTTCCCAAAGAGCTTAAGACATCATAGGATAGAGACAGATGCATAGCAATGATTATAGCAGCACAATTCATTAAGAGCCAAATCCTAGAAGCAGCCTGTATATCCATCAGCAGCTGAATGGATAAAGAAAATGTGCTTTCTATATATAATGGAATACTAACTGGCTATAGAGAATGACACATCTGAGCCAATTTCAGGAAAATGGATGCGCCTGGAAAATATAACATGAATGAAATAAACCAGACTAACAAGCTTACGTATGGTATGGCTTCTATCATTTGAGTGAGGCAAAGTAGAAACAAAGAAAATGACAAAGGATGGATAGAAAGATACAAGGGGATGGATCTCTTGCAATAGGGAATGGGAACAAGGGCAAGGGGTGAGGCGGAGCGGAAGAGGAAATAGGAATAACAAAGATATACCATGTACAGGAGCCCAATCATCCAATTAATGTCAACATTATGTGCCATAACATGAGCCAAGGCAAATAATAGGAACAGGAATGAAAAATGGGATAGAGAAACTGGAAGAGATGGGAGGGGAGGGGACCTCTGAGAAGGGGACGTAAAAAAAGAGAAAATAACACGCTATAATCTGTACACGGAACCATTTCCCAAGATGACTTTAAACTACATGAAAAGCAAAATGTACTAATAAATTTAAAAAATTACAAAAAGAATCAACAAATATGATTATATCAAATTAAAATTTCTTCACAGCAATGGTAAGAAGAAACAACCCGCAGAATGGGAAAAATTGTCCTCAGATGACTAATGCCTACAATTATAAAACTCAAGAATAATTAGACCTTCCCAAATAAAAAGTCCCAATAAAAAATGGGCAAATGAAAAGAATAGACCCTTCTCAAAATGAATACAAATGGCCAATAAGTGTGTGAAAAATTGTTCAAAATCACTGGTCTCTAGAGAAATCCCAATTAAAATAACAGTGAGACCCCACCTTACACCAGAAAGAGTGGCAAACATCAAGAACTCAAAAACAACAAATGCTGGAGAGGCTGTGGGGAAAAGAGATTGTTCTACATTGTTGGTGTGAGTGTAAGCCAGTGTAACCACCATGTGAATCACTATGGAGTTTCCTTAAACAACTAAAACTAGAAATTCCATTTCATCTGGCTATGCTTTTTCTAAGTATCTTTCCCAAAGACTTAAAGACATTACCTTTCAGTGAAACACACATACCCATTACTAATAGTAGGACAAACCATAAAAGCTAAATCTTGAAAGTGGACTACATGTCCATTAACAGATGAATGGGTAAAGAAAATGTGATATATACATTCATATATATTCAAGGGAGTTCTGCTCAGATATATAGAAGGATAAACTTTAGTTATTTGTAGGAAAATGGATATTCTTTGAGACCATCATGCTAGTGAAATAAATCGGTCACAGAAGCTTAATGTATCAGATGGTTTCTCTTACATGGGAAACCCAAAGTATAAATAATTCAAACAGCAAAGTAAAAGATTATAGGATACATGGAGATAGATCTTTTGCAATAGAAATATATCTGGAGATAGATTTAAGGAAGAGGATCAGAAGGGGAAGCAAAAAGGACTAGGTTGCATGCAATATGTACCTTTACCAACTCCCCAAGATGCATGTATTTATTATACATCATGAACATTACTAATAACATAAGTTTGTTCCACCTTTAGAGATCTCAAGTGATGGATCTTGCTCAGAACAAACCAAGTTTTTATGTTTCAAAGATTTCACCAATGCTCTGCTTTAACTAATCCGGGATGAGTTGTACATTATTTTTCTACTCTAAGTTGTATTTCAGAATCAATATTTCCTACTTTTTCACATAAGAAGGTCCCAAGGGTGGAGATAAATTCCCTCTATCATTATCCATATTCCTTTCTGGTTCTTGAGACACTTTTTGCACATGTGAAAGTGGAGCATTAGTTTCCTTGGCTGGATTCTCAGATGCCTTTTCTGTAAAGGTGCATTTTTTATTTAGTTTATTCATACTTGGTGGGTATACAGTACTGTTGCATTCATTATTGGGATCTTGTACCTTTACATGATGGGTCTTGGTTCTCATCTTTTTCCTATTGTCCCTGTCCTCCCTTCACCCCCCTCCTCCCCTCCATATTTACAAACAATTTATTTCCATATTTTCATTTTCTCATATTTTTTTCTTTTCCCTTATTACCTTTCCCCTACCCTTCCCACTTTCCCTACACCTTTAGACCTTTTCTTCCTCTTTCACATGGTCAATTACCTCAATGTTTTTAAAATAATCTTATTCTTAATCAAAAGGTTTGGAAAATAGAAAACTAGAAAAATTAAAATTTAGCTGGTTTGATTTCTTCCTATACTTAGTTACTTCTTCCTCAGTGAATTCTAAAGAAGAAAGGAAAAATAATACGCCTTACCCTAAAACAAGAGAAAAATATGAACCAGGATACATAACTGTTTCCATGTTTGTGGCGACTGAACTTAAATATGTGATAAATTTACCCAAAATAAATTAGATGATGCCTAATGTCATAAAGCTTTTCTCATATATTTTACCTCACTATTTTTAAATAATAAACCCTTACAGTACATTAAAGTCATTTTCTAAAGATTAGTAGCTGGAGTATAGACAAACTTTAAATTACAAAGACACAAAATCACCAGATGAATGACTCAAATTATAGACCATGAAAGTGTGTGCAAGTGTTATGAATCTATATTAACTACCTGTGTTAAATCCACTTCTAACATGTTCTAAGTCAGCACTAAAGACAGTGGATTAAAACATTTTAGTAATAATTACAAATTTCTTATATTAAAATAAAAGAAGAAAGTTATTATTTGTACCCTAACACCAAAAGTATCATTTTGGAAGGCATGATCCTCTGAATTGGGTTGATTCTATGACACCTCAGTGTAGACATTGAATCTATTAGAGACCAGGAGGCAAATGAATCTTTAACCTAGAAATTGGTAACATCAAACTCCAATGCTGAGGCACTTGGGAAATCACTGTGAAACATGCATCCAAATCAATGTTGTCACAGTTACATTGTTTCTAACATCACAGATTATATAAGTGGAAGCACAGACCTTGTTCAGAAAAACATTTGGGCTCAATTCTAAAGTTTAGCTATAAAATACTACAGATTCTTAGAATAGCTTGTCCATAATTACCAAAATTTTAAAGAATTAAATTGTGATTTATTGAATCTAAAAGACTACTCTTTTCTTTACTAAAAGAAAAGTAAATGCATTTGGCCTAAACTGCCATATTAAAGCAAACAAAACAATATTAAACCAGGCATATAAATGTAAAAGTTTACCCACCTGCTCCTGGATATTTTCACAGCCACCCAGCCTTTCTGGCCCTTCTTCTGGTACTTCTGAAAAAAATGTATATACAAAGGTAAAATAAACTATTGAGAATGGTTACCTAAAAATCAAGAAACTTTATAAAATAGAAAATAATAAAAATTAGTAATACAATTTTTTTTCTCAGTGAAGAATTTGAGTTAAGCCTAATTTTTAGCTGAATGCTTCAGAAATACTTTTAATTATCCCCAAATTAACAAATCATTTGGAAAGACATTAGATGAAACCACATGGAAGACATACAGGTCTCTTAAAATATTCATCATGAATTCATCCACTCAGCACAGATGAACTCTCAGAAATGTTTAAAATACCACAGAAATATGTAAATCCGCACTGCACATTATTTCCTACCTCATCATAGTTACTTTTAAAGAACCCAATAATTGTGTTATCATTAACGTTTCTAATAACTGTTATTTTTTTATAATCTGAGATGTCTTCATCTGCTTTTCTGATAACTGTTTTTAATCCATATTTTAAGACTTAGTATCTGATATGAACTTTTCCTTGATTATGATTATTTTCCCTAGATACATAGGTGTCTCTTCTTCTGGGTTACTTTAGTAATTTTCTCAATGTTTTTTCTGTATCTTCACCAAATGAACTACAAACATGTCTTTATTAACCCTTTGCTCCTGGACTGGATGGAGCAATCTTTGAAATCATCTTTATATACATAGTCTTCCTTCATCTTAACCAAGGATTATTGAATTCTTGATACGTGCTAGGCAGTGAGTTTTAAAGAGTATAAATAAAAGCTACCATGGATGGATTTTCTAGAGGTAACTCCTCAACTCAGAATTACAGGGAGGTTGGCTAGACAGAGGGCAGGAAAGTGAGAATAGAAAAGCAGTAGCCAAAGACCAAAAAAAAGAGGGGGGGGTGGAGGTTGTATTTGTCAAAAAATAGAGGGAGGGCAAAGGATAATAATCACCAGCTGTTAGTAAAGCCACAGATTGATGACAGAAGACAAAGAATAAGGCTGAAGATGAAGAATTACAGGTCAGATCATGAAAGCCTGTAGCTAACTGTAAGATGCTCCAACATTAATGCTTCAAAGAGTGGCTCATGGTCAGATTTGTTTTGGAGATGAATCACTCTAAAAAGTGAGGAGGATGAGTGTGAGGGCCATATGAATAAAGTGAGGTTGATTAATGGAAGAAAACTGTGCTAAATAAATCTAGTGCAGATCTGCACCTCTTAAAGATTCCACAAATGCTGTCTGCAAAAATATTTCAGGTAAGAAATTATGAACACCTGTTGTAGAATGAATTTTTATTAAGTGAATAAATGTATTAATCTGGGTCCCTGGAGAACTACACTGCTCATCACTTTGCAAATGTGTCAAATGAGAGGCGAAATCAACTACCTGAATTTGTTTAAGTTGCTTGAGTTTACTTTGTAGTTTTGGTTTCATCTTTTCCCCAGTTGAGGGAACTCATATAAGTGTTCTGTTTAAAATGTCCTGCTCTTGAATTTACTAAGCTCATCAAAACATGAGCACTCAGAGTATAGCTTAGTGTTAGAGGAGTGCTTGGCATATGCCAGGCTCTGAGTTTACTTGAGTTTAATGCTCAGCAGAAGAGAGGGGGAGGAGCAAAAAAAAAGTCACTTCTATGAGTAGATAACTTTGGATTTACAGCTTGTAGTCACCACTTCAGAAGCTGACTCATAATCTATTATGTTGCAAGAGTTTTCACTATAGACGTGATGACATGATTCAAGGCATTAAATTAACTGGTACATAAAGTACAATACATATCAGATGCCATTAGTCAATAGTCAATGTGTCCTAGTAACTGACTTTTATTTATTTATTTATTTATTTTGAAAGATGGAGTTTTATTATGATGGCCTTAAAGTCCTGGGGGCAGAAGCGATCTCTCTGCCTCAGATTTTCAAACACCTAGAGGTAAAACATATACTCTGTGCCTGACTAGATTTTCATATATCACTTTTTTGTAATTTTTTTTTAGTACTGGGGATTGAACTCTGGGCCCTGCATTTGCCAGGCAGGCGTAGCTCCACTGAACTGAATTCCTGGCCCTGTATTACTTTTAAATGATACAGTACTCCTTATAGCAACAGATTCCTTGGGTACTACTGACTGAGGAGGACATGGCTGAAGAGATCCTATATAAGAAATTTTCTATGATTTCCATTTATATTGCAAAAAACTATCTGTTCAAAACCAAAAGTTGTAATAATTTACTATGTGGCTTTGGAAGGTTCTTCTTTGAGTTACTCTGAACATAGTTATAAATAATACTTGTGAGTTTAGATGTGCAAAAATACAGATGTGCTGTGTCTGAGGAGCAATCTGTAGATCTCTACCTAGTTGTTCCATCAACTCTTGAAGCTCTAAGTGCCCTGGCACCCTCTCTCAAGTTTATGCTAAATAATTGCCTAAACCAAAATACTCTGCCTCCTAATTTTCTTTACTATTTATACCTTGCTTTGGGTAGAGAAAGAATAAAACCACTTGTGTAAAGATACTGTTTGGGTGTTGGCTGCTTAGGAAGAATAAACCACAAAACCCACTGCACCACAAAATGATTTCTGCAAAGTTGGAACTACAGTATTATAAAATCATGCAGAGGTGCTTCGAGTTCTCTAGGCTTTTTATTACAATTTTATGCTGTTTTCTGGTTGCTGTGATTCATACAACATAGTGACAACAATTACACAATAGAAAAATAGCTCTGACATTCATCTTCTTACTTATTAAGGTTGTCTTTCCAAATTCTGTGGAAGGTGACAGAGGTTTAGTCACTGCTTGTGTTATATGTGGATATTTGTCATCAAATTTCAAATTCCCTGATCTCTGACAAGTCTTATCACTGAGACTCAAACTCGTTGAACTCCAATGAGTTTCAGAAAAATCTGACAATAAGATGTAAAGGATAATAAAAATGTAACTAACGTGAATACATTCTTTCCCAGAAGCACTCTCAGCCCCACAACACACTGTAGCCTAGAGTTTATTGTACTTTACAGTCCTGAGAGTTTGATCATCATTGTCACATCTCATTTTTTTTCATTTTTAGTATAACTTTGACTGATCCAGCAATCTTTTATACACTTGGTTTCCCATACTCTTTACTATTAAATATTTAGGAATATGAATTTTATAGTAGAAAATGTTCATTTTAAATATACACAATATTCTCCATACATTCTAAAGACATTTATATTAATGAATATGCTACTTTATGTTTTAAAAACTACAATGAATTATTCTTTCTTCAATATCCCAATATCTTCAGAATTCACTTTGTCAATCTTGGCTAATACCATAATTTATGTGAGAAATGGTAGCTTCAAGTGACCCAATTGTTCCCACTTAAAACTGAGTTAGTCTAGGACAGTGATGGTGGACTCCTGGCACATGTGTGCAAGTGGGCTGTTTGTTATTAGTGAGAGCTCTGAAAGGTTCACCCTCATTGGTCTAGGTCCACATTAAATCCAAAGATTACAGAGTGCCAAAAGACAGAAAATCAAAGTGTAACAAAAGTATGTCCTATTTTTCATAACCAAAATTGTCTGACTTACACTTTTTAAGACAAATGAAAAAAGGAAGTATTGAGCCTAATAGTCAGTTCATAGTGAAGGAATCCCTGTATCATGAAAATTTCATGAACCTTATATGTTGTTTAGATGGTAGTTGAATAGTGAGTAAGAATCCCTAGAGTTCAACATTCATTAAAAGGTCTAAGACAACAAATAATACCAAATGTTGTTTGCCAGTGGTGTTCTCAGAGATGTAATGCGTCATGTGGCACAATTCTGATGATTAATGAGTTGCAGCTCTAAAGGGGATTGGAATGTGTGACTTCATACTTGCATTTTCCCTGCTTCAGATTTAATTGCTAGTTGTGTTCATGGGCACAGATATGAAATATACAAAAAAAGCTCTGTATAATTTGTACTAATTTTAATACTATAAGAGTTCTTATGGCTAAAAAGTTTAGGGATCGTTGTTTTGAAGGACTGATTATATTCCCAATTTTTAATGACAAAGATATGAGATACCATACATACATACAAACTCATAACGCATGTTAGTGAGAACATCTATCTGCTTATGATCATCAGAATATTGACACTGAGATGAAATAATTAAAGTTGAAACTCACTTGACATGTTACCAAGCAAAGCTTTACTCTAGGTAAGTATCAGAATTCTAGCAAGCATTTTTTTGTTGTTGTATTTAGAAAGGGGATCCTGGGTATCAGTGAACTTCTTGCCACAACCTCCTGAGTAAGCAGGACTCAGGCCAGCACCACAGAGACCAGATCTCCAGTAAGCATCTGCCAATGTTGAAAACATTTTGGAATCTTGTAATAAGTTCTGTGGATCCCTAACCCATCTAAGGTTCCAGGCTGCAGATGCTACGGTATTGAACCATAAGTAGAAACATCTTAACACTTAATTTTTGTTCTCTTATGCTTGCAAACACTTTATTTGCAAAAATGGACATCAACAAGCACATCTGAATTACTTATGTCGAATCCAGCCCCAAAAATGGGGAAAAAATAATGAGAAGACTGTGGGCATCTCAAACATTTTAATGTACTGTACTTTCCAGAGTGATATATATTGCAAAATTTACCTGAGTTGCATGTCTGTAAATCTCCCTTTGCTACTGCTTTTTCTGAACAGGATGTTTCCTTTCAATGGCAGGTTGAATGGGGCTTGAAATGAGATATGTAATAAATACTATTCATTTCATGAAGCATGTAGTTAATTCAAGATATAAATATAAAGTTAGTACCTTCAATTGAAGACATTTCTCAGATGACTCTAAAAAGCAAAAGGGAAGCATAATAAATTATGTGTAAATATGAGAAAGCCAAAGATGCATTCATGCAGGACTGGCATGGAGCTGAATCCTCATGCTCTCCTTTAGCAGTGATTACTTTAGAGGTTGGGTTTTCACCCCCAATGGTTAGGACAGTATGACAGAAAAATCAGAATACAGGCCTTATGAGACATGCAGTTAAGATTTCAAAAATGACATTATGCTTCCAAAGGCCATAACTAAAATAGAAAAGTGAGCATATACCAATGTGCTTATACACGCCGACTGGAGAAAGTGATCTCAGCAAGTCATGGATGAGAGCATGAACATCAAAGCTGATGCTATACCATTACACTACAAGAATTTAATTGTGTTCTTCAATTTGTCCTGACATTGTCAGAATTTGTCAGAAAGGACAAAGTTGTAGTAACTGCTCAGTGCAATATATCATTCCTTTTTTATCAGATAAAGTTTTGGACATGTACTTGTAGCATAATTGTTGATAAAAATGTTCATTTTTTCTAAACACTTGTGGGCCACTGGAATGCCTACATTTCCTGTATCCTCCAGTTTAGCCATCTTAAAGTTTCTTGATCCACTTATGCAAGAAGGTATACAAATCACATCCAAGAAATAATGCACAGTAAGTTTGCAATATTGAAATAGGATTATCAAAATAGGAGAGATAAGCTGAATTATCAAAGAATTATTAGCTACTAATCAGTTTTTATATATGAAAATCAGGAATACTTACCAAAAAGTAACAATTTGGGTATTCAGAGAATGAACTCTATAATGTCTCTTGTTTCCAATACTGGTTTGGTACATGATGTCAATCTTTAAAGGATTTGTCTGAATATCCTTTATTGTATCCATAAGCAATTGCATCAAAAATTAATTATCTTACAAAAGTCAATGCTCCCCTGTGAAAGTTATTCTCAATGTAAATGAGCACTTATAAATTCAACATAAAGCTCCGATGCCTTATAGTTACACCCATATAGTTACATACAGAGAGGAGGCGAGTGGCTGCAGTCCATTCCAATTCTCCACTGTCCTAATCATCTGTGGAGCAGCTATAATCTACTGTTCCATTTGTGGGCACATACACTGAGAACTTGAACTAGAACTTGAGTTCTCTCAAGTTTCCTCATTGGTAAGTCCAGAATTACCTGCCTAGTTTCCTTCTTTCATCTCTTCTTTCTCCTAAACAACCCCTCTGCTTTTCAAAAGTGATCTATGGTCTTGATTCTATCCATTTACTCCTTTCCATGGATTATTCTTACTACTTCTTTTTTTGTCTGACAGTAGTATCATAGAATAATAATTTGTATTTCTTCATCCTCTTTGCTACTTCTGTGGTTAGAAATACTTTTAGATATAGAAAATAATTTATGCTTTCCCTTGGCCCTCTTTTCTCTTGAACTATTATGCAATGGCTCTTTGTCCAGATTTCTCTAAAGGAAAGTTGATATCCACCCACCCCCAATGGCCTGAGAACACGTAGCATTGGTATCACCTGAGGACTTACTAGATGCACAGGATCGCAGACCTCTGGAATCAGAGGTATGGTTCAACACAGCCCCACCATGGGGTTTCATTACAGTGGAGAAGCTCTAGCCTATACACCAGGTCTCTTCCAAATCCCCTTACCTAAAGTAAACTTTTCAGAATCTAGCATGGAGTGTCTCCTCATCATGACCCCCAAACTGAATGAGAATTCATAAGGTCTCTAACGGGCTTTTAAATGGGCTGTGAATTCCCTGACCTCGCCATAATGGATCTTATTTCTTTTATTTTTTTCATTGCTCTTATTCTGGATATACTACATGGCGAAATAGAAACTTTCAAGAGTGGCAACATTTTTTTCTATATAATTCTGCAACTAGAATTGTACCTTCATGAACCAAGGTACCATGGAAAGCACATGTATGGCTGATCATGTATATTTATATTTACCTGTAATATATAAAACCCAGCTCTGCATAACCTAGTACTTCAATCCTCAATGCACTTGCAACATTGAGAACATAAGTGGAAAATTTCTGCTCCGTTTCATCAAGATTTGATACCGAAAGCTCATTTGACATCCTTACACTTCTCATACCTTGCTCTTCCTTTCTCTAAACAAGTCATTATTCTCCCACCCTGCATACTTTCTTGTTTTTCCTTTATTGCTTGCATTATTCTTCTTATTCTTTACTCCTTCCGCTCCTCTTTGTTTTCTAACTTCCCTCAGACTTATAATAGATTGAATGGAACTAATAATTCTGCTCCTTTATTGGCTGTGAAATTCAACCTGTGGTTGACCATTGACATAAGTAACTTATTACTATTTTACTTGTGTTTTTCCTTACTACATGCTCTATACATAAATTTCTTTGGCGATTAGAACATAGTAATGCTCGGGTTTTAAATAAACAAGTTGTCAGATGGCTTTTCTAAATATATACCTATACACACACACACACACACACACACACACACATATGCACATTTCTTACCTTCTACTTGTGTCTTTCCTGTTTGGTTTCCTTTTTCATCTGCAGCCCCAGATAAATGATCAACAGGACTCTGTGGGAGATTCTCAGAGATACTCTGATTAAATTAGTACATCAGTATTAGTACATCAGTACCTATGTTGCACAAACATTTCCTAATTATTTTCATGAAAAC
>NW_022900941.1:35867569-35875699 GCF_012274545.1 Fukomys damarensis | reverse complement strand
AAAGAAATTAAAAGTTTCACAGAAGAGACATAGAATAGCAAAAGCAATTCTAGGCAGCAGAGACCTGGCAGGGGATATCACAATCCCCATCTTGCATCTACACTACAAAGCCGTTGTGATTAAAAACATCATGTAACTGGCAAAGAAACAGACCTGAGGATCTGTGGAACACATTAGAAGATACAGATACAACTCCTGAAATACTCTGCTACCTCATCTTTGACAAAGGAGAAAAACACCCTCAGTGGAGGAAAGATAGGCTCTTTAATAAATGGTGCTGGAAAAACTGGATCTCATCCTGCCAAGATTAAAACTAGACCCTTATCTTTCACCATGCACTAAACTAAAATCCAAATGGATTAAAGATCAAAATATTAGAAAAGAAACACTAAACTTGCTGGAAGATAAGTTAGGCAGAACTCTCAAAGACATTGGCATACGAAAAGACTTTATGAACAAATCCTCAGTAGCACAGTAACCAGTACAAAGATTCAACAATTGGCATCTCATCTTTAGAAAAAGTTTCTGCACTGCAAAATAAACCACCAACAGAGCTAAGAGACAACCTACAACGTGGGAAAAAATTTTACCAGCTGTTCCTCAGACAAAGGTCTACTATCTAGACTATATAAAAAACTCAAAAAAATCAGACCACCCAAATATAAAAACCCAATTCAAAAATTGGCATCTGAAATGAACAGACATTTCTCAGACAAAGTAAAAGCAGCAAATAAATATATGAAAAAAATTCCACATCACTGGTCATTCGAGAGATGCAGATGAAAATAACACTGAAATTCCACCTCACCCCAGAAAGAATGGCTGCTACCAAGAAATCACCCAATATGAAATGTTGGTGGTGTTATTGGGAGAAAGGAACCCTTTTCCGTTGTTGGCGGGAGTGCAGACTGGTGCAACTACTGTGGAAATCAATATAGAGATACCTCAAACAACTAGGGTCTCATTTGACCCAGCTATCCCTCTGCTGGGTATCTTTCCAAAAGAATTAAAAGAACATACCCCAGTTATATATGCACACCCATGTTTTTAGTGCACAGTTTGTAATAGCTAAAACTTGGAAACAGCCCAATTGCCCAGCAGTTGGAGACTGGATAAAGAAGATGTGGTTTTTCTATAAAATGGAGCACTACTCAGCCATAAAGAATGAGAAACTAGAGTCCTTCATAGGAAAATGGATGCATATTGAGGCCATACTCTTAAGTAAAATAAATAAGACATACATGTATAAATACCAAATAGTTTTTCTGGTGTGATAAACTAAAAGTGTAAATAAGATCCAATTTGTATAAGTGACAATGTAAAATAGGAAGAAAAGGGCTAAATGGAGTAGGGGAAGTGGGAAGGGCAGAGGAAAGGAAAAAAAACAAAAGAAAAAAATATGAGAAAAGGATAAAATTGAAACAAAGTCTTTGTAAACAGGGGAGGGTGAAGGCAGGGGTATGGGGAAAAAATGAGAACCAAGACCTGTCATGTAAAGGTACAAGATCCCAATGATGAATGTAACTCTACTGTATACCTAAAATGTATCAATATACTCAGTGAGAAAAAGAGAAATTAAAAGGTTCACTTTAAAATTGACTTGCAATAACTCTAGGTAATCCCAATCCTTTTTTTTTTTTTTTTTTGTTTTTTTTTTTTGTGGTACTTGGGATAGAACTCGGGTCCTGTGCTTGAGAGTCAAACCACTATACCACTGAGCTAAATCCCTGACCCCTCCCAATCTTTATAGGTGCACACAATGTTTTGTCTACAGCATCTGTGTTCCAGGGAAGACTAAAATTTCTATTCATTGGGCTAAACCCTGTGTTTAACTGTTGGGAAAATTTTTCTGACACTGGGAGGAGCTTGACTTCAAAGAAACAGGAAGGGCTGGGGAGAATCTAAATAGGAACTTGTGAGTTCTTCACAAGTTGTCTTTATTCCCCTGTGTGACAATACTCAGCCATCTTTCTTCCAAGCCCCAGCTGACATATGTGAAGAAAAAGATAACTGCAAGAAAGTCACAAATCATCGCTCACTAGATGTGATATTTTGTAACAAAATATTAAATAAAATATGAATTCATTACCTGTGGAAGCAGCAATTTTGCCCAGTTTTCCATATCAAAGGGTTTCCCATCTGTGCAATCAAACACGCAGGATATAAATTGCCTGATTTGGAAAGAGAAAACATTTAAAGCTAAAGAACTCACATCTCTTCCAAATTAGGTGATTCATATCCAGGTCAGTTCTTTTATCTTATATTATTACTTAAAATTGACCACTCTCAACATCTTGGATAATAAAAATATGCTGTCTTCTATGGTGGTCATTCCACCATTCTTCATTTTTGTCAAAACTCCTCCAACAGAATTCTTGAAATGGTGAGTTTTCTTGTAAGTTAAGTATTCACAAATCCCAATTTTTCATATATGATAGAATGATGAAGGGAGTACTTAGACCTTTAGTGAGGAACAAAATATATTATCTCCAAGTATCTCCTCCAAGTTGCTTATTAAGTATTGTTACTTCTGGATATTAATTCTTCTCCAAAATATCATGTATTGAAAGTTTAGGCTGCAGTGCAGCAAATTTCAGAGGTGGGAATTGAGAGATGACTGGACAATGAGGACTCTGAACTTCTAATGGGATAACACCATTCATGGACCCATGGCTTCATGGGATTCCGAGGATGGTATTTGTTATTAAAGCTGGCTGTCTTCCTGGCCACTATGAAATTAGCTTTTTTTTTTTTTTTTTTTTTTTTTTTTTTGTACCTGGGATCGAACTCAGAACCTTGCACTTGCAAGGCAGGCAGTGGCACCACTGAGCTAAATCCCCAGCCCTGAAGTTAGCATCTTTGATCTACTATGTGCTGCTGCCATGAAGGTCTGGCCCCCCATAGGTCCAAAAGCAATGAAGCCAGTACATCATGGACTGAAACATCTGAAATTATGAGCTGGTGATTTTACTTTTTTGCTGCTTGTTTTGTGCATTTTGTTGCAAGTTTGAAAACTTATCACAAAAATTGATAGTAGGAAGTTGGGTCACTGACTATTCCCACTGACTATACTAATAATATAGTTCATATTCTCTTGGAATTAGTTTCCAGGAAGAAATTGGATACATCTGGAGAAGCAGTCTAGGCTAGAAAAATATTAGCATAATATATCATGGAAAATTCTAGTGCTCAGAATACCAGGACCTGATAAGGACTTTGACTGTAATGATTTTGTTGTCAGAGTCTTAAGCATGCGTAGTCTCGATACTAGGGAGTCCCAGTTGACAGCCCCAGCAATTTATTCCAAAAGCCAAATGAAAAATGAATTGTGAAGTAGAAAAGCAGTTTATTGTAGTCATCCAGCAAAGGAGTAGGGAAACCAACTGTCATTAGTCCTATCTTCATGGCATTAACAAGAGCTCCAAGGTATACCATTGAGGGAGTTAAGGTATCCACTATTGGGCAGTCTTGGTCAGACTGTGTGCTTATTTATCATCATCTTAGGAGCAGCCATTAAGAGCCTTGTCAGTGATGAGCTGCTGCTTCCTTGGAGTAGTTTCCACTTCCACCTTAGCACATTTATGAGTCAGAGTTTCAGTCCTGAAATCCAAAGGGACCAGAGAACAGGATGACTCCAAAAAAAGGGCAACTAAGAAATCAGGGTAAAGTTAGTTCCTTCAGGCTCACAGCAATGACAGAAACTCTCTAAGTGTCTTCCTGTGGGTCTGGAACAGGATGCTGTAAAAGATGATGGTTGCAAATCTGTTGATTATGATGTCCCTATGACCTTGAAAGTGCCTTAGTTAGGGAGGGCAAGAGGAAGCAAAAAAGAATAGGATGCAATGTGTATATGTGCCATCCTGAAAATGAATGAATTTAGTATATATCCTAAACATGAACTAATAAAACTTTTAAAAAGTATGGCTGGGGATTGAGCTCAGTGGCACCACACCTCCCTCACAAGCTCAAGGGCCTGAGTTTGATCCCTGGTATCCAAAATAAAAAAGTTTTTTAAAAATGCAAATACTTTCATTACCATCTTCTTGCTGTTTCTTCTTCCATGAGGAAGAAGTACCCTTTTGGGATGAACACTCCTTAAATGATTAGCATGTCTATATGCAGACCAGCAGGAATCTGACCTAAAGTTGGAGATATCAAAGGAGATAAAAGCAAAATACAGGCAGAAATATCAAGGTTTTTGTTGTGCTTTTGGTTGCCCAGAAAAAAATCTGCAGACCCAAATGAGGAATCAGCCCTTACCTAAAGCAGCTTCTACATCACTTGATAGCTGTTCTCACAAGGACTCAAATGGAAATGAAGACTCCATTGGGACTGGACTAGAACTTGTCTGGAAAAGAACTTGCCTACATTTTGTCCTCAACCAGGCGATTCTTGTGCAAGGGTCACTTTAAAGGTGATGATATAATTAACCTACAAGAAGACATTCCTAGAAATGTGTTCAGACTTTCATTTGTGTTTCTGGCCAATTTTAGTCAGGTTAATGGTGAGAATTTTAAAAGGCAGAGTAGAAAATTTTGAAAACCTTGAAGTTTTTCCAGAAAAGGCTTAGGTTTAAAGTCAGGGAATTTTTGGTTGCTGAAGAGATTTGCACCATTGCAAAGAAGCCAAGTGCTTTGCACAAGGACAATAGCAAAGATATGCTGAAGGCACAGATGCCAGGATCTTGGATGTTCTACCAAGCAAAACTGCAGCCAGTGAGTGGAACCAACCCAAAAGACAGGCTGTGTGGCCTGCAACCTGAAAAGCCACAGAGCAACTGGTGTCCAAATCTTTGGAACTCACATCATGGCACCGTGTGCCCTAAATGTCTGACATGAGATCCAGTATTTATTGTTTACCATACTGGTTTTCACTGTTACTTTAGTCATTTTCCTTTCCATGTCTTATATTCTCCTTTTAGAGTGGGATTATAGGCTTTGTGACATTGTATTTTAGAAGTATATAATTTTTTGAACTTTTTAAAAAATAATATAGACACTCAAAGCTAAAGGCTTGCCTTCAATTTAAGAAGAGACCCTGACATTTGTCTTCTGAGTAATTATGGAGCTATTCAGACTTTTTTGAATTGATGGACATGGATTGAATGCAAGTGACATTGTGGAACAGACATGTAAATTTGGGATCCCATGTTGGTATGTTATAGTTTGGATCTTAAATGTCATCCAAAGTTTCCTGTGTGGAAGACTTGACCCTAATCAGCAGTATTCAGTGCATGTCTTCCAAAATTGATGGGATTATGACTACTGTGACCACATTAAGTACTTAATCCATTTAGCAATCCATAACTCAATTGGCTTCCAGGATTTTGTTAGAAAAGTAAATCTTGTCTGCTTGCTGGAACCAAGAAGGGAGCAGCTTTGCTGTACCAAGCTCTGGTTCCTTGGTGTTCTGCCTCACCAGACACCCTATGTACTGGAACCCACCAACAGTGGGCTAAGACCTTTCCTGCTTTTCAGTTGATCATTTCAGGTATTCTAGTAGAGTATAACTAATCTAACCTGCACACACAAAATTTTAATGTGATATTTTTATCTCACACTGTAATGGCAACATCATCAAATTCAAGCGCCAGTTCCAGAAGTCTGGAATGGACCCTGAGGACCTGTACATGAGTTCTGGGAGACTTGAAAGTGATAGTAAAAAGAAAATATTTTCTGATGACAAATAGGCCCTGCTCACCATGTTTATTGTACAGTACTTTTAGTTTGAGAGCAAGCTCATGATTTTTGACTCCTTTTCTCTTCAATGAAATTCATACCACTGTGTCTTCACAGCCTCCTGTGACGCACATTGCAAAGATTCTCCATTACTCATGGATGACGAGATGTGCTCTTCTGTGAGATAGTCACCATTTCTTACCACAGAATCTAAACTCCCATTGCTCTTTTCAGTCTTCTTGGAGTTATCTTTACCTTCCATGCTACTTGACACACTCTCAAAGGAATTAAAGAGGAAATATGGACATTTCCTTATCTTAGTTGACTTAAAGTTCAAAAAAGGAAGAACTAAGGAAAATATGCCTTCAATTTGTTGATGGATAAAAGGTGGAGCATCTAGGATACATAAGAACTCAGTAGATATTTATGTTGTCCTATATTCAAAAAAGGAGTGAATCTGGTAGACCAACAAAGTCAATATTTAAGGTTGATAAAGACGCTGGTTATTTCCCATACAATTTACTGCTTATTGGTGGGTTGACATTAAAACTATTTGTTACAAGATTTTGTCTGTGGTTTCCTGTGGAAACTAAGAAATGATTCAAGACCTGCTTTCCATTTGAAATTGCACACCCACATCCCAGGGAAGACACAGGAGCTTTAGAAGAAAAAGGCTTTGGGGTATTCACTAATTTGGTTGTTGGCCTAAGCTGAGGGACAGAACAATGGTGCATGCCAACCTAGTCTATATAAATATATTATAAGAGAAAAGAAAAACATCAGAAAGTGTTCCATAAGAGTAAATCCTTGACATGTGCCTCTGAGAGGAAGCTTCATGCCTTGGCTTTCCACCTGTGAGGTGGGTACCTGAGGAAAGGATGTAGGCAAAGGAACCTTGGATAAGTGGCAGAACTGTGAGCAGGGGAAAGGAAGCTGTGTTCACATTCTATCAGGCCCAGGTCTGCAGAAATCAAGGATTTTTATGATTCTTATGGTTTATGGTGAAAATAACTATCAGAAGCAGACACAGCACCAGATTTATCTTCTGTACTCACAGCAAGATACTTATAAAAATGCCCCTGTCATGAACTGAGGCCACTGGGCCAGTAAGACCCTGCAGTGAGGATGTGTATTTGGAAGAGGTGTCTCTGTATGAAACCTGACCTCCTTGACCTGCAGCCCCTCCACCTTTCCTCCACTGCACCAGAGCCCTCCTTGAGAATGCTGTCATTTTCCCCCTGTGGGCCATCATGCTGCCTTCTTTTGAGGTCTTACCAAACTGTATTGAAAAGCCAGGTCTGAATTAGAAATAGAACTCAAAGACTCCTATGATTTGGGATTCGTGTCCAGGCAAAGTCATTTCTTCAAGATTATGGTTCAAATGTGATCGCTTTCAATATTTGGGGGTGATAAAAATGTGTATTTTCTTGTGGAAGTGGTTAAACTTCTCTTCATGTTTGTCAAAATTCATCTAACTATATAGTATGGACAACTTTCTTAATACATATAGTATGATTTTTAAAGAAACATAGGGCAAAAAAGAGCAATTTGTAATTTAGTGAGGAACAAAATATTGCATCATGTCCATGTATGACCTCCAAATTTCTCATTAATAGTGTTATAATTTGGATCTTAAATGTACTCCCAAAAGAGAGTGTGCTGAGTGAAGGCTTGGTCCCCAGTGCAAAAAAGTTTGGAGGTAGAACTTTGAGAAAGGATTGGATCATGTGGACTATGAACTCAAAAATAAATTAATCCAACCATAATTTCATAGCTTTTTGTAGGAGGAGAGTATTTGTTATTGAGCACTTTCTCTCTGCCTCTGTGTCTCAGTCTCTCCCCCACCTCCTACTTCTCAGACACTATAAAATTAGCTGATCTACTCTAACATGTGCTCCAGCCATGATGCTGGCTCTACTGTTCCAATATCAGTGCAACCATCCCACCATGGAATGAAAACTCTCAAACTGTGAATCAATTTTATAATTTTAAATTGTTTCAAGCATTTTGCCACAGTGTGGCAAATCTGCCCAACAGAAAAATTCCTAGTTGCAAGTGGGTTTATGGCACTGAGTACTCCTAATGTCCTGATGTGGATGGCATTAGAATTCATTCACAGGAAGAAATCAGATAAGTTTGGAGAAGCAGCCTAGAAAAAAAATGTCACCATGCTACAAACAAAGCTTAAAACACAATCCTGAAGGAAGATCAGAAGGCCAGAATCTGGTAAGAATTCGGTCAAATGAGATTATTTTATCATAGTGTTTAATCAGGGAAGGCCCAACCCTTGAAAGTTGCAACACTTGAGGTTCAGCCATTTGCCCCATAATTCACATAGTAAAATTAATGTTAAACAGGAAAAGCAGTTTATTCAGCATAATCATACTGGCAAGGAATGGAGAACCAAGTTCCCACATCTCTGTCTACAACTTGCCATCAAGTTTCTAAGATA
>NW_022900941.1:35823741-35867421 GCF_012274545.1 Fukomys damarensis | reverse complement strand
GGGAAAGGCAGGGAAAGGGAAAGAAACAAAGGGAAAAAATATGAGAAAGGGATAAAATGGAAACAAAATCTTTGTAAATAGGGGAGGGTGGAGGGCGTGAAGGGAGGGCAGGGGTATAGGTAAAAAGTAAGAACCAAGACCTGTCAGGTAAAGGTACAAGATCCCAATGATGAATGTAACTGTACTGTATACCTAAAAAGTACCAATAAACTTCATGTAAAAAAATATCCACAGTCAGGCAATCTTGGTCAAACTGTACCACTGGTTGATCATTATCTTAGGAATGGCCTGTTCAGAGCCTTTGCAGTCATAAAAATTGCTGCTGTCTTCAGGCAGTTTTAATATTTATGAAACTGAACAGCTCTTACTAGAATCCAAAGTGAGTGAAGAGATTGACTCAGGGAAAGACAATTCAGAAGGGAAATGGAATTAGTTCCTTCAGGTTTAGGGCACTGACAAGATTTCTTAGTGCCACTTTCTTAATCTCAAGACTTCTTAATGTCTGGAATGGGATGGTATAAAGTTTGTAATTGATAATATGTTAACTATGATTTCCATGAAAGCTTTTCAAATACCTTAGTTAGGGACGGGAGTGTGAATTTAAAAGTATTGAGACGTGGTTAGTGAGGTACAGTTCTATTACACAATAAGATCATTGGTCCCAGAATGGAATCTGTTGGTTCTCTCCCTTCTGCAGATCTTACAAAAACATCTGCCACATGCCCTGCAGCTGTCCATGATCTCCCTGATCCTAATCCTGAATGTCCGAAAATCATCCTGTATAAACCCCTCAACCAAGAGCTTCCACTGGTATACTGCTCACAGCCTCCTTGAAGCTAGTGGGATATCAACTTCCTTGTCTTTAAATTTTTTGCTTCCTTTCATCTATAAAATTTAAATACACTTGCTTGTTCCCTCTCTCCTCATTCTATTGTTTCATTTTGGTTACAGTGGGACACAAGCCTGGCATCTCAGTATCACATTTGGGGGATCATCCAAAATGGTAAGAGTTGCCAAGTGAAGCCTGTGCTCTCCTACACTCTACTTTTATTTTGCATTTAGGGAATGTCAGCCCAGTCTCACCTCAGGCTTCCTCTCCAGTTTGATCCTTTTCTGGATGAGGGAGCTGTCTCTGTACTTGGTGCTATGCTATCTCTGTCTAGTGGCACTTGCATGTGTTTCTTCTTTACTCACCACAGGCATTAGAGGGAATGGGTTTCTCTGTCATAACTGCCTTTCTTTGTGATCTAAGCCAGCAGGTAAGAAAGGGCCCTATATCTTGTTGACCATAATTGTCTGGTACACTTTTGTAGGCATGGGTCTGATAGTCAAAATCTATTACATAATGGACAATGTGAAATAGGAAGAAAGGGGCTAAAGGTGTAGCGAAAGTGGGAAGGGGAAGAAAAGCTAATAAGGGAAAAGAAAAAATATGAGAAAATGATAAAATTGAAATGAAGTGTTTGTAAAGAGGGAGGGAGGAGGGGTAAAGGGAGGGCAGGGACAAGGGGGAAAAATGAGAACTAAGACCTGGCATGCAAAGGTACAAGATCCCAATAATGAATGTAACTGTACTGTATACCTAGAATGTACCAATATACTCAATGAGGGAAAAAAATCCATTAGGACTTTCACTGCTTTAAAGATTTCCATGAACTGATAAACTGGCCCTGGAAGGGGGCACATCTTAGGCTCATGAAGACAGACTTGGCTCCACGAGACACCTTGGCCAGGAAGTGCTTCAATAGGGTAAAGAAAGGACTTCTTCTCTCTCTGATGTTTAAAAAAAAATGTGAGACTTGGCCTCAGCTCCCATCACATCTTGGACATTTATCTTCAAAAACTGGGACTTTTTTGACCCTCTCTGCTGACCCTATAAAAGCATCCCGTGGCCTTCTTTTGCCCCTGCACCTAGCTCTGTCTTGATTTCCCTACTTGACAAATACCCAGGACAAAGCAAAAAGCCTATGGAACATGTTATATCTTTGTTTCTTCAGCCTTCTTCTTGCTTCTCTAAATTTAGAGGCACAGGACATATACTGGGGTTCCTTGGACCATTCTTCTGTAACATGTCCTTTCAGTATAGATGAGAATATAATGACAAAAATAAGGAATGTAATTAGGAACCCAAAACAAAACAGTGATGCGTACTAAGAGTACATCAAGCTCTCTCACGCCTCCTTTTGGTGGGGAAAGAAACACTGTAAATACTCAGGAATATAGATAAGATCCATGTTAGAACTAAAGGGCATCAATAATCACACCTGAGGATATCTGTTCCATGTTTGGGTTTGAAGATGATACCTCATCTTCAGGTTTTTCTCTTTTTACTTTCATTACCTGAAACATTGCAGGTCAAGGCCCATATAATTACACCACTAAAGAGTGCCTGGGCACCTGGACCACTGGAATTCTGAAGCCAGACCTTCTTCCATAGGCCATGGCTACCCTGGGACCTCAGCATCTCTCCAAACTGATATTTGCATATAATTCTTCCTTCGACAGGGCCAGATCATCATTGTGTTCCTTGCAGAACTGGTACTCTTATTTCATCTCTGGAAATCTCGTCTATCTTCCTCTGCCTGCCTCATGGAGGGGAAAGTGTACTGTTTTCAGAGTCCTCCCTGAAATAGGATTCTTAAACCAATCCATTTCTCAATGTCTGAATCCATCTCTAATCTAGGTTCCTTCACAGAACAGTGTCTCACTCAGGCTGGCTTCAGGAGGTCTCTTGAGATATACCAGTCAAACCTCCTTCCTTACATCCCTACAGGGACCGTCCCAGAGCCTTATGCGGCCCTTTATGCCAGTGTTGTTTCTGTCACTACACCTCTACATTTTTGGACCCTGTGTACTCAATCACCTTTTTCACTTTGTACCCTCTCACCTAGAGTCTATTAAACTTCACGTGGTCACATAGATGGGGTCTACCATGGAGATCCCACCTGACAAATCCCCCCACAGTGGACAGAAGAGGCACAAACCTGTACAATGTCCCAACACATCAGGAGGGAGAGAGAGGAGGAGGGATTTCCCTATTCCAATTTTTCCCCAACATGCCTCCTATTTTTTAAAAATTTATGTATTTTTTTCCTTATCTCACGCTATAAAGGTTGAAATGTTACCCTAGCGCTCCCCCTAGTGTTCTAACTTCCAATTCAGGTTTCAATTTGCCCAGAAAAAGGAAATTTAACTCCTCCAACTTCCTCATTGTCTGGCTCCAGGCTACCCCACCCTGAGTTTAAAAGGGGCCACCCTTCCTCTCTGAGCGGTGGTTTGAAGTCCCTACTTCAGACCCCCTAACAAGCTGTCTCCTAGTAAATCTTTGTGCCTAATTGTTTGTCCCTGGCTCTTCAATTTACCTGAAAAATGTGAGATAATGAAAAGATGAAAATAAAGTGTTTGTAGATGGGGAGGGGAGCAGGGGGTGAAGGGAGGGCAGGGACAAGAGGAAAAAATGAGAACCAAGATCTGTCATGTAAAGGTACAGGATCCCAATAATGAATGTAACTGTACTGTATACCTAAAATCTACCAATAAACTCAATTAAAGCTGAAAAAAAAATTACCTGAAAAATAAGTTTTGAGATTCAACTGGTACCAATTTTTAAAACAAGGCAAAACCAAAGAGAGGATAATAAATTACTTTGCTGTCAAGAAGTGTAAGTTTTAGTCATACCTTTTTCTTTAAAGATAGTCAAAGTAAACTCAACTTCCCTCTGCACTTAAAAGAGAATGTTCTAAAAATCTGGATGTAATTTCTTCAGAAAAGAATAAAACTGCAAATGAAAACACTTGAAACTACTATACTTGTTTTCTTTTTATCTTTATTAAATTTATTGATATATTTTAGGTATACATCATTGAGATCTTGTACGTTTACAAGACTTATCTTGTTTCTTATTTTTTTCCATTCCTCAGGCCTCTCTTCACACCCTCCACCCTTCCCTGTTTCAAAGGCATCATTTCCATGTATTTTCTTCTCACATATTTTTAATTTTCCCTTTTTACTTTTCCCTACCCTTCCCACTTCCTCTACTATTATAGATCTTTTCTTCCTATTACAAAATATCAATTACGCATTTTCATCCTTATTTGCACTTTTAGTTTTTCACACCAGAGAAACTATTTGGTATTTATACATGTGACTTATTAATTTCACTTAAGAGTATGACCTCAGTGTGCCCTCACTTAGCTATAAATATCTCTCATTTCTCATTCTTTATGTCTCAGTAGTACTCCACTTTATTTTTTTAATAATCCAAGGGCTAAAGGTGTAGGGGAAGTGAAAAAGTAGGGGAAAGGAAATAAGGGACAAGAAAACATATGAGGAAAGCAAAAAATTGAAACAAAGTCTTTGTAAAAAGGGGAAGGTGGAGGGGGTGAAGGGAGGTCAGGGGTATGGAGAAAAAATGAGAACTAAGATCTGTCATGTAAAGGTACAAGATCCCAATGATGAATGTAACTGAACTGTATGCTTAAAAAGTACCAATGAACTCAGTAAGAAAACAAACAAACAAACAAATAAAAAAACACATCTTCTTTACCAATGAGTTGATGGGCAATTGTGCTGTTTCCAAATTTTAGCTATTCCAAACTGTGCCGCTATATACATGGGTCACTATATATCACTGTGGTACGAGTCTATTAATTCTTTGGGGAAGATACCCAGCAAAGGTATAGCTGGGTCAAATAGGACTTCTAATCCTAGTTGACTGAGGCATCTCCATATTGATTTCCACGGTGGTTGTACCAGTCTTTACTCCCATAAACAATGGAGAAGGGCTCCTATCTCCCCACAACCCTGCCAGCATTTGTAATTGGTTGATTTCTTGAACACAGCCATGGTTAGTGGGGAGAGATGGAATCTCAGTGTTGTTTTCATCTGCATCTCTCAAATGACCAGTGATGTGGAGCATTTTTTATGTTTATTTGCTATTTTTACATCTTTGTCTGAGAAATGTCTGCTCATTTCAGAAGCCAGTTTTGAACTGGGTCTTTGTATTTGGGGGATCTGATTTTTTTTTAGTTCTTTCTATATTCTAAGAGTGGACCTTTGTCTGAGGAACAGCTGGTAAAATTTTTTCCTATATTTTTTTCTAATTGAGTTTATTGGTATATTTTAGGTATACATTGCAGCTACATTCACCATTGGGATCTTGTACTTTTTTTTTACATGACAGGTCTTTGTTCTCATTTTTCCTCTTACCCTGCCTTCCCTTCACTGCCTCCTCCATTCCCTATTTACAAATACTTTACTTCCATTTTTTCATTTTCTTGTATTTTTTTCTTTTCCCTTATTTCCTTTCCCCTACCCTTCCCACTTTCCCTACACCTTTAGCAAAGAAAAGCCCTTTTCTTCTTATTTCACATTGTCAATTATACCATTAGGATCTTATGTACAACTATTTTCCCATATTGTGGGTTGTCTGTTAGCTCTACTAGTGATTTCTCTGGCAGTGCAGAAACTTTTTCTAAGGATGACACCCCAATTGTTGATTCTTTGTGCTAGTCCCCATGCTACTGAGGTTCTGTTCATAAAGTCTTTTCCCATGCTGATACCTTCAAGAGTTCTACCTAACTTATCTTCCAGCAAGTTTAGAGTTTCTTTTCTAATATTTAGATCTTTAATCTATTTGTATTTTAGTTTAGTGCATGGTGAAAGACATGGGTATAATTTCAATCTCTGACAAGTTCAAATCCAGTTTTTCTAACACCATTTATTAAAGAGACTATCTTTCCTCCGCTGAGGGTGTTTTTCTCCTTTGTCAAAGATGAGGTAGCTGAGTATGTCAGGAGTTGTTTCTGTATCTTCTAATGTGTTCCACGGATACTTAGGTCTGTTTCTTTGCCAGTTACATGCTATTTTTATCATAGTGGCTTTGTAGTATAGATTCAAGATGGGGATTGTGATACCCCCTGCCATGTCTCCATTGCCTAGGATGGCTTTGGCTATTCTAAGTCTCTTCTGATTCTAAATGAATTTTTGGATTGTGTCTCTAGGCCATGAAATATACTGTTGGGATTTCCATAGGGATTGCATTGAATCTGTATAGCAGTTTTGGCAGTATTGCCATTTTCACTATATTGATTCTTCTTACTCAGGAACAAGGGATGTATTTCCATTTTCTTAAATCCTCTTCAATCTCTTTTTTTTCAGAGTGCTGTATTTCTCAATGTAGAGGCCTTTTGTTTCCTTTGTTAGATTGATTTCTAGATATTTCATTTTTTTGCATGCTATTGTGAAAGGGGTTGTTTCCCTCATTTCACTCTCAGTAAGTGAGCTATTTGTGTATAAGAAAGCTATTGATTTTTGAGTATTTACCTTGTACCTAGCTACTTTACTGAATCTGTCAGTTAAGTCTAGATATCTTTTGGCAGAGTTTTTTGGGTCTTCTATGTAGAGTATCATATCATCAACAAATAATGACTGTTTAACTTCTTCATTTCCTATCTTTATTGCTTTCATTTCTTTCTCTTGACTAATTGCTGTGGTTGATATTTCCAAAACTGTATTGAATAGGAGTGGTGACAGTGGACATCTCTGTCTTGGTCCTAATTTTAGCATGAAGGTTTTCATTTTTGGATCATTGAGTATGATGTTGGCTTTGCATAGATAGCCTTTATCAAGTTGAAATAAATTCCAATTTTCTGTAGAGTTATCATGAATGGGTGTTGAATTTTGTCAAATGCTGTTTCTACATCTATTGAGATGACCGTATGGAGTTTGTCCTTCACTCTGTTAATATAGTGTATTACATTTACTGATTTATGTATGTTGAGCCAGCATGAATACAAAGTGGTCAGGGTGTATGATCTTCTTAATGACCCTCTGAATTCTGTTTGAAAGTATCTTATTGAAGATATTTGCATCTATGTTCATTAGGGAGATTGGCCTGTAGTTCTCTTTTTTGGTTGGCTCTTTCCCTGGTTTTGGAATCAAAGGAACACTTGCTTCCAGGAATGAATTTGGAAGTATTGCTTCTCTTTCAATTTTATTGAAAAGTTTAGAGTAGTGCCAATAGTTTTCTTAAAGCCTTGTAGAATGCAGCATTGAAGTTATTGGGGTCTGGGCTTTTCTTTGTTGTTAAATTTTAACATACATTTTCAGTTTCACTGATTGTATTTGGGGTGTTTAGAATTTTCATATCTTCTTCATTCAATTTTGGTAATTCATATGTATCTAGAAATCTGTCCATTTCTTCTGTGTTCTCCATTTTATTAGAGTACTGATTCTTAAAGTAAGTATTGATGATCCTCTGGATTTCTACTGCATCTATTGAGACTTCACCATTTTCAGCCCTAACTGCATGAATTTGAGCCTTTTCTTTCCTTTTTTTTAATGTTTGGCTAAAGGTTTGTCCATTTCACTTATTCTTTCATAAAACCAACTCTTTGATTTGTTGATTTTTTTTGTACAGTTCCCTTAATCTCCATTGCACTGATTTCTCTTCTGATCTTTACAATTTCCTCCCTTGTATTAGCTTTGGGTTTTTCTTGCTTTTCTTTTTCTTGAAGCTAAATATCCACACCATCAAGCTGTTTATTTGAGCGCACTCCGTTTTCCTACTGTGGGCATTTACTGCTGTGAATTTCCCACCTAAAACTGCTTCCATTTTGTCCCATAGATTTCTGTTGTTGTACTGGCATTGTCATTAAATTGTAAAAATTGTCTAATTTCCTCTAATTTCTGCAGTGATTCATTGTTTGTTCAGAAAAGTATTATTAAATTTCCATGTGTTTTTGAAGTTCTTATGGTTTATTATGCTACTGATCTCCACTTTAATTGCACTATGATCTGATAATATACATGGGATAACTTCAATTCCTTTGCATTTACTTAAACATGTTCTATGAACTAGTGTGTGGTGCATTTTGGAGACTGACCAGTGTGCAGCTGAAAATAATGTATGTTTTGATTTTTGGGGGGTGGAACACTCTGTAGACATCTATTAAGTCTATTTGTTCAAAAGTGTGGTTCAGTTCTAGTATTTCTTTGTTGACTTTTAGTCTAGATGATCAGTCTATTTGTAACAGTTGGATATTGAAGGCCCCCACTACAACTGTATTAGTGCTTATTTGGTGTCTCACATCCCTTAATATTTATTTTGTATAGTTGGGGACATTAGTGTTTGGTGCATATATATTTATGATTGTCATCTCTTCCTGTTGAATTGTTCCTTTTACAAGGATGTAGTGACCTTCTTCACCTTTCTTAATTATTTTTGGTTTGAAATTCACTTTGTCTGCAAATAAGATAGCTGCCCTTGATTTTTTCCAGGTTCAGGTCACAGGAGAACTGTTTTCCATGTGTTTACTTTCAGTCTTTGAGTTTCTTTTTCAAGTAAATATGTTTCTTGTATACAGCCTATTGTTGGATTTTGCTTCTTTATCCATTTACCAGTCTATTTCTTTTGATGGATGAATTGAGTCCACTGATATTGATGGTTATAACTGATATGTATTAATTTATCATTGTCATCTTATTTTCCTATTGATTCTTTTTTATTTTTCTCCCTCTCCCTTTAAATTCTTGACTATTTGCTCTTTTGGGCCTCATTGAGTAGTTTATTGAGGAGAGTTTAGCAACTGAAAAACCTCTGCATTGTGTCTTAGACTCTATTTTTGTTTTCATATCTTCTCTTTCTATTCAGTTTATTTTCATATTTTCTAATCCTATGTAAAACTGGTTATTCATACCTTGTATTGTTTTATTTAAATCAATTAGGTCATTGTTCCTTCAATAATATTTCAAATGTTTATTTCTAAAATCCTTTATCTGCTTAAAAAATTGAGTTGCAGCTGACTAAATATCTTATAAATTTGGTTATGCTTTTCTTAATCAATTCTTAAAATATTTTGAATCTTTGGTTTATTTATTTGCATGTTATTTTTCTTCATTGTGAATTACCAAAGCTTTGGAGAATTTAAGAGTCTTAGGGAACATCTTTTTTATTTGCTTCCTCATATCTTTATTGCTTTTGTGCAGTAGGTTGAAGATCATTTAGGGTAGAAAATCTCTGACCTTACTGAGGGAGTCTCTTTAGTTAGAATCTGTATCCCTGTGGTTTGTTCTTATGTTTGTTGATGTTTTCACATTTATACATCTTCTCGCACTACTCATATTTATGTCTCTTCTTAATGTGCAAATGCTCTCTGGGGCCCTGAATGTGGAGCCTGCTTCTAATTTCCTCTGCAGGCAGAGATATGTCAGTCCTTAGCTGTGTGTTTGTGGATGATTCATTAGATTCATCAGACTTTTTTCTTTCTATTTTATTATCAGATACTTTAAATATTTTGGATGAGACTACATGGAATCGAGCAATTCAAACATCCTGTGCTCCCATGATTTCTGTGTTTGGGAGGAATTCTTTAAATCCTTGTCACCTTCCTTTGGCAGCAATACCTGGAGAAGTTTATGTCTGCTCTAGCCACACCTCTTTGAGAGAGATTGATGTGCAAATCCCCACCACCCAGCCCCTGCTGTTATTCATCTTCCCACTCCAAACTCTCTTTTACACCTCTCAGATTCTTCACCCCACCCAGAATTTGAATGGTGCCTACAGGTCAACAGGGAGTGCTTTTCCACTTGACCTTCAGTAGTGTCTAGGAGCCAATGGGAGGGAGCTCTCTTGGACTCCTGACTAAAAAATCTTTAGTGGGTATTGGGTGGATCCTGCATGAACACTTAGCTCTGTGGGGTTGAGGATTCAGCAGCATTTGAAGAGGCAGTGATGTACACACCCTAGCACTGCAGTAGTGTCTCTCCTCCAGCTGGATCGCATTATTCAGAGCTGTGCATGCACCATGCCTATTTTGTGGTCCATATACAGAGCAAACCCTTGTTTCTTTCTTACCTACAGGCTTGCTTGTCCTAAATAAATCATCACCTTCTGATTAATTTTTCTTTTGTAGCTCTTTTCTAGGGCCTCAACATGAAATATCTCTGGTATGAATATCCTGGTCACTGACAGCTGTCTCCTAGTAGTGAGGAGAGCTAAGATAGATGTGAATTGGGCCTAGAACACTTGATAGGGCATGAATCACTGCCGTCCCCCCACCACCACTTGATTGGCTTTTTCCTTCACTTTCTTGCCTCAAGGGGTTAGATGCTTTCCCAAGACTGATTATTGGCTTGGATTTAGCTTTAGGCAGTGCATGGATTGATAAGCAATCCTGCATTTTTCTCTGAACACCCTTGTAACTGATAAGCTTCTTCAAGTTGTCTTCCTGTGCTTAGATTTGTCATTCGACCCTTTTTCCAAGTAACTTCAGACCTTGGCAAGTGTTGTCCCAGCATCAAATTAGTTCTGCTAGCTCTAACTTGCAATGATTGAATCTACTCATGTAAGTAGTACTTTTATAACACAGAAGTGGGGAAGAAGGAAAGTTTGAGAGGACATGATGGAGATACATGTAAGAGTGGGAGAGAGTTTAAATAGAGTGTGGTGCAGGCACACAGAAATGGGGGGTAATTTATAACCAAACAAAAACCTAGCTAACCCGGAGTGACTGACTTTGGTATCCAAGTTTGACTTGGTAAGACACCATATAGTTATGAGCAAGAACTTAGATTCCTACACACATTATTAGCATACAGGTACCCTCCCAGTTCTTTAAAAATCCAATACCATTAAAAAGAGAGAAAAACAAAAAAGTTTAAAAAAAATCCTCCCAATTGATTTATACTGCAGTCAGAATTCAACCAGAATGCCCTTCCCTCTTTATTTAAATAAGGAAAGGTATTGTCTTACAGTGCACAATGGGAAGTGAGACAGACTATTCTGTATTTCTGTCTTGGAATTTCGATTTCTCCACTGGTGATTGAGGTGATTCTTCACCACAGACTTGTACACTCGTGTACCAAGCAATGAAGAGGCCTGGGGGACAATAAGGGCCATCATGACTGTTTCTCATTCACTCAGTAACCAGAACTAAGCAGAACTTCATCTGTTCTCCTTTGAGCCTGTGATATTTTCTTCTACCTTCTGACCAGTCAACTTGTAGTGAATCAGGGTGGGAGGTGGCGTAGTGCTAAACTAGTCTGGTGGCTGGTTTTAGTTGTTTTCTGGAAGGGTTTCTCCAATTTTATTCTCATTCCCTTGACAATAACTCCTGTACCTACTTATGTCTGCTCCTCCACTACCTATTTTTTCACTTTGCACCAATCTTTATGGTCACATGACCCATCTATGAATCTTTGTCTCATATTTTATTAAAAAGCACACATTTTTGCATATGTGTGAGTGTGCAAAGAAAGAGAGACAGACACATGAAAACATAAAAACAGAAAAAGAGAAATGGTAATGTGAATAATAGCCATAATATTATTTTCTGTCATGTGAAACTGAAACATGACTGAAAGATTTTCAAGAGGTCCCTTTATTGGGAAATAATCACATAAAAATGATTAATATTATTTCTTAGGGAAAAGCATGTCCAAGTCACTATGAAATACCATGTTAGAGCCAATAGGAAAACTAAAAACACACAGTAAGGTATTACAATGTGTTATTGTTGAGATGCAGGATAGAACTGTATGACATATCCTTAGAAGAACCAACAAAGAGTTTCCATTTAACCCAGAAATTCTACTCCTAATTATACATCCAAGAGAGCTGGAAATAAATGTGAAAACATATACTTTTACATTAATATTTATAGCAGCATTGTTCTAAAGAGCCAAAGGACAGAAACAGTTCAAATGTGCTTGGACAGATAGACACAATGTCATTTGCATTTTTTCTAAATTTCTGAGAACATAAAAAATACAGCTGGGTTTAGGTTTCAATTGATTGATTGACCAAAATGACCTGCTCTAGTCAAGCCTGGCCAGCAAATGAATTTGCTACAGATTGCTTATGAAGAATTTATGGATTGTGGGCAAGAGTATTATGAAATTCATCAATGGCTGTATGTCTGTGAAACTACTATTTATATATGATGTAAGTTAGCAAGAAGCAGAATGAATAAGATGAGATCCCATTTCTTGATTATTTGTGCTGGTTCATGCGCAACTGAGGTTTTGTTCATGAAGTCTTTTCCCATGCCAATATCTTCAACAGTTCTACCTAACCTCTCTTCCAGCAGGTTTAGTATTTCTGCTTTACTACTTAGATCTTTAATCCATTTTTATTTTAGTTTAGTGCATAAACAGAGAGATAGGTCTACTTTTAATCTTTGGCAAGTTGAAACCAATTTTTCCAGCACCATTTATTAAAGAGACTATCTTTCCTCCACTAAGGCTACTTATCTTCTTTGTCAAAGATGAGGTGACTCAGTGTGTCTTGAGTTGTTTCTTCATCTTCTAAGCTGTTCCACTGATCTTCATGTTTATTTGTTCACCAATACCATGATGTTTTTGTCACAGTAGCTTTATAGTATAGTTTCAAGTTGAGAATTGTGATACCCCCTACTCTATCTCTGTTCCCTAGAATTGTTTTTGCTATTCTAGGTCTCTTCTGACTCCAATTTAATTTTGGATTGTTTTCTCAAATTCTGTGAAATAGGCTGTTGGAATTACAATTGGGATTGCATTGAATCTGTACAGCAGTTTTGGAAGCATAGGCATTTTCATTATATTGATTCTTCCTACCCAGCAGCAAGGGATGTCTTTCCATTTTCTTATACTCTACAATCTCTTTGTTTCAGAGTGCTGTAGTTTTAATTGTAGAGGTCTTCTATTTCTTTCGTTACATTGATTCCCAGGTATTTCACTTTTTTGGATGGTATTGTGAAAGTATTCATTTCTCCAGTTCCCCTCTGAATGAGTTTGTTGTTCATGTATGGTAGGGCTATTGTTTTTGTGCATTGACCTTGTATCCTGGTACTCTACTGAATTTGGTAATAAATCTAGAAGACTTTTGGCAGAGTTCTTGGTGTCTTCTATATAGAATATCATGCCATCTACAAACAATGACAATTTAACTTCTATGTTTCCTATCTTTATTCTTGTTAGTTCTTCTCTGCTTATTTTCTCTGGATAATGTTTCCAAAACAATATTGAACAGGACCACCAACAGAGTGAAGATATAACCCACATTGTAGGAAAACATTTTTACCAGTTGTTCTTCAGACAAAGGTCTACTTTTTAAAATATATAAATAATTTTTAAAAATCACCTAAATCTAAAGACCTAATCCAGAAACAGGAATCTGAAATGTACATAAATTTCTCAGAACAAGAAGCAGAAAAAGCAAATAAACATAGGATAAAATGTTCATCATCACTGGTGATTCGAGAGATGCAAATGAAAGCAATGCTGAGATTCCACCTCACTCCAGAAAGAATGGCTGCTATCAAGATATCAACAAATGCTGGCAGGGTAGTGTGAAAAAAGGAACCCTTCTCCACTGTTGGTGGGAGTGAAGAGTAGTGTAATCACTGTGGAAATCAGTGTGGAGATACTTCAAAAAACTAGAACTAGAGGTCCCTTTTGACAGCTATTCCTCTGCTGAGCATCTTCCCAAAAGAATTAAAAACATCATACCACTGCGATATATGTGCACCCATGTTTATAGCAGGAAAGTTTGTAATAGATTAATCTTGGAAACACTCCAAATGCCCATCAACTGGTGACTAGATAAAGATGTGGTTTGGTTTTGCTTTTTATAAAATGGAGTACTTACTACTCAGCCATAAATAATGAGGAACTACAGACATTTATAGCTAACTGCATACACATTGATTTTTTTTTTTTTTTTTTTTTTTTTTTTTTTTTTTGGTACTGACGATTGAACTCAGGACTTTGAGCTTTCCAGGCAGACACTATGCTGCTGAGCTACATCTCTGGCTCACAATCATAATCTTAAGTCAAATCAACAGGACACACATCTGTAAATACCAAAATAGCTTTTCTGGTGTGAGAAACTAAATTTAAATGAGAATTAAAATGTATAATAAAAATGTGAAATAGGAGGAAAAGGTCCAAAGGGATAGGGGAAGGGAAAGAAGGGAAAGAAAAAATATGAGAAAAGAAAAAAAACAGAAACAACATTTGTAAATAGGAGAGGGGTTGAAAGGCAGAGCAGGGGAATGAGGAAAAAAATAAGGAGCAATACATATCATGTAAAGGTACAAATTTGCAATGATGAATGTCATCATATTGTATACATAAAATGTACCAATAAATTTTTGTAAATTTAATGTACCAAGGAAATTTTGGTTGGGAACAAGGTTAATATTGCCTACTGCACTGGAAGCCATAGGTGCTACAATGTGGCAAATAGTTTGTCTACCTTTTGCCAATGTCCTAAGGCTGTGCAGGAGACTGAGATTTAGGGCGGTGGACTAATAAACCCGGTGGAGAAAACATCACTGGCACTCAGTGCTCAGGATTGGACATGAGTACTGCTGACTGCTTTTGTTCACACTTGTATTGAGAATCTGGAACAAAGGGCAGAGCTATATGATTTCCATTGTTTGCAGTTTTATCACATGAGGAGTACCTGCAATGTTAGTGCAGAAGAGCATATTGTGGCTGCAAATGTTAGCACTTTAAAAAATCCAAGAATATTGTACTCTGGTACAATGAAAGATTACTTTTAAAAAAAAACATGCCCTGTTAAAAGTTAAATGGTGTTAAATGATGCAAAAAAATAAACAAACCTTTAAAACCCTTGAGATAGCTGCTTATTCAAGATCATCTCAGTAGTGATATTCTCAAATTCAGCCATCTGGGTACTCAGAAAACACAACAGCCATAAGGGAAGGAAGTCTGGCTACTGCTCAAACTGACAGCTGATCTTGGCATCATCTATGTGATACTTGTGATTCAGGTACATAGAATGCAGAATTGATTGATCATAGGGCAATTAAGACATGCTGTGATAGCTATACAGAGCACACAGATCTGTCATATGATGTTGTAGTTTGGAACTTATGTATCACCAGAGCAGCATGTGTTAAAGTCTTGGCCCCCAGCAAGATGTTCTTGGAAGTTCATAGGAACTGTAAGATGTGGGCTCAAGGGGTGGGTAGATGGGTCAGAACGTCTCTGAAGGAGAACGTGGGATCCTCCTATCTTCCTCCCCTTCAATTTCTGACCATGAGTTGAGCATTTTGCTCCAGCACATGCTTCTGCTGTTATGCCCTACCTCACCACAGGCAGAGCAATGGGACCAATTGTCCATGGACTGAAACTTCCAGATCAATTTACAAAGTATACCCTTTCTCTCTATGATTCAGTATAGCTTAGACATTTGTAACAGTGAAGCAAAGCTGACCAATACATATGTATCAATGTGAGGCCATCGTACAGTCCGATTGGACAATGCTGAGCACAGTAAGAACAGAAGCAAAGGAGAGTTTTTCTCACAAGTCAAGAGAAGCCTTTTGTGTAGAGTTTTTTTCATGGTGAATATGCTAAGAGGTCCTGAGTAGAATAACATGGCTTTCTTATGTCAAACACTTGCATCAAATTTTGCACTTATGTTTAGCACACACTGTCTCATTCTTATCACCAAAACACACAGTGTGAAGGAGATGATCACCCCATCTAATACACAAGGAAAGAGACATCACAGGGTTAAGTAAGTAAAAAAAAAAGTACAGTAGGTGTGTGGTGATATCTGAACCCTGTTCTTCCAGGTATCTTGGTGATCATAGGATTCAAGCTTCAGCAAACTGTTTATCATTTTAGGGAAAAATCAACCTGTGACAAAGGCAGGGAGAGCGTGTGTGGTTAGACCACATTTTAAAATATCAAAAATAAATTTCTTTCCTTTCTCATACTCAGCAGGTGAGTAAGCAACTTCATTGCATCAAGAAAAACAGACACAAAGAAAGTGTACTCAGCTCCTATGCTGAAAGAATTTCATTTCCAAATAATAGAACTGCAAGGACTACAGAAGAACAGCAAAGGGAAAATTTGTTCAAGGACAGAAATGTGATTGAAAACCCAAAGAGGGAAACCAGTGAAATTTAGATCTCTGAGTGCTGAATTATTCCATTTATCTTTCCTAAGGTCCCCTGGGGAGGAAGAGGGCCCTGAATAGCAATGGTTGAGGGACACATCCAAAGGAGAAAGATAAAAACAGCTCTCACTTACCCACAGAGCTGCACATCAGAGCACCTCAAACACTCGGAAAAGACCTCTAAGCCTTAATTCCAATGTTCTAAGAAGCTGAAAGAGAACTGCAAATGCAATCTAAGCCTGTGCGATGTAGTGGTACCCTATTGCAAAATTTAAAAATTTTTTAAAAGGGCAGAGTCTGTAGTTCAGCATGAGCTGAGTTTAATCCCTGGTACTGAAATAAGAAAATAAGTAAATATATAGGGACAGGGATTTATCTCAGTGACACTACACCTGCCTTGCAAGTTCAAGGTCCTGAGTTTGATCCTTGGTACCAATAAACAAACAAACAAATAAATAAATTAAAACATATTAAAGTTTGTTACTATTTTTTTCATTTTCTGTCTCTGTCTCTTCCAAAATGCCTCATTGTAGTACAGTAAGCCATGTTCTCCTGTGATGATGTGAGACCCTACAATGGCTCTGTGATAAAATGTAGCTAGGTGAATAATGTCAGTATGATGATGTGGCATCAGGCTGCAGTGGTGGTGAATCTGTGGCACGTGTGTTGTTTTTTAAGACAAAAAATAATGCTAATGTATGAGCTGTTTTTCTAGACTAAAATGCCAGTATTTCTGGTTGAATTGAGTGTTAGCACTTTGCAACAAGTCCCTTTGGGATTGCAATTTGGGCAATCAAGTCTAAAAGGTTTACTATCACTGGGCTAGTGCATGATTTATACTTAAATATAAGCACTAAAATGCTGATATCTGAATTTCCAACCTGGTAACTAAAGCAGTCACTTTCATAGCTCTGCCCTTGAACAATGTCCTGGTTACACCTACTTACATGAAGGAAGTTATATGAAGGACATAATTTTATGGAAAATACTGATCAGAGAACTGTTTGAAGTGATATTGCCACACTCTTCTCAGGATGTAGATACTATTGAGCTTTTATATTTTGATATAAAAATAAAAGTTCTATGACAGGAAAGACCATGAGTTTTATGATAAAAATTACATGCAGCACCTGAAATACTCAAATTATTTTTTCAAACAGATTTTGTTATTAGTTGCCATATAGCAATTCAAAAATTTAAGGGTACACTGTGACTTTACATCACAAGTATGCAGTGTGTGATGCTGGGATCCAGGTATTGGGATATGCAGCACCTCAGGCAGCATTTCTTTGTGTGGGCAACACAGGAGGCGCTTGTACCAGAAAAGCCCTTAAGGCCTAAGAGAGTGCCTAGCAGCTCTGAGTGCACACAAGCCTCCAGAATCCTGTATACTTGGGGATAGATTCACTTTGAGTTTAGAACACAAAAGCACTTTGCAGAGTCCTTCTGTGGTTTAAACTGCAGCTTTCCCTGGGAAACAGCTTCTTTCACCACTTAGGCCTTTGAAGGCAAAGTGGTTAGTTTCCTGAATGTGAAGTACTCCACAGAGAAAGGTGCTGCAACTCTCTGAGATTACCAGTGAAGTTCACACCTTATATGGAGTACAATTGTATTCCTTTTTGTTTGTAGATCTAAGCCTGGCAGAGATTGAAGCACTTTTGTGAGGCACTTGTACCAGAAAAGCCCTTAAGGCCTAACAGAGTAACTAGCATCCCTGAGTGCACAAAAGCTCCAGAATCCTGTATACTTGGGGATAGGTTCAGTTTGAGTTTAGAACACAAATGCACTTTGCAGAGTGCTTCTGCTGTTTAAACAGCAGTTTTTCCTAGGTAAACAGCTTCTTTCACCGCTTAGCCCTTTGAAACCAAATGGTTAGTTTTCTGAATGTGACGTTCTCCACAGAGAAATGTGCTGCAACTCTGTGAGTTCACCAGTGAAGTCCACATATTATATGGAGTAAAACTGTATTCCTTCTTGTCTGTAGGTCTCTGCCCGGCAGAGATTGAAACCCTGTTGTGAGGCATTTGTACCAGAAAAGCCCTTAAGGCCTAAGAGAGTGCCTAGCAGCTCTGAGTGCACACAAGCCTCCAGAATCCCGTATACTGGGGGAAAGGTTCAGGTTGAGTTTAGAACACCAACACACTTTACAGAGTGCTTCTGCTGTTTAAACAGCAGTTTTCCTTTGTAAACAGCTTCTTTCGCTGCTTAGCCCTTTGAAACCAAATAAGTTAGTTTCCGGAATGTGATGAACTCCTAGAGAATGGTGCTGTAACTCTGTGAGTTTACCAGTGAAGTCCACATCTTATTTGGAGTACAACTGTATTCCTTTTTGTTTGTAGGTCTCAGTCTGGCAGAGATTGAAACACTGTTGTGAGGAGCTTGTACCCAAAAAGCCCTTAAGTCCTAAGAGAGTGCTTACCAGCTATGAGTGCACACAAGACTCCAGAATGCTGTATACTTGGGGATAGGTTCAGTTTGAGTTTATAACACAAACGCACTTTGCAGAGTGCTTCTGCTGTTCAAACAGCAGTTTTCCTCAGTAAACTGCTTCTTTCGCCGCTTAGCCCATTGAAAACAAAGCAGTTAGTTTCCCGAATGTGAAGTACTCCACAGAGAAAGTTGCTGAAACTCTATGAGATTACAAGTGAAGTCCACACCTTATATGGAGTACAACTGTATTCCTTTTTGTTTGTAGATATAAGCCTGGAAGAGATTGAAACACTATTGTGAGGCACTTGTACCCAAAAAGCCCATAAGTCCTAAGAGAGTGCCTAGCACCTCAGAGTACACACAAGCCTCCAGAATCCTGTATACCTTGGATAGATTCAGTTTGAGTTTAGAACACAAATGCACTTTGCAGAGTGCTTCTGTAGTTTAAACTGCAGTTTTCCCTGGGAAACAGCTTCTTTCACCACTTAGCCCTTTGAAACCAAAGCGGTTAGTTTCCTTAATGTGAAGTACTCCTAAGAGAAAGGTGCTGCAACTCTCTGAGATTAACTGTGAAGTCCACACCTTATATGGAGTATAACTGTATTCCTTTTTGTTTTTAGATCTAAGCCTGGCAGAGACTGAAACACTATTGTGAGGCACTTGTACCCGAAAAGCCCTTAAGTCCTAAGAGAGTGCCTAGCAGCTTATATGGAGTGTAAATGTACTCCTTCTGGATTGTAGGTCTCTGCTTGGAAGAGATTGAAACACTGTTGTGAGAGGCTTGTAGCCAGAATAGCTCTTAGGCCTAGGAGAGTGCTTAGCAGGTCTGAGTCCACACAAGCCTCCAGAACTCTTTAAACTTGATGATAGTTTCAAGTTGAGCTTAGATAGGAAATACACTTTTCAGAGTGCTTCTGCATTTTAAACAGGAGTTTTTCTGGAGAAGCAGCTTGTTTCGCCATTTACCCCTTTAAAACCAAAGTGGTGAGTTTACTGAATGTGAGGTACTCCACAGAGCAATGGGCTGCAGCTCTGTCAGTTTACCAGTGAAGTCCACATCTCATATGGATTGTAACTGTACTCCTTCTTGTTTGTAAGTCTCTCCCTGGCAGAGATTGAAACTGTTGTGAGGTGCATGTAGCCAGAAAAGTTCTTAGGCCTCAGAGAGTGATTAGCAGCTATGAGTCCACAGAAGCCTCCAGAACTCTGTAAACTTGGAAATATTTTCAGATTGAGGTTATAAAGCAAATACACTTTTCAGAGTGCTTCTGCTATTTAAATCACAGTTGTCGCTGAGAAGCAGCTTCCTTGGCTGCTTAGCACTTTAAAACAAAAGCGATTTGTTTACTGAATATGAAGTACTCCGCAGAGCAAGGGGCTGCAACTCTGTCAGTTAAACACTGAAGTCCACATCTCATATGCAGTGTAACTGTACTCCTTCTTGTTTTTAGGTCTCTGCCTGGCAGAGATTGAAACACTGTTGTTAGGTGCTTTTAGCCAGAAAAGCCCTTAGGCCTTAGAGAGTGCTTCCCAGCTCTGATTCCACACAAGTCTGCAAAACTCTGTAAACTTGGTGATAGTTTCAGGTTGACGTTCAAAAGGAAACCCACTTTTCAGAGTGCTTCTGCATTTTAAACAGCATTTTTTCTGGAGAAGCAGCTTGTTTTGCCGCTTACCCCTTTAAAACCAAAGTGGTGAGTTTACTGAATGTGAGGTACTCCACAGAGCAATGGGCTGCAACTCTCTCAGTTTACCAGTGAAGCCCACTTCTCATATGGAGTGTAACTGTACTCCTTCTTGTTTATAGGTCTCTGCCTGGCAGAGATTGAAACACTGTTGTGAGGTGCTTGTAGCCAGAGAACCCCTTAGGCCTAAGAGAGTGCTAAGCAGGTCAGAATCCACACAAACCTTGAGAACTCTGTAAAGTCGGTGATAATTTCAGGTTAAGGTTAGAAAGCAAATACAGTTTTCAGAGTGCTTCTGTGGTTTAAACTGCAGTTTTCCCCAAGAAGCAGCTTCTTTGCAACTTAGCCTTTTAAAAACAAAGCAGCTAGTTTACTGAAGGTGATGCACTCACTAGGGCAAGGGGCTGTGACTCTGTCAGTTTTTCAGTGAAGTCCCCTTCTCATATGGAGTGTAACTGTACTCCTCCAAGTTTGTAGGTCTCTGCCTGGCAGAGATTGAAACACTGTTGTGAGGTGCTTGTAGTCAGAAAAGCCCTTAGGCCTAAGAGAGTGCTTAGCAGCTCTGAGTGCACTCAAGCCTCCAGAGCTCTGTAAACTTGCTCATAGGTTCAGGTTTATGTCTTAAAAGAAACACACTTTTCAGAGTGCTTCTGTGGGATAAACTTCAGTTTTCCCTGAGAAGCACCTTCTTTCTCTGCTTAGCACTTTAAAACCAAAGCAGTTAAGTTATTGAATGTGAAGTACTCTACAGAGCAAGGGGCTACAACCCCTAGTTTACCAGTGAAGTCCACTTCTCATATGGAGTGCAAGTGTACTCCTTCTTGTTTGTAGGTGTCTGCCTGGCAGAAATTGAAATACTGTTTTTAGAGGCTTTAAGCCAGAAAAGCCTTTAGGCGTAAGAGAGTGCTTAGCAGCTCTGAGTTCACACAAGCCTCCAGAATGCTGTAAACTTGGTGATAAGTTCACGTTCAATTTAGAAAGCAAATGCACTTTTCAGAGTGCTTCTGTGGTTTAAACTGAAGTTTTTCCAGAGAAGCAGCTTCTTTTGCCACTTACTCCTTTGAAACCAAAGCAGTTTTTTTACTGAATGTGAAGTACTCCACAGAGCAATGGGCTGAATCCCTGTCAGTTTACCAGGGAAGTCCACTTCTCCTATGGAGTGCAACTGTAACCCTCCTTGATTGTAGGTCTCTGCCTGGCAGAGATTGAAATACTGTTGTGAGGCACTTGTAGCCAGAAATGCCCTTAGGCCTAAGAGAGTGCTTGGCAGCTCTGAGTGCACACAAGCCGCCACAACTCTGTAAACTTGGTGATAGTTCCAGGTTGAGGTTAGAAAGCAAATACACATTTCATAGTGCTTCTGTGGTTGAAACTACAATTTTCCTGCAGAAGCAGCTTCTTTTGCCTCTTATCCCTTTGAAACCAAAGCGGTTTATTTAAAGGATGTGAAGTACTCAACAGAGCAATGGGCTGAAACTCTTTCATTTTACTAAGGAAGTCCACTTCTCATATGCAGTGTAACTGTACTCCTCCTTGTTTGTAGGTCTCTGCATGGCAGAGATTGAGACATTGCTGTGATGCGCTGGTAGCCTGAAAAGCCCTTAGGCCTAAGAGACTGCTTAGCAGCTCTGAGTCCACACAAGGCACCAAAACTCTGTAAACCTGGTGATCATATCAAGTTGAGGTTAGAAAGCAAACACACTTTTCAGAGTGCTTCTGTGGGATAAACTGCAGTTTTCCCTGAGAATGAGGTTCTTTGGGAGCTTAGCCCTTTAGAATCAAAGTGGTTAGTTTACTGAGTGTGATGTATTCCACAGCACAAGGGCCTTCAACTGTGTCAGTATTTCAGTGAAGTCCACTTCTCATATGGAGTGTAACTGTAGTCTTTCTTGTTTGTATGTCTCTGCCTGGCAGAGATTGAAGCACTGTTGTGATGTGCTGGTAGCCAGAAAAGCCCTTAGGCCTAAGAGAGTGCTTAGAAGCTCTGAGTCCACACAAGTCACCAGAATTGTGTAAACTTGGAGATAAGTACTGGTCCATGTTAGAAAGTAAACACACTTTTCAGAGTGCTTCTGTGGTTTAAACTGCAGTTTTCCCAGAGAAGAAGCTTCTTTTGCCACTTAGCCCTTTGAAACCAAAGCGGTTATTTTACTGAATGTGACGTACTGCACAGAGCAAGGGCTGTAACTCTGTCAGCTTACCAGTGAAGTCCACACATCATATGGAGTGTAACTGTACTTCATCTTGTTTGTAGGTCTCTGCCTGGCTGAGATTGAAACACTGTTGTGAAGCTCTTGTAGCCAGAAAAGCCCTTAGGCCTAAGAGAGTGCTTAGCAGCTCTGAGTCCACAGCAGCTGCCAGAACTTTGTAAACTTGGTGATCATTTCAAGTTGAGGTTAGAAAGCAAATACACTTTTCAATGTGCTTTTGTGGGATAAACCACAGTATTCTCTGAGAAACAGCTTCTTTCTCTGCTTAGAACTTTAAAACCAGAGCGGTAAGTTTCCTGAATGTGAAGTACTCCACAGAGCAAGGGGTTATAACTCTGACAGTTTACCAGAGAAGTCTACATCTCATATGGAGTGTAACTGTACTCCTTCCTGTTTGTAGGTCTCTGCCTGGCAGAGATTGAGACACTGTTGCAATGCATTGGTAGCCAGAAAAGCCCTTAGGCCTAAGAGAGTGCTTAGCAGCTCTGAGTCCACAGAAGCCACCAGAACTTTGTAAACTTGATGATAGGTTCAGTTTGAGTTTTGAAAGGAAATGCACCTTTCAGGGTGCTTCTGTGGTTTAAACTGCAGTTTTCCTGGAGAAGCAGTTTCTTTTGCCACTTAGCACTTTGAAACCAAAGTGGTTTTTTTACTGAATGTGAAATATTGCACAGAGCAATGGGCTGCAACTCTGTCAGTTCAACAGTGAAGTCCACTTCTCATATGGAGTGTAACTGTACTCCTTCCTGTTTGTAGGTCTCTGCCTGCCAGAGATTGAGACACTGTTGCAATGCATTGGTAGCCAGAAAAACCCTTAGGCCTAAGAGATTGCTTACCAGCTCTGACTCCACACAAGCCTCCTGAACTCTGTAAACTTGGACATAGGTTCAGGTCTATGTGAGAAAGCAAACGCACTTTTCACAGTGCTTCTGTGGGATAATCTGCATTTATCCTAGAGAAGCAGCTTCTTTCACCACTTAGCCTTTGAAACAAAAGCGTTTTTTTACAGAATGTGAAGTACTCCACAGAGCAATGGCCTGAAATGCTGTCAGTTTACCAGGGAAGTCCACTTCTCTTATGGAGTGTAACTATACTCCTCCTTGCTTGTAGGTCTCTGCCTGGCAGTGATTGAAACACTGTTGTCAGGCACTTGTAGCCAGAAAAGCCCTTAGGCCTGAGAGTATGTAGCAGCTCTGAGTGCACACAAGCCTCCAGATCTCTGTAAACTTGGTGATAGTTTCAGGTTGAGGTTAGAAAGCAAGTACACTTTTCAGAGTGCTTCTGCATTATAAACAGCAGTTTTCCTGGAGAAGCAGCTTCTTTCACCACTTAGCCCTGTGAAACCAAAGTGGTTTTTTTATTGAATGTGAGGTATTCCACAGAGCAATGGGCTGAAACCCTGTCAGTTTACCACAGAAGTCCACTTCTAATAAGGAGTGTAACTGTACTCCTTCTTACTTGTAGATCTCTGCCTGGCAGAGATTGAAGCACTGTTGTGAGAGGCTTGTATCCAAAAAACTCCCCAGTCCTAAGAGAGTGCTTAGCAAGTCTGTGTCCAATCAAGCCTCCAGAGCTCTGTAAACTTGCTGATAGGTTCAGGTTTGCATTACAAATCCAATGCACTTTTAAGAGTGCTTCTTTGGTTTAACATACAGTTTTCCCAGAGAAGCAGGTTCTTTTCCACTTAGCCCTTTGAAACCAAAGCATTTTTTTTGCTGAATGTGAAGTACTCCATAGAGCAATGGGCTGATACACTATCAGTTTACCAGGGAAGTCCACTTTTCATATGGAGTGTAACTGGACTCCTCCTTGTTTGTAGGTCTCTGCCTGGCAGAGATTGAAACAGTGTTGTGAGTCATTTGTAGCCAGAAAAGCCCTTAGGCCTAAGAGAGTTCTTAGCAGCTCTGAGTCCACACAAGCCTCCAGAACTCTGCAAACTTGGTGATCCTTTCAAGTTGAGGTTAGAAAGCAAATGCACTTTTCAATGTGCTTCTGTGGGATAAACTGCAGTTTTCCCTGAGAAGCAACTTCTTTCTCTGCTTACCACTTTAAAACAAAAGCAGTGAGTTTCCTGAATGTGAAGTACTCCACAGAGCAAGGGGCTACAACTCTGACAGTTTACCCTTGAAGTGCCTTTCTCATATGGAGTGTAACTGTATTCCTTCTTGTTTGTATGTCTCTGCCTTGCAGAGATTAAGACACTGTGGTGATGCACTGGTAGCCAGAAAAGACTTAGGCCTAAGAGATTGCTTAGGAGCTCTGAGTCCACACAAGCCACCAGAAATTTGTAAACATGGTGATAGGTTCTTTTTGAGTTTAGAAAGGAAACGCACTCTTCAGGGTGCTTCTGTGGTTTAAACTGCAGTTTTCCCAGAGAAGCGGCTACTTTTGCCACTTAGCTCTTTGAAACCAACGCGGTTTTTTACTGAATATGAAGTACTGCACAGAGAAAGGGGCTGTAACTCTGTCATTTCACCAGTGAAGTCCACATATCATATGGAGTGTAACTGTACTCCTTCTTGTTTGTAAGTCTCTGCCTGGCAGAGATTGAAACACTGTTGTGAGGTGTTTGTAGCCAGAAAATCCCTTAGGCCTAAGAGATTGCTTAGGAGGTCTGAGTCCACCCAAGGCATCAGAACTTTGTAAACTTGGTGATAGGTTCAGGTCTACATTAGAAAGCAAACACACTTTTCAGAGTGCTTCTGTGGTTTAAACTGCAGATTTCTCAGAGAAGCAGCTTCTTTTGCCACTTAGCCCTTTGAAACCAAAACGGATTTTTTACTGAATGTGAAGTACTGTCCTGAGCAAGAGGCTGTAACTCTGTCAGTTTATCAGTGAAGTCCACATCTCATATGGAGTGTAACTGCACTCCTTCTTGTTTGAAGGTGTCTGCCTGGCAGAGATTGCAATACTGTTGTGAGGCACTTTAGCCAGAATAGCCCTTAAGCCTAAGAGAGTGCTTAGCAGCACTGAGTCCACACAAGCTTCCAGAACTTTGTAAATTGGGGGATAGGTTCAGGTCTACGTTAGAAAGCAAATGTACTTTTCAGAGTGCTTCTGTGGTATAAACCACAGTTTTCCTGGAGAAGCAACTTCTTTAGCCACATAGCCCTTTGAAACCAAAGTGGTGTTTTTCCTGAATGTGAAGTACTCCACAGAGCAATGGGCTGAAACCCTGTCAGTTTACCAGGGAAGTCCACTTCTCATATGGAGTGTAACTGTTCTCATCGTTGATTGTAGGTCTCTGCCTGGCATAGATTGAAACACTGTTGTTAGGCAATTGTAGCCAGAAAAGCCTTTAGGACTAAGAGTGTGCTTAGCAGCTCTGAGTCCACACAAGCCTCCAGAACTCTGTAAACTTGGTGATCCTTTCAAGTTGAGGTTAGAAACCAAATATTCTATTCAGTGTGCATCTGTGGGATAAACCGCAGTTTTCTCTGAGAAGCAGCTTCTTTCTCAGTTTAGCACTTTAAAATCAAAGCAGTGAGTTTACTGAATGTGAAGTACTCCACAGAGCAAGGGGTTGTAACTCTGACAGTTTACCAGGGAAGTCTGTATCACATATGGAGTGTAACTGTACTCCTTCTTGTTTGGAGGTCTCTGCCTGGCAGAGATTGAGACACTGTTGCAATGCTCTGGTAGCCAGAAAATCCCTTAGGCCTAAGAGAGTGCTTAGTAGCTCTGAATTCACACAAGCCACCAGTACTTTGTAAACTTTGTGAGAGGTTCAGTTTGAGTTTAGAAAGTAAACTCATTCTTCAGTGTGCTTCTGGATTTAAACTGCAGTTTTCCTGGAGAAGAAGCTTCTTTTGCCACTTAGCCCTTTGAAACCAAAGTGGTTTTTTTACTGAATGTGACGTACTGCACAGAGCAAGGGCTGTAACTCTGTCAGTTTACCAGTGAAGTCCACATCTCATATGGAGTGTAACTTTACTCCTTGTTTGTAGGTCTCTGCCTGGCAGAGATTGAAACATTGTTGTGAGGTGCCTGTAGCCAGAAAAGCCCTTAGGTCTAAGAGAGTGCTTACAAATTCTGAGTGCACACAAGCCTCCAGACTCTGTAGAGTTTATGACAGTTTCAGGTTAAATTAGAAAGTAAATAAAGTTTTCAGAGTTCTTCTGTGGTTTAAACCGCAGTTTTCCCCAAGAAGCAGCTTCTTTCGCGGCTTAGCCCTGTGAAACCAAAACGGATTTTTTACTGAATGTCAAGTACGCTGCAGAGCAAGGCGATGCAACTTTGTCAGTTTATCAGTGAAGTCCACTTCTCATATGAAGTGTAACTGTACCCTTCTTGTTTGTAGGTCTCTTCCTTGCACAGATTGAAATAGTGTTCTGAGGTGCTTGTAGCCAGAAAAGCTCTTAGGCCTAAGAGAGTGCTTATCAGCTCTCAGTCCACACAAGCCGCCAGAACTTTGTAAACTCGGTGATAATTTCAGTTTGAGGTTAGAAAGCAAATGCACTTTTCACAGTGCTTCTGCCATTTCACCTGAAGTTTTCCTGGAGAAGCAGCTTCTTTTGCCACTTAACCCTTTAAAACCAAAGCGGTTAGTTTACTGAATGTGAAGTACTCCACAGAGCAAGGGGCTGCAACTCTGTCAGTTTATCAGTGAAGTCAACTTCTCATATGGAGTGTAACTGTACTCTTCTTGTTTGTAGGTCTATGCCTGGCAGAGATTGAAACACTGTTGTGAGGCGCTTATAGCCAGAAAAGCCCTTTGGCCTATGAGAGTGCTTAGCAATTCTGAGTCCACACAAGGCTCCAGAATTCTGTAAACCTGGTGAGAGGTTCAGGTTAAGGTTAGAAAGGAAACTCACTTTTCAGAATGCTTCTTTGGGTTAAATGGCAGATTTCCTCGAGAAGCAGCTTCTTTCGCTATTTAGCCCTTTAAAATCAATGCGGTTTGTTTACTGAATGTGAGGTACTCCACAGAGCAAGGGCCTGCAACTCTTTTAGTTTACCAGTGATGTTCACTTATCATTTGGATTGTAACTGTACTATTCTTGTTTGTAGGTCTCTGCTTGGCAGAGATTGAAGCACTGTTGTGAGAAACTTGTAGGCAGAAAAGTCCTTAGGCCTAAGAGAGTGCTCAGCAGGTCTGAGTCCACACAAGCCTCCACAACTTTGTAAATTTGGTGATAGGTTCAGTTTGAAGTTAGAAAGTAAATGCACTTTTCCGAGTGCTTCTGTGGTTTCAACTGCAGTTTTCCTGGAGAACCAGCTTCTTTTGCCACTTATCCCTTTGAAAGCAGCATGGTTAGTTTACTAAATGTGAAGCACTCCACAGAGCAAGGGGCTGCAACTGTGTCAGTTTCCGAGTGAAGTCCACTTCTCATACGGAGTGCAACTGTACTCCTTCTGGTTTGTAGTTCTCTGCCTGGCAGAGATTGAAGCACTGTTCTGGGAGCATTGAAGCCAGAAAAGCCCTTCTGGCTAAGAGAGTGCTTAGCAGCTCTGAGTCCCAACAAGCCTCCAGAGCTCTGTAAACTTGGTCATAGGTTCAGTTTGAGGTTATAAAGAAAATGCCCTTTTCAGAGTGCTTTTGTGGTTTAAACCACCTTTTTCCCCAAGAATCAGCTTTTTTCGCCTCTTAGCCCTTTAAAACCAAAGTGGTTAGTTTAGTGAAAGTGAAGCACTTCACAGAGCAAGGGGCTGCAACTCTGACAGTTTACCACTGATGTCCCCTTCTCATATGGAGTGTAACTGTACTCATTCTTGTATGTAGGTCTCTGCCTGACTGAGATTGAAACACTGTTGTGAGGTGCATGGAGCCAGAAAAACCCTTAGACCTAAGAGAGTGCTTAGCAGCTCTGAGTCTACACAAGCCTCCACAACTCAGTAAACTTGGTGATAGGTTCAGTTTGACTTTAGAAAGCAAACACACATTTCAGAGTGCTTCTGCATTTTAAACTGCAGTTTTCCCCAAGAGAAATCTTCTTTTACTATTTACCCCTTTGAAACCAAAGCAGTTAGTTTACTGAATGCAATGTACTCCACAGTGCAAGGGGCTGCAACTCTGTCAGTTTACCAGTGAACTGCACTTCTCTTATGGAGTTTAACCGTACTCCTTCTTGTTTGTACGTCTCTGCCTGGCAGAGATTGAAACAGTGTTGTGAGGCACTTGTCAGCATAAAAGCCCTTAGGCCTAAGAGCATGTTAGCTCTGAGTCCATACATTCCTCCTGAGCTAAGTAAACTTGGTGATAGGTTTAGTTTGAGGTTAGAATGGCAACATACTTTTCAGAGTGCTTCTGCAGTTTAAACTGCAGTTTTCCTAGAGACACAGCTTCTTTCTCTGCTTAGCCTTTTAAAACCAAAGTGGTTAGTTTACTGAATGTGAAGTACTCCACAGAGTAAGGGGCTGCAATACTGTCAGTTTAACAGTGAAGTCCACTTCTTATATGGAGTGTAACTGTACTCCTTCTTATTTGTAGGTCTCTGGCTGACAGAGATTGAAACACTGTTGTGAGGAGCTTGTAGCCAGAAAAGCCCTTGGCCTAAGAGAGTGCTTAGCAGCTCTGAGTCCACACAAGTCTCCAGCACTCTGTGAACTTGCTGATAGGTTCAGTGTGAGGTTAGAAAGCAAACGCACTTTTCAGAGTGCTTTGCGGGGTAAACCACAGTTTTCCCTGAGAAGAAGCTTCTTTTACCACTTAGCCTTTTGAAACGAAAGTGGTTATTTTAATAAATATGAAGTACTCCACGGAGCAAGGGGGCTGTATCACTGTCAGGTTACCTGTGAAGTCCACTTCTCCTGTGGAGAGTAAATGTACTCCTTCTTGTTTGTAAGTCTCTGCCTGGCAGAGATTGAAACACTGTTGTGAGATGCTTGTAGCCAGAAAAGCCCTTAGGCCTAAGAGAGTGCCTAGCAGCTCTGAGTCCACACAAGCCTCCAGAACTTTGTAAATTTTGTGATAAGTTCAATTTGAGGTTAGAAAGGAAACGCACTCTTCAGGGTGCTTGTGCAGGTTAATCCACAGTTTTCCTTGAAAAGCAGATTCTTTTGCCGCTTTGCCCTGTAAAACCAAAGATGTTAGTTTACTGAATGTGAAGTATTCCACAGAGCAAGGGCATGTAACACTGTCAGTTTGCCAGTGAAGTCCACTTCTCATATGGAGTGTGACTGTACTCTTCTTGTTTATAGGTCTCTGCCTGGCAGAGATTGAAACACTGTTGTGAGGCGCTTACAGACAGAAAAGCCCTTAGGCCTAAGAGAGTTCTTATTAGCTCTGAGTCCACACCCACTGCCAGAACTCTGTAAACTTGGTGATAGGTTCTGTTTTATGTTAGATATCGATCACAATTTTCAGAATGCTTCTGTGGTTCAAACTGCAGTTTTCCCAGAGAAGCAGCTTCTTTTGCCCCTTAGCCCTTTGTAACCAAAGTGGTTAGTTTACTGAATATGAAGTATTCCACAGGGGAAGGACATGCAACACTGTCAGTTTACCAGTGAAGCCCATTTCTCATATGGAGTGTAACTGTACTCCTTCCTTTATGTAGGTCTCTGCCTGGCAGAGATTGAATCACTGTTTTGAGACTCTTGTAGGCAGAAAAGCTCTCTAGGCCTAGGAAAGTGTTTATTAGCTCTCAGTCCCCAGAAGCCTCCAGCACTCTGTTAATTTGGTGATAGGTTCAGTTTGAGTTTAGAAAGCAAACCCAGTTTTCGTAGTGCTTCTGTGAATTAAACAGCTGTTTTGCCTGGGACGCAGCTCATTTCGCCGCTTAGCCCTTTGGAACCAAAGCGGTTAGTTTATTGAACGTGAAGTTCTCCACAGAACAAGGGGCTGCAACTCTATCAGTTTACCAGTGAAGTCCCCTTCTCATATGTAGTGCAACTGTACTCCTTCTTGCTTGCAGGTCTCTGCCTGGCAGAGTTTGAAACACTGTTGTGAGAGGCTTGTTCCAGAAAAGCCCTTAGTCCTAACTGAGTTCTTAGAAGTCCTGACTCCTCCCAAGTACCAGGATATTTGCAAACTTGGGTCTAAGTTCAAGTTGAGGTTAAAAAGCAAACGCAGTTTTCAGAGTTCTTCTGCAGTTTAAACTGCCGTTTTGCCCAGGAAGCAGCTTCATTTGCAGCTTACCCCATTGAAACCTTAGCGGTACTTTCCTGATTGTGAAGTACTCCAAAGACTAAGGGCTGCAACTCTATCAGTTTATATAAGTGAATTCCACTTCTCATGTGGAGTGCAACTGTATTCCTATTTGTTTGTATGTCTCTGCCTCTCGGACATTGAAGAACTTTTGTGAGAGGCTTGTAGTCAGAAAAGCCCTTATGCCTAAGAGAGTGCTTAGCTGCTCTGAGTCACCACAAGCCTCCCGAACTCTGTATACTTGGTGATAGGTTCAGTTTGAGGTTTGAAAGCAAATGCACTCTTCAGAGTGCTTCTCACATTTATCCCACAGTTTACCCCAGGAAGCAGCCTCTGCTGCCTCTCAGAACACTAAAACCAAAGCGGTAAGTTTCCTGAATGTGAAGTACTCCACAGAACAAGGGGCTGCAACACTGTCCTTTTTCCTGTGTAGTGCACTTCTCAGATGGAGTCCAACTGTATTCCTTCTTGTTTGTAATTCTCAACCTGACAGAGATTGAGGCACTTTTCTGAGAGGCTTCTTGCTAGCTTTGCCCTCAGACCTAAGAGAGTGCTTATCAGCTGTGATGCCCCACAAGCACCTGGATCTCTGCAAACTTGCTGATAATTTCAAGTGTAGGTTAGAAAGCAAATGATCTTTTCAAAGTGCTTCTGTGATTTAAACAGCAGTTTTCCTGGAAGGCAGTTTCTTTCACCAGTTATCCCTTTTGAACCAAAGCAGTTTTTTTTCCTGAACATGAAATATTCCACAGAGCAAGTGACTGCAACTCTGTCAGTCTACTAGTGAAGTGAACTTCTCCTAGGAAGTGGAACTGTACTCCTTCTTGTTTGTACTTCTCTGTCTGGCAGCGATTGAGGCACTTTTTTGAGAGCCTTCTAGGTAGCTTTGCCCTGAGAGTGTGCTTAGCAGCTCTGAACCCCCAGAGATGCCTGGAACCTTGTAAGCTTGGTGATAAGTTCAAGTTGACGTTAGAAAGCAAATGCATGTTTCAGAGTGCTTCTTGGGTTTAAACAGCAGTTGTCCTGGAAAGCAGTTTCTTTCCCCAGTTACACTTTTAAACCAAAGGATTTATTTCCTGAACATGAAGTAGTCCACAGAGCAAGTGGCTGCTACTTTGTCAGTTTACCAGTGAAGTCCCCTTCTCATACGGAGTATGACTGTATTCCTTCTTGTTTGTAGTTGTCTGCCTGGCTGAGATTTAGGCACTTTTCTGAGAGGCTTCTAGCTAGCTTTGCCCTGTGGCCAACTAGAGCCTTAGCAGCAGTGATGCCCCATAAGCACCCGGAACTCTGTAAACTTGTTGGTAAGTTCAAGTTGAGGTTAAGAAGCAAACACACTTTTCATAGTGCTTCTGTGGTTTAAGCAACAGTTTTCCTGGAAAGCAGTTTGTTTCACTGGTTATCCCTTTTAAACTAAAGCCCTTTGTTTCCTGAATATGAAGTACTCCACAGAGCAAGGGCCTGCAACTCTGTCAGTTTACCAGGATATTGACCGTATAGATTTCCTCACAAACATACCATGTTTATGTTGAAACAGATTAAGAAATTTAATGAAGTGAAAGAATAACAAGTTTATTAATACAGAAGAACTATTATGATACCTTAATTTTGGTTTAAATTCTCATTAAAAAAACAAACAACCCCAAAGAGTCATTCATATATGAAATAAGTAGTAACATTTTTATCAAATATCAAATTTAGTACTAATAGGAAAAACACATTTTAAATAACTATTTTGATTTTACTATAATTGTTCAAATCTGAATCTCACTATTTACCTTTTCCAAAAATTGTATGTGATTATCTGTACCACATACTACCAAAATTGCCTGAGAGATTATAAAAATCCCATTTTCTCTTTATTCTTCATAGTAAGCTACTAATTCAAAAATGTTTGATTTGCTGTAGAATAACATTAATGCTTCTTTAAAATTCCATGAGATTTCCTAATCAAATAAAATTTATTTTTATCCTGAGTATATAGGCTTTAACTATCATCTTCTAATTCTTGAAGTCACTTAGATAAATGCAGAAAAGCAAGGAGGCATTCTTAATAGCATAGATTCAAAAATATTAGGAAAACTAGATTGCACTGTTGATTGAAGATATTCTTCAAATGAGACTGTTTGTCTAGTTTTGTACTTAGGAGTAAATGATTAAAAAGTTTTTTAAAAAATAGATAATAAAATAATATTACTTGTAGGAAAATGGATGAAATTGAAGATCATCCATCGTGTCACACAAATTAAGCCAGACTCAAAAGGACAGATATTGCATAATTTATCTCATATGTAGTGTCTATTCAAAAAGAAAAAAAAAGGATGACATAAAAATAAAGGAGAGAGTACTAGAGAAGAAAGAGAGGGCAGGGAAAAGGCAAGGAGAAAGTAAGAGAAGATAAAGCAGGGATGGGTATGATCAAAGCACATCATATGCACATGTGGATAAGCTACAATGAAATTCAACATTCTGCATAATTAGTATGCTGTAATGAAAATAAATTTTCATTTCAAAGTATTATTTTTAAGGTTATCTATAAACATTCAATTTATTCTTTGCTTTTAATCATATGTATATCATACATAACAATTAAATTTATTTTTGAGAGTTAATATATCACAGGTTGTGTTTTTTTTTCAACAGCAATAGAAAGCACTTTTATCATCCAGTCTCTTCTGTTTTCCAGCCCACCCACTAGGATGCTTCTCTCTGTCAGTGAACAGTGGAGCCCTTGTGAGTTTCACAGACTTTGTCCCCACCAGCATTGACTCCTTGGCATGATGGCTTGTTCAGGGCAATCTGGGAGACCAAGAATGGGAGAGTAAAGAAAAGAAGGAGAGGGGACAGGAGAAGAAAGCAGACAAGTCACCTTGAACTCGCCCAGGGCCACCTATTTTAAAAATTTGGTCAATCACTTACTACCTGGGTGGCCTTGAGTAAGTTCCATGGTCTCCGTCTGTTTCCATTTCCTCTTTTGTAAAATGCGAGTTATAAGAGTTGGATTCACTGAGTTTACCCATAGGAAAAACACTTCAAAGTGTTTGGGGCATAATAAACTCAGGATTTGTTAGTTACTATTATTATTTTTATCTTTGTATCCTCAATGTCAGAAGAGTTTGTGGCATTTAACAAACTTCTGGACAGATGAACTAAGTGGAAAAAAAAGTTGTTTTTATTCCATTTTTCTCCCTACACATTCTTCTTGCCCTTCTCCAGTTTCTTTTTCTCATCTTAAAAATGTCTACCTCGCTGTTTCCTGTAATCTTTTCTTTATTTTGTTCCTTATTTATATTTAGGTTTTCATAAATAAGAGAAATGATTTTATTTTTAACCTTTTGTGTCTGATTTATTTCACTTTAATATTATGTTCTCAAGAATCATCTGTTTTCCTACAACTGACTCCAATTTATGTGTCTTTATTAAGTAATATTCCATTGTATATAAATACTACATTTTCTTTATTCATTCATCTGTTTATTGGAACCTAGGATATTTCTATTACTTAGTTATTGTGAATTGTACTACTACAAAGATAGGTATGAAAGTATGGATATAAAATAACCATATTTTGACTGGAAGATAAGTGGAAGAGGTATAGAAGGATCAAATGGAATTTCCATTTTTAATCCTTTGAGGAATGTACACACCAATTTTCACAGTGGTTTAACTAATTTACATTCCCAACAATAATGTTAAAGAGTTAATTTTTCCTCATGTACTTGCAAGCATTTATTATTTTTTGAGTCCTTGATGAAAGTTATTTTTAGTGGCTCAAGATGGGGTCTCAGGGTACTTCTGATGTGCTTTTCTCTAGTAGCAAAAATGCTGATCATTTTTCATCTATCAGTTTTTGCATTCTTCTTTTGAGAAGTGTCTGGTCATTTCAATTTACTTTGTTTTTGTTTGAGTGTTTTGGTTTCAAAAAGAAGGGGGGGTGTCTAACTTTCTTTAGTTTATTACATGTTGTAAATATTAGGCCTCTGTCAGAGCATGGAAGCTCCCCAAAACTATTTTCTCATTATGTAGATTTTGTCTTTACTCTTCTGCTTGTTCCCTTTGCTGTGCAGAAGATTTTCAATGCAATAAAATCCCATTTATTGCTACATGGAATTTCATCTTTTACAGCTAGAGTTCTGTTCCAGAAGTTCTTACCTATCCTCATGTCTTCAAGAATTTTGCCTATTTTATCCACCAGCAGATTCAGTGTATCAGTTTTCATCTAAATTTTTATCAATTTTCATTTTATTTTAGTTCAAGGTGAAATTTGTAAGCCTAGATTCATTCTTCTCCAATAGATAAGTAGTTTTCTTAGCACAATTTGTTCAAGAGGCTGTCTTTTCTCCAGTATTTTTTTTTTCAGCCTTTTTGTCAAAGATCAGATGGCTAAAGGTGCATGGGACTGTTTTTTCCCTATTCTATTCTATTCTATTCTATTCTATTCTATTCTATTCCATTCTATTCACCTGTATGTCTATTTTTGTGCCAGTACTTTGCTGTTTCTATTGCTTTAGTTTTGTATGGTACCTTGAAATCTGACATTGTTAGGCCTCCTGTTTTCCTCTTTTTGCTCAGGATTGCTTTGGCTATTCTGAGTATACTTTGGTTTTCTATAAATTTTAGAATATTTTGTAGTTCTGTGAAGAAGGCTGTTGGCAAGTAGCTATGAATTGAATTGTTTTTCTGACATCTTCTTTGGTGAGTTTACTGTCTGTGTATACAAATGCTACTGGGTTTTTTGTTGTTGGTTTCGTGTATATCATTTTGGGAAAATTTTTAATTCATTTTGAGTCTTCTGGTAGAATTTGATCTTCTGTGTAAAGGACTATATCATGGGCATAAAAATATAATTTGATTTTTTTCTTTTTTATATGTGTTCTTTATGTATTTCTCTTGCATGATTCCTGTAGCTATCATTTCCAGTACTATATCAAGGCATAGTGAAAATGGAGCCCCTTCTCTCATTCTTGATTATAGAGAGATAATTTTCCAATTCCCCCCATTTAGTATGATGCTGTCTTTGGCTAAGGATGCCATTAATTTTTCTATGTATGGAAGATGTCTACCTATGGACCTAGGAGTATATTCCATGGTAGAATGTATGTTTAACATTCACAATGCTTTAGGTGCCATCCAAAGAACAGGAAGAGTAGAAAGGAATGAGGACAAAAAGAGGAGAAGAAGAAAGAAGAGGAGGAAGACAATGCAGAGAAGGAAAAAAATAAACCAAAAAATCCACAAATATATACATCAATACAGTGTCTTTAAAAAGAAAATGGAAAAAAAAATAAGCAAATGGAATTCACTGCATTTTCTGCATAGGTATTTCAAAATTTGAAAAAAAATACCAAGCACAGTCACCTGACACCATTCCCGGCCTGCTCCCACCTCACATCATATATTATGAATATTTCCCTGGTGTGGCCTGTGCTGTTCTAAACCTCCTGGGCCACATGAACTGTGAACTTAATCTTTTTTTTTTGGTCCTGTTCTTGCATTTGCTTTAACCAAATAATTCTGAATAGATTCCTTTCTATTGCTTCTCTTAGTGCTTCTGAAGCCAATGCACCTGGACACCAGTTAGAAATTACACTTCTGCAGTGTTTTCTTCAGAAAACCTTCTGTCTGACTAAACTTGAAGTTTCTGTGCCTTTAACTTGTGCTTCCTTAGTGCAAGCAGAAACATTTCCTTCCCCTGCAACATTCTCAGTAGCAGTGGGTTGGACCTCTAGTATTTTATTAGTCCCCTTTATTGCATCCCTCCTTTCAATGAGGCTGTGCTTAAATTTTTTTAACATTTCACACTTGATTAAGAAGTTAGTGCCTTTTCTGTGCTGAACACTTACTTTCTGACAGATTGTTCTTTTTCCTTCTGCCCTGAATTTATTTTTCTCCCTGCACATTTGTTTTATATGTTTTCTCATAGGTAGTGATAAAAATTTAATAATTGTTTTCTCCACAAAGTAAAATAAATCTGTTTTTGATATATACAATCATTTTTACTTCAGGAAGTTATACAATTCCATCTGGAGTCATTCTCTAGCAGAATGACCCATTATCAAGGTCAAGGTGGAGGGCAACAGAGTCCTCCTTGAGGGTGCTTTATTCTGTCTTACTTTCTCAGATCCTAATGCATTGTTCATGAAAAACAGCATATCTGCATCCTTATTTATACTAATTTTTATTTCTAAACAAATATAATGATTTAACCCAGTCTGTAGAAATCTTCCTCTTAAAAAATTTGATTATTTCTAAATTTTTATTAGTACATGTTTGTATTATATAATGATTACATTCTTAGCGGGGAGTTGGTATATGTACATAGCACATATTAATACTTTTTATGTGTGCCTCCCCCCAATCCTTTTTTACTCCTCAAAGTTAAAGAAATATTGCATAGTCCTCTGCTTTGGCTGCCCTGGTCTTTTGCATCGGGGATCTAACTTGGGTCCTTGCATTTGCAAGGCACTCGGTGGAACCCCTGAGCTAAATCCCCATCCCTGGCTTCCCCAATCTTTAAGGAAGGATTACAGATATATATTTTAATCATTATTTATCTTTCTCCACTTTCTTATTCATTTAGTGAATCCTGCCTTCTTCTATGTACTATTTTAGTTCCTTTACTAATATCTTGGATTTTTTTCTCATTACCTTATTTCTTTGACAGCCTAGCCACCTTCCATTCTTATTAATGAGGGAACATTCTCCATTTTATGGCTAATACTAAAAATAAGTTACATTCAGTGGCAAACATAATGTTCAAAATGCTAACCGATTGCTTCGTTACTAAGTCAGAAATTTCACCTAGAAGCTTAAACGAGGCAGAGAAGTCTCTTTCTGTGGCCAGTGTTAACGTTTTTATTGCTAGATCTTAAAAACAGTACTTATAAGGGACAGAACCTTGGAATGACCATAATAGCAAAAGTTCAAAATATTCAAGGAAGTAGGCATCTCTCATTACTACAGTTACTTTCAGTAAGTGGTACCATAATACATTGGATTTTGCTTGAGTGTCACATCTAGCTTGTTATATTAGCTGTAGCTTTATATTTCTTTAAGCTATTATCCATTGTACATTTCTCTCAGGAAATTGATCTTGCTCTTGTGTCTTTTATTTTTCTCAGTTTCCAAGGTAAAAAATATTTCTTCATTATCTAAAATTTCCTGGGGCTTTCGTTGCTGTTGTTGTTATTTTATATCTCACTCTTCTGAGTAAGCCTAATGTCCAAGCCTAAAACATTGTATGTATTGTTTGATACAGCAAATTGTGTATGTGTGTCATGAGGGGCAGAGGGTTAAGTTAGAATAACTTTTTTCAATAGATTCTTCATTACATGAAAGTTTTACTTGCAGTTCAACCAAATTTATGGGAAATGTCCTGTCAGTAATTATTGGATCATGTTTGTAATATGTGTCCCCTAAAATATATTCATATTTTATAATCTAATCCAGACTTATTATCCTTTGACATCTGATTAAGGCATAACTAAGAGCCATGACTGAGAAGATAATGTCTCTCAACAACAGGGGAAAAGAAAATGCTGTATATAGAAACTCCAGATGTTCTTATGTGCATTCTCAGCTAGGATGATAACATTAATTGCTCAGTTAATTTCATCACCATCCCATATTTGTCTGTTTAGGTCACATTTTGCTAAAGCCCTTCCTGTTTGCCTCACCTTCTAGAAAATGATGAGTTGCATTATAAAAACAACCTTTAGCCTTGATGCCATTCAAAATGAATATCTGTGAAGTCCCAAGTTCAAAGTTTTACAAGGCTGAATTTTATCAAAACCTTATGTCACTAGAGCTTATGGTTCTGTCATAACAGAAGTTTGTCAGTCTTTCCAAATATTTCCTTTATCCCAGATGCTTTCACAAAAATTTCCAAATTATATGACAGTGTTTAAAATGATAATTTCTTCTTTTTCCTTGTCAACCCAATCACTTATCAGCTTTACTTCTAATATTGCAAGGAGCAGGTTCCCAACCATTTATCCTGTTACTTAAATTTGCCTATTCAAAATATCAGACCTTTTCTGAGAAGAAAAGGAGTCTTTTCACTGGCTTACTTCAGGAATGAGCCATGCAATTCTCCTGCAAGAGAGAGAAAAAACTGAGAGAAGGAGCCCATGATTCACCACTATTAGGTAATTTTTTTATACCCACATTTAGATAAGTAGCTCCTCTTGCTGTGGGTAATGTGAATGAAAAGAATGAATAGAGCTTGGGATTTAGCTCAGTGGTGCCACTGCCTTCCTCACAAATGCAAGGACTCAAGTTTGATCTCCAGTACAAAAAAAAAAGCAATTGAATGAAAGGCTGATGTTACTTTTACTCTATTGCTTTCTCTTGATAAGTAGCAAAGAATTGCATCTAAGAAACAAAAGAAATGAAATGATGGATGTTGCTTTTACTTTTTTCTGACACTCATAGAATGTTACAAAACATTTTAGCATGTAAAAAAGTGGATCAGTGAGATAAGTGTATTGGTATGACATAGGAAACTATGCATATGATATTAAAATATAGCACCCTTTATATTTGGAAACTAAGAAATTTGAGATCTGTAGGCAAAAAGAACTTAAATTTGGGGGGATATTTTAATTGATTTATATATTGTAGTAAATGTGTAAACATTTACAGGATTACATTCTGAACATATCTGTATCTAAAACATCAAAACAAAAAGAACAGGTCTTATTATTTATACAGATTTGAAATAACTAGAAGAGACTGTGTGCATATACGGAGAAAACTGTCATAAGAAATTAAAATTAATTTCCCAGAAGCTGGAGACATACTCCATCACTATTCTCTTGGAGAAAGAAATTTAGCTTGGCCCAAGAGTAGGTCCTAGCTCTTGGAGTGATCATGTTTCCAAAAGGATTCTAATCTTCCAGGTGATCCTGAGCCATACGCCATATTTCATTACACAATTAACAAGTGGAGTTCTTACTGATGAACAGGTTGTGCACACAGTGTACCTTAGACAGGAGAGCAGAGTGTTAAAGGGTTTCATTCTTCGTAAAGAACCAATGAGAAATATTCTGGTTGCTCTAACAGGGCAGCCTACAGGACAGCAATGAGGAGGTCTGGTAGTTCTTCAATACAGACTCCGGTATATAGGATTCACTCTCCATGGAGCATCCTGAGACAGGTGCAAATAGTGCTCAGTAACCAGACTGGGCAGGCTCCCCATTCTGATTTCATCATTTCTGTGGCTTTACCCAAGCCACAGAGACATGGCCTCTTCTTGGCGTTCTCTTTCTTTCACCCCCAGCCAGTGAACTCCCAACTCTTTCTACAAGAAAATATCACCTAGAATGTTTTTGTATTCATTATTTTAGTAGAACCAGTTTGTTAAATGCACTTACATATGCTTTTTTGTGGTATTGATTTTTGGTGTATCACAGCCTTAAAATTTTTTCCCTCATATTTTAATTTTATGTTTATGTTTTCTGGATCATAATTTGGAATTTAAATGGTGAAGTTTTATTTTCACTCTACTTAAAATATTACTATACAATTCTTATTCTTCTGTATGTTTTGGTTGGATAGTGAAAGGATTAAACAAGAAAATGTTAAAAAAAAGTTGATAAATAGATTCTGGTCTCTCCAAAGATATCTTGCTATCAGTGGAGAAAATTAAAGCAATTGTGCAAGTCACACAGAAGTGGGCATAGAAATTCTTCACAATTAGAGCTGGCAAGAACTAGTGATTTAGGGATTGTAACAGGAAACCATAATATAATGTTTTGTGGTGTAGATGGATTAAAAACATGAACTAATGGAAAAGCTTTTGTTTACTTGCTTCCTTTTGCTTTGCTTTCTGCTATTTTTAATACAGAGATATTTTAGGGAAGAGAAGTCAGTGCAAACATGAGACAGCTAAGGTAGCAATATGAGAGGAGGTTGCCAGGGATTTAGCTCCTGGGTGCCACTGCCTGCCTCAAAAGTGCAAGGTCCAGAGTTTGATCCCCCCCCCAAATATCCAAATATAAAAAAGAGATGAGGTAAACTGGTTTTGGAGCAGGGGTGATTGGCTTACACAAGATGTCAAGTGTGTAATATTTTGTACCACAGGTGACATAAAAATGCTAAATATTCTTCTAAGGCATTGAAGATTTAGAGAGCTCTTTGCTTCCATCAGAGATGAAAAGAATATAATGATAAAGTGTGGAACTAGACTGGGTTCAGATCCTGTCACCTCCCAGCACTGGTGTGTGGTCTTTGAACGGTATGTATTTTAACCTTTATCTATCTGGTACAGATGGTAGCACATATTTCTTTTGATTTTATCTTCTGTTTTGTCCAGCATGATGAAACAGGCCTTTGGGCATCCTCAGCCTTTCCCTGGTTTTCCCCAAACCACTATAATCCATTACTATAAAAAAAAAGTATCAAAAATTTGATTTGAGTTCTGGGCCACTCTCAGAGATTTTCTTTTTCTTTTTCTTTTTTAGCAATGAATTGGCTCTAATTTTCTTTCTGCCTTTGTGTATGTATTTTATAGTATATTGCAAATGTTCTTCATTGTTTGTGGTTTGTAATTATTGTTTAATTTTGTATTTCTTTTTCAAGGTGGGATTTAAGAAAGTACAATAGCAATATTTTTACTATGACTATAACCTAATGATTTGTCACATCTGTAACTGAAAACTCAAGATTAGAAAAATATAACTCAAGAATGCATACTATCTTTCTAAAAATGTAATCTGTCTTAAGAAATCAAAATGCTATTCATACAAATATTTGATTACTGAGTTGTTTTCTATGTTTGGGTTTCCCATGCATTGAATATCTTTAAGACAGATTTCTGATTCAATCTTATTTATACTTTAGGAATTTTTAATTTGCTGTAACACATAGACTTTGGAAAAGAAGTTTCACATAGATATCCTTAAACATTGGAATAATTCTGGGAAGTAGATATTAATAACTGTTATGACTGAAGTTTTGAAGCAGTAAGTCACTAGTTTTTGTTGTGCACCTCCAGACATAGAAATCAGTTTTTTAAAGGTTGATATGGGTGCATTTTTAAGTACATATTAAGTAAAATATGCTTTTTGTTCTTATGTATAAATTAAAATATATACACATTTAATAATGTCAAGATCATAAAAAAAATAACGTCCAGATCTTAGATTATATGTTTGGCATAGTCATCAAACAGCAATTAATACTCATAAAAAATTACCTGAGGATGTGAAAAAAACACAAAAAAGTATTGCCATGCCAAAGAACTAAATGAGAATGAGAAGCACTGTTTCAAGTAGGGTTTCTAAGGATATGAAAAGGAAAATATAGACTTGGCTAAAAGAATAGACTCATGTATTCATATGGAACCAGAAGAGATTTAGAATAGCAAAAGCAATTCTAGGGCAAAGTAGGGGGCCTCACAATTCCAGACCTCAAGTTGTACTACAAAGCCACAGTGATACCTGAAAAAAAAAAAAAGAATTGTGGATTAGTGCAATAGAATTGAAGATATAGAAACAGCTCCAAGAACATTCAATTACACTATTTTTGACAAAGGGGCAAAATCCCTTCACTGGAGGAAGTAGCCTCTTTAACATAACATGCTAGGAAAACTTGCTATCCACATGCCAAGAGTTAAACCTAGACCCATACCTCTCAACATGCACTAAACTATAATAAAAATGGATGAAAGATTTCAACATGAGAAAATCTGATAGAAGACAAAATAAGTAAAACTCTTGAAGATGTAGGTGTAGGCAAAGGCTTTTAGAATAAAACCTTGGTTGCACAAGAAATAATACAAAGATTCAACAAGTGGGACTACATTAAAAAAAGAAAAGCTTTTGCACACCAAAGGAAATCACCAACAAAGTGAAGAGACAATACAGAGAATGGGAAAGAATATTTTTTTTCCAGCTATTCCTCAAACAAAGAACTAACATCAGGAATATATAAAGAATCCAAAAATTTAAGACACCTCAAATTTAAAGATCCAGTCAAAAATGGTCATATGAAATGAATAAACCTTTAACTTTCTCTTAGGACAAAGTTCACCTTCTTACTGCCTAATACACAGTGTGTTCTTTCCTCCAGTGCAATGAAACTTCCCTCCCAGGCCTGGTTTTTCCCATGTCAGGCCCCAGATATTGAAGGGTGATCAATTCTCTAACTGCCTAGAAAGGGGGACAGTGAGGGTTAAAGGAAAAAAAGACAACAGACTTGTGTAGCTTCAAAGTGTATGGGGAGCTGGGAGTCAGTGCCTCAGAGCAGGCAAAGACTTGACGAGCTAGCCTCTATTTATTAGGTACACACAATAATTGGCGGGAGCTTCAGGTGACTTAAGGGGTGGCAGTAATCCTACATCCATGCAGATCTGATGCCAATGAAGATTTTAGGTCACAAAATTCCTAAGTTGACAACATTACATCTTTCTAATCTAGGCCCATAGGTCTGAGCAAGTCCTTTAAAGACCTCAATGTACATATCAGGATCATCTGAAAACTTTCTTAGGTCTCATTTGATCTGTCTTAGGCCACTGAGAGAAAAAGATACTTAAACACAAGTAGCCCCGTATCTACCATTTACTTCCTGCAAGGGATACAGTCTTTGAGGGACTAGAACTGCTTAGCTAAGGATGAATATAGAGTCTCATAGAGGTTTCAGTTATGCCTGGCCTAGAAGCTCCACCTTCAGCACCTGGTGATCAAGGCTTAAAGTTGTCTTGGAAACTTTGTTCTCAGGTTTTAAAGAATGAGGAGTAGCTTCAGGCATAGAGGTGCTGAATGTCTTCAGGGTGAGATATCACATTTTTCTATGTCCCACATTTACATTTGAACACAGGCAAGGATTAATTCTTAATGTGAAAGTCTCAAAATAACAACTTTTTTCACCATTTTTCTCTTTTATTATAAATCTAATTGTGAGATAGCATCACAGTCAGTACTTTTCTCTGTATTCTAGTTTGTATTTAGGAGGCAGAACATCATGTGTGGGTGTAGAAAAATACTAAATTACTCTTTAATATGTTCCAAAGGAGTAAGAGGTTAAACAAAACAGCAAGAGATATGAAACAGTTTCCTGTAAGTCTCTTCTCAATTTTTATCCCCCAGGAGACCCTCCCAAGGTTCCTCCTCTCCAGGGCCAATGGTTATTGTCTGGAGAGTGACCCAGAAAATGAAATTGACTTGTCTATTTGCCCTTTACCAGTGCACAATCTCATCTTCCCAGAAAACTCATGTCCTTACTCCCCTAGGTACTCCTGCAGCAAAAGAACAATTATGTTTTGGGAAGGAAACATTGCTAGAAAACCAAGAGATTTAAACCATTGTTTTCTGATTCTGTGAAAGAGAGAGAGAGAGAGAGAGAGAGAGAGAGAGA
>NW_022900941.1:35809458-35823644 GCF_012274545.1 Fukomys damarensis | reverse complement strand
AGAGAGAGAGAGAGAGAGAGAGAGAGAGAGAGAGAGAGAGAGAGATGAAAATGTTAAACACCTGGCAGAAAAGAATAAATAAAATCAGTATAAAAATAATGCCACAGTTAAAGCTAGATGTAAAAAAGGGCTCCAATCACTGACCCCTTCTGGCAGTTTCCAGCTATACTAGTAGCTGACCATGCTTATGGATCATTAGGAAAAAAACTATGGCAAAGTCTTTAAGACCTCACTAGAGTTTTTAATTTCTTAGCTGAATTTGTCCTTCAAATTTTCTCTATCTTTTTATAGCTAAGACTGGAGAGACTTATGACAAAATATCAGACTTGTACATAACCTCCTTCAATATAAGTGTCTAAGACAAACACTATTTCAGTTTCTAGGTGTGACTCTTTCCCAACCTGTCTTTCCATTGTAGTACTCATGCATAGATTATACATGCTCCAGTTTTGTAAAAATTTTGTTTATTCTTGTCTAGAGGCTGTCACACTTCCAGCAGTCATACAAATGGAGACAGTGACAAATGTGCTAGACTTCTTTTAACAGGATCCACCAGATTGACCTTGTAAATAGCTTATAACTACTAATATACAATACATCTATATAGGATTCTGAAATCCCTTGGACCTTCTCTTTGTGGGAGGCTGTTACTAGTTCCTCCTGGTGGAAAAAAGTTGTTGGCTATATTCATAGCAATCCTGCTGACCTTATTATTTGGACCATTTGTTCTTAAATGTGGGTTTTTGTCTCCTCCAGACTCAAAGCTATGTGTCTACCCAAGATGATAATGCCTGGCACTTATCAAGGGCCTTTAGATAGACTCTCTATATAGTAACTCTGACTGTTGACCACAACTATGACCCTCTTCAGCTGGAAGTAGCCAGAATGGACTTCACCCTTTGCCCCCCCCAGCAGTTAGGGGTTACTTCTTCAGAGGAAGAATATTGTAGATAGGTAAGTTAATTAGATATGTTATAGGCAGTTAGATGGGGCTGGCCTTTAAGGGACCAACATGGAAGACAATTATGACACATTCACTGAAAGCCAGCACTATAAAAGAAGAAAAATTACCATAACTCTATGCTTCCCCTAAGGATGAATGGTAGTGACTGATATTCTAAATAGGCATCGATCACTAGGGTGGGGGATAAAGATCTTCCAAGAAAGATCTCTGACTCAACCCTTGCCACTGAAAATCCTTGCTCATACCCTGTACACTTGCTACATGATGTGACTTGTTTCCCCTTTGGAATCCCCATGTAATCAATATTATCCAAGAGACTATACTTGTCATAATCTTACTGATTGTTCATAGTTTTTTCCACTTGTGATTTCTCATTGGATGAATATTACCTAAGCAAGTATACTTGTAATCTTACTAATTCATTACAGTTTTGTCCTACCTTGAACCCACTTCACCTCATGACTTTGAGAAGTTGGGTAAGGGGGGCAACCAACTTTCCAGTCACTCTTCTGTCTCTTTTAGACAGAAGCTATCTTTTTCTCAATAAATTCTTCCTCTTAAAAAAAAGGAAATAAAATAAATTAATAAACACTTCTCAGGTGAAAACATTACAATTGGCCAATATATATATACATTATATATATATATGTAATATATATATACAACATATATATATACATTCAGTATCAGCTATCAAGAGATGCAAATAAAAAAAATTAAAATTCATGTCACTCAGAAAGAATGAATACTATCCAAAAATCAACTAATAACAAATTTGGCAAGGGTGCAGGGAGAAGGGAATACTTCTTCATTTTTGGTGGGAGTGTAAACTGATACAACCACTATGGACATTGTTGTGGAGTTCCTTAAAAAGCTAAAACTAAAAATTCCACTTGCCCCAGCTAGTCCCCTTTTAGATATCTTCCCAAAAGAGTTAAAAACATTATGTCACAGTAATGTATCAATACCCATGTTTGTAGCAGCTCACTCCATAAAATGGCTAAATCTTAGAAACAGCCTATATGTATCAATAGATAAATGGATAAATAAAATGTAGTATTTACATAAAAGGAAGTGCTAGTCTGTGGTAAAGAAGGATAAACTTGAGGCATCTGTAGAAAAATGGATGCACCTTGAGACCATAATGTTAAATGAAGTAAAACAGACACATAAGTTTGAATTTAAAATGATTTCACTTGCATGAAGAAGTTAATATATGAAGTGTGAAATAAAAGGCAGATAATAGAAATGAGAGAGAACAAAAAGTTATTGAAGTCTAAGTATTTTTCTGCTGTTGGTTTCTAGTTTCACTTCAATATGATAGAGCTCACTTTGTAGAATTTTCATTTTTTGGATGTTAAATTCTTTATTTTTGCTATGAGAATAGTATATTTTGAATTAAAAAAATAAATGAATAAATTTCCAGAATAGAAAAATCTATGAAGATAAAGATTATTCCAGTGGTTGCCTAGATTTAAAAAAGAAAGACTGGGAAATGATAGCTAGTGAATATTTTGTTTTGGGATAGGAAAATATTCTAAATTTGATTGTGGTAGTGGTTGTACAACTTGGGCAATAGGTTAAAATGTATATAACCATACCGTAAGTTTGTAAATTGTATGGCATGCAAATTTTATTTCAATAAAATTCTTTATTTAAATTTAAAAAAGAAAGAATAGATTTTTAAGGTCCCTGGAGTAGTGTGGTCCCTGGAGTACTGTATAGTAGTGAGATGCAGTTTCTAGAATTTCTGAAAGTATTTGATTTCCTTTAAAATAATTTATGTAAGCTTAGCTAATATTGATTTTCATGAATCATCTTCATGCCTAAGCTCTTAAAGGTAAAAGTAGCAACTCATACTATTGAAAAAATACTACTTAGAAGTAATATGAGATTGCTTTCTCATTACAGATAATTGAGTACAAATTTAGATAATGATTGCTGAATATTTAAAAGCTAATTTGTATTTTAATAAGCTACTGTTATGAAATTAATTTTTGAAATGTTGAATTTTAAAATTATAAATATATATATATCCAAGGATGCACCTAGGCATACATTTGTATATGTAAATGTATAAATATAGGTTTGTAGATTACACTTTTGGTTAATATACTTGTAAATATATGAGATTATCTGAAAATAATGAATTTAGAGGTGAAAAAGATAAATTCTACTTCTTTACCTATTCAAATTCCTCCATTATCCACTTTGAGCTAATCAGAAAAATAAAAGGCAGTATCAGTCAATCTGATATTCACACTGTCACCTTTGCCAATAGCTCCTCTTTGACTTCCTGAAGACATTATGCTATGAACACACATTTAAACCAATCAATTTTTAGCTGAGGTAGCTTTTCTATGTTACTGGGATTTTTCTATGTTACAATAGATTTTTGCTTTATTTTTGGAAATCCTGAAATTTCTTTTTCAAGTTACTACTTGTATAATTAAAATATTTCCAGAATTATTATATATTATTAAAGATTGAGATACATTTCTAAATTCATTCATGTATATGTGTATGTCCTGATAGCTATTTTCATTGGTAAATTAATTTATTGGCAAATATTTTAATAAAATGTTAGTTATTTTAATATACTGATTTAATTAAGGTTTTTCTTGGAAATATCTAAAGATGGTTTTAGGAGCTAGATAGGAAACAGTTTTAATTTCTCAGATTGATAATTACATTATTATTTTAGGTTTGTTGCAAGTAAGATATATATATATATATTTTATATAGTTATTATTTATGTATTTATTAAATTGAACTTAAGATATATCAATATAGGCAAATCTATTTAATTACTAAAACTCAAAGTAAAACTAAATTTACTATGTTATTATTGACCCTCTTACTACTTTCCTGGTAATATAAAAATTTCCTCTTTTACATATGATGAAATTGTCTTCCCGTTGTGTTTCTCTTTTTGGGGTCCAGGACCCCTGGGTAGTTCAAATAAGTGAAAAATAGAAGGAAAATTGAATCTGTACATAGTGCATATTTGTGTGATGGCAGACTCCAAAGCACGTCTGAGAGTAGTGAACTTAATTGTTGGCCATAGTCATTTAGTTTTATCAAAACAACACTTGTTATAAGACCTAATATGTTAATATGAATATGTTAATTTGTTAATATGTTAATTTGAATTTTACTTCCCTTAGTTGTGTTTGCTTTTATACTGTGATTTATATGTTTATAGTGGTGTAAAAGCTATTTGCAGTAAAATTTATACTTGTGTTTTATAAACTCATTTTGTGCATTAATTTAGTGTGTAGAGCTCAAATAGTTTATTTGGCAATAAAATGACATCTTTTTTCAAAGTTAGACATGTAACTGTACTTCATTCTCTAATATCACTTAATGTTATGAGACTTTTGGATTTTTTCTTTATAAATGCTTAATAACTTTTCTATCACTCATAGATAAATATTATAGATATTCAAGTTACATAGCGTTAAGGAATTTTCTTTGAATTGAAGATATTTCTATTATAAAAAGTTAGTAATGGAATTTTAAAATAAAATGAATTAATTTTTGTTATTTATGTAATATAAGAAATTATAGTCACTTTTAAGAATATCAAAATAAAATAATATCTTTGCAATATTCTTGAGACATTTACATCTAATGCTATATCTAGCTGATGCAGGGTCAGGTGGAGAACACTGCAGACATCTGTCTATGAGCTTGAGACTCAAAGGATCCAGTCAAGAGCTGAAAGCCCATGGTACTGTCCTGGTTTAAGTCCATACCAAGGATCTGAACCAGAAAGGCTCAAGGGCCAATCGTAGAAGCTAGAAAAGCTGTGTCAGCCAGTTAAGTATCTGTGCCAAAGGCTGAGCTCAGCTCTGGAAGCTAGGAGACGACATTCAAGATGAAAACAAGCTTTAAAGCTCTCTGGAATGAAGACAGCATCCAAATCTCCTTTGAAGAAAAACAGTTGAAAAGCAGATTCTTCAGGAAAATCAGCAGCATACAATCTTCTCCTCCTGTTCTGTTTTTTTATATCATTCCAGCAACAATCTTTGGTTGGGTACTCCACGCCCAGAACCATACCAACTCAGTTCAGCTGGGCTTTTGCACTCAAGCTGACCATTAATAAACCACACTAGCCTACTTAAAAATCACTGGAATAGTATACTACAAAAGGATTCCTAGTTATTTAGCAAACTCATGATCACATATTTATCATATTCCTCCCCACAACTAATCCTAGATTAGTTCTCTGATCACAATGCCTATTTAACATCAGGAAATAAAATAAATTCAGAGTTGTAAATTTTTTGTGACTACAAAATAAGTATTCTAAAGTATCAATGTCAGTATAAAGTATATGAAAAAAGATATACAACATTTAAACATATATTTGTAGGTCTAGATTTATGCCATGAACTAGTAATTGCTTTAATTTTGACCACAATAGTAATGAAGATTGTGTATTTCTACTTTCAGCCATAAGAAGAGGAAAAAAACCTCACTTTAGAAGCAAGAAATAATATTAGTAAAATGGAAATAAGGTGTTGCCTACTGTAACCCATGATTCAAATACCAATTTACATTACTGAATATAAAATTAACTGTTAAAATGAATATTTTGATGATAGAATGTCATAAATTCCACTAAGAATTTAAGGACAATAGTGATTGTAAATGTAAAGGCAAAATATTTCAAAATAGTGGCAGCAATATTTTGTATGCTTAGCAAAACGTAAAGGTTTCAAATATATAAGGAGGGAGATGTAGCTGACAATAGGCTTCCTTTGTTATTGCCTTTCTGATCCGAATGTATGTGTGTGTGTGTGTGTGTGTGTGTGTGTGTGTGTGTGTGTATTTGTATTGGGGATCAAACTCAGGACCTTGCAATTACAAGGCAGGTGGTGGCACCACTGTGCTAAATCCCTGGCCCCTGAGAAGGTATTTGAGTAGTAAATAGTAGTAGTAGTGTACATTTACAAAGTTATATGGTTAGCCTTGATTTTTCTAAGTTTCCATCTCTAAAAATCACTCTAATTTTAACATTAATGCATTAATCCAACAATAAACTAAAAGAACATAATGGACATATAAAGAGTTGTTAAAATGGACTTGTATAAAAATTACCCTAAATTCAAATGTAACGGAAAAATTAAAAATTAAGAAATCAGTAGAGTCTTAGTTTCATTTCTCACTGGTACAAAATACCCTACACTCAAAGTTAAAGGAGGAAGGGTTTATTTTTGACTTACAATTTGTAGAGGCTGGCTTCAAGGGATGATGGGATGGCAGGAGCAACTCACAGAAGACACAGTTCATGGCATGGCAGGCAGGAGGCAGCAGTATCAAGCAGTGAAGCAAGATTCCTTTCCTGTTTATCCAATACAACCTACAAGCATTTTGGGTGGTGCCTTCCACACTCAAGGTGGACTTCCCATTTTTCCATACCCAGAACGGTGTTAAATCAATTGGTGGAGTAATTTAGTATCACAAACCTTTAATCCAAGTATCACACACTCTAGATCCAGGCAGCTCCAAAAAGCTCCACCTATGAGTACATGAGGCTTTGGGGGAACATCTAGATATAAGCCAAGAAAAAAAGAGAAAATAACAACATAAATTAGAAGTTTAAAATGTGAAGATATATATCTATATGAAAATGCCTTGCTATAATAGAAATAATAATTTATTAAAAAGACAAACTTTCAAATTTGTCTCGAGGCTAGAGAAAAAAAGTGAACAGAAACAGAAAAAAAATATTTCTTAATGAAGTTTTCTACCCAGTGCAGACATAAAATTAAACTATTTCAAACTGACAGTAAAAGATCATTACCATGATATTTAAAATCTTCAACTAATTTCCCAATTCAGTAAATTAAAAAAACCCTATAAATTATTTAGATGCTCATTAGTCCTGTTTGTTTCCTCATCCACAGAAAAATTATGTTATGCTACTCACTTTAAGTTATATTGTAGACATATTTCTGATATGTCCTAGGCCATTAGAAATAATGGATGTATATTGTTTCAGGTTTGACAAAATTGATGTGCACAATTACTCATGCTCCACCCTTCTTTATGTGTTAAACATCATAACCAACTTTTAAAGAGAGTAATGGTACAGAGCAAGAAGAATTTGAACCCACAATTTTGGAAGAAACTGACTAGTAGAGCGCAAGCAATGTCTACACATTGACTTTATTAAACTAGATGACATCTTTGCATATCATCATTTATATCTAATATGAATGTAGTCCAAAAGGTTGAATAAGAAACTTCCTCAATTTACACAACCTACAGACTAATATCTAGAATAATAATAGAAGCAAAGATTTATAAATAAACCATCATAAAATAGATTGCTGACTTCGTGAATGTAACACACAACAAAAAGTAAAGTTTATTACTGATATATTATATAATTCTTTTAATATAAGAAAGGTTGATTTATTTAGCAAATAAAGAGTATATCAATAAAGATGTGAAAATAATCTTCACCCAACAATTTATTTTAGAATAGCAAAGCAAGTTGATTAGTTAAATGAAGTTAAAAATATGTGAGTACTTACTTTGAGGTGTAAAATAGTTCCAAAATGTTCATGATCATGACTGATGCTTTCAAAAAAATTCACTAGCTTTCAGCAGAGCAATGTGGCTAAAAAGTATTGCAATATACATTCTCATTAATTCTGTAATAGTATGTGCAGAAATTACTCTAAACAAGAAGGAATTTGAGAAATATATAATGTTGTTGACAGTGCTAATTGCAACATTACAGAAATATGCATTCAATAAAGACTATTGATCCAATGCCACATCTATATTCTCAAATATTTATTACTAAAATTAATGTTATAAAATAGTCCATAATATAGAAAAGTGAACATATTATACATATTTAGCAATCACAATAATATAATCTTTCTTTGTAGGAATAAGAAATAGTCTTATGCCAAATTAAATAAAAAATCTTGAATAATATAAACAAACTGCAGTATTGCTTGAGTTATGGTATTGGTTATTTTTATGCTTGATATTTTCAACACATTTACAAATATGCATTAATTATGTTACTTGAAATTTCTTCAAATATTAATTAGGAAGCAATTCAGAAAAACGGAGACATTTGTATAAATCTAAACACCTTATACATTATTTTATTTCCTAATATTTTTCATAAAATTCTTGAAACAATGACAACATAACAAATAGCCAGCTCCACCAGGCTAATATTTAACATCATTAATATCTGTGGTTATATGTCTAGTGTGAAGATATAGACAAATAAATGTTTTCATTTATCTGTGAACATCTGTGAACATCATATTCTACAAACAACAGAAGGCATTATCCAACTTCATTCAATTATCTCTGACATTAGAAGTTTATTGTACCCTCCAGTTTTCAAAGAAGAGTATATTCATAGGGATGGAGAATTTTAAGGTAGAATATAAGGTGAGATAAAAAGGAGTTAGAAATCAAATTTAAAAATTAATTTAGTTTCTTTTTTATTAAATAGCTATACCAGGAGTATACAATATTCTGAAAATATTATTTTGTGTTTGGTAAGCCCCAAGGACATTTACCACTTGGACCCATATCAAGTTTTCACATGGGAGATTCTACTTTTTCCAATTTTACTATTAAAATGTGACTTCATAGTGCATTCATTATATACTATTTCTAATTACAATTGCATATCATAAAATAATTATTATATTTATTAATATTATACAACATTATAATAAATAGAGGTCATTTATTTAAAATGTTACATCTTAGTGAAAAGTTAAAAAGAATAATATTAATGAAGTAATTTCCAAATTAAAGTTATAGTAAATCAAGACAAATAATGATCCATTAGAATAATGTTAGAAATGACTAATTTTGGAAAGGAAATAATGCTTTTCAAAAACAGAACTGCATCACCCAGAGTCTGTGGTCCCTCATACATTATTTGTACATCATTCTACATCAGGGTCTCTCCACTTAAAATTTAATTTTTTTTTTTTGAACTGGGGATCTAACACAGGACCTTGCACTGAGGGCGTGAAGAGAGGACAGGGGAAAGGGGAAAAAATAAGAATCAAGATATATTATGTAAAGGTACAAATTTACAATGATGAATGTTATCATATTGTATACCTGAAATGTACCGATAAAATTAATTTTAAAAAATTTAGTTCCATTTGAGCCAAAGCAATTCAATTTTTATGTTTTCTTTATTGGCATCTTAGTGATCTCCTGTATGAAAAAAGTATTTAATGTTTTATGCTGAAAATATCTTGCTACTAAAGAATATTAAAGAAAGAGCATTTCCTTCCCAGTAATGTGTTTAATGGCAAGAGTCATATTGGGTATAATTATTGAGCATGTATATACATTAAGCATTCTTATTTTGAAGAAATTTATATTTAAAAATATCATTGGCCTGGGACATTGAAGAATCTATTGCATACATTAACTATACATGTGATTACATGTTTCAAGAAGCATTAAAAAGTAATAAGCCAGCTGGGCTTGGTGGTGCACATCTATAATCCCAGCACTCGGGAGGCTGAGGCAGGAGGATTGCTGAGAGTTCGAGACCAGCCTGGGCTACATAGTGAGTTCCAGGACAGTCTCAATTACATAGTGAGACCCTGTCTCAACCCCTCCCCCACAAAAAAGTAATAAGCCTGTTTATCAAATAAAACAAACTGAAAATATGAGAAAGATGGTAGGATAGAGATATACTTCTCATGACTCTTTGAATGTGAAGAGCAAGTGTTAGAAAACAGAATTGTACTTTGAGGCAAGAAAGAGAAAAAAAAAAAAAACTCCAGGAATTTAGAAAGAGATAACAGAAAACTAAATAGCACAGAGAAAGAGAACATTCCACAGAAAACATGAAGTAGTTCACAGGCTAACCCCAACTCCTGAAGAAGGGTGTCTGACTCCAAAAACACAAAGTAAGTCAGGACTGGGCCGGCAGCCCCAGTGATGAACAGTGGACCACCAACACTAGTCACAAGAGAAACCCATAGTAGTTGCAAGCTCTAAATTCATTGTGAGGAGTGAGGTTGGACATGACTCCTCTTTTACCGTAGGCTTCCTTTGGAGGAGAAATTTACATTAGTGCTTGCCAGACCTGCACTGCTGTATCCAGGGGCCATCTTGGGAGAGGCATTCAATCACAGTGTAATATATAAAAATCTACAGTTTTAGACATGCATTTCAACTATAAATTTTAAGGTAAAACTAAAGCACTTAAAAAGTAGAGGAGAGTTCTCACTTCAGCAGCAGAGTTCTCACTTCACATATACTAAAGAAGAAAGTTCGAAAGAAATAATATTAAATGGAATCAAAATCTTTAAAATTACATCTTTCACCATAGAAAGCACAATTAGACAGATAATCTATTTATATTATTTGAAAGTATTTTTGCATGATTTGCCTATTTTCTTGGAATCAAAAAGCATGATTTCCATAGTTAAACATAAGAAAATTTTATATTCTGCATTTATTTATAAAATATTTACAGAATACAACTGAGAAATTATAAGCAAAAAGTGAGGGCAGAAGTTAATAGCTGAATATACATTATATATATAATATCTACAAAAAATATATATAATATCTACAAAAGAAAATCTTTAAATTTTTAAATATTTTATATAACATCAATACATTTAAATTTTCTTTATAATAAGCACACATTTCCTTTGCTTATGAAGTGATAAAAAATTAGAAAAAATAAAATATTTAAACAAATAATTTTTGTTTAAAATAAACTTGGAGAAAACCCTGTTGTTTTTAAAGGCATTATGACTAAAACCAGTCCCCAGATAATTTAATTTAGTGAATTTAGCTCACAGTCATATCCTTTCTTTCAAAGAGAAAGATAGGCTGCTTTCAATATGGAGAAAATAGTAGCAAACAAATTGTCTGGAGTCAAAATCCAAAAGGCCAGCTGCACCACATGACAAAGGCTGCTGTGTGTGTTAAAATTAGCCTGAATCTCAAATCCAAAATAACATAAATCTCAAGTTATTGTAAAAAGCTTTCAGAATATAGCCATGATAAGGTATAGAAAAATTTTAGATCTAAAATCAAAGCCAAGGTACAAGGGGAAAAACAGAAAAGAAAACCTCATCTCAAATTTATGTTACCAAAATAGACACTACACTTGATTTCATGTCTAAGTTCCAAGACATGTAGAAGAGAAGATGAAAAGAGTGATAGACCTGGTGACTAGAAAACTACATATCCCTGGGACCTTGCTTTACCTCTGCACACAGTAAGACAGTGCACGAACAGACTGCAGAGAGAAGGGAGGAATATGGAAAAGGCTTAGGCTTTTAATCTCTAGTGTCACTGCAGCAAGGAGAGGTGGAAAATACAGAGAGGAGTAAGTCAAAATTACAGTCCTAGAAATTGGTAAATGATTTTATCCTCTTAAACACATTTTAAGGATAGAAATTTTGGCCCACAAATCAAAATTAAAATTATTCTGGCTTTAAACAAATAATAAAATACTATCATTTGAAGTACACTATGGAAAATTTTCACATGCATAGCTGCACCAAGAAGAATTATTTCTGTATAAATTATTTTCCCTTGACAACAATTTAAACATCTCTAAAATAAAACAAGTAGCTGCTTTCTTCATTTTGTGGTTTTACTTTTTTCAATTGAATTAATTTGTGGAAAATTAACTGTAGTGTCATTTCAAACCTTATTTTGTATATGAGTTTTGTGGAAAAAAAAATCTGGTTCCATGATTCTAGAGGTCAATGACTTGCAATATCCAGAAGCAATATTTGCAGTTTTGGACGTTTTATTCAATGTTGAAGTTTTGGACATTACTTCTCTGAGAAGACTTTGATCAAGGTTATTTATAGCACTTGTGTCACTAAGTAGGATACATTAGTAGGCTGTTTTACCATTTTATGGATTTGAACATTTTAAAGCATATGAATTGATGTTGAATTTTTGTCTAGAATACATACTATTTTTTGGTCATATGAATGACTCCTAATCTAAATTTTTCTCCTCCATTTTTCCACCAACTTTCTAATTTCTGAAATGTCCTTTTCTCTGATATTCAGTGACTGTGCTTCTTCTCTTTTTACATATTGTAGATGGCATCATCCATTCAAGAATTTCTGATTATTCAAATATTTGTGATTCTGTCATTTGTTTTAGAATGGATATTAGGTATGTTAATATAAGCTTATTGAATATGAATCTTTACAACATTTGTTTGCATTATAAAAAGCATTAGAGTATATATGTGGTAAAACTGGAAATTAAAAATATGTCAATATACTATAAGACAATTAGCAATACATTAAGAATGATGAACACAAATTTTTATCATGGACCACACTTAAAAAATTTCTTATAAATGTATGTAATATTAAAATATAAGTTGTGAATAACTCATATAAAAAGATAACATGTTTAAATTAGCAATTTTAAAGCACTGATACAAATAAAAAACACTTTTTGTAATTTTAGAGTATTGAAACTGTTGTAATTTTTAAATTATGACATTCCACAAAAAACACTTCTAACAGAATCATTAATACTTTATTATTTTTGTTATTGCACAGATTCATTTTCCTAAGGATGTCTTTAACAATGCACACTAATTTTATTCAACATTAAGATTCAGTGTGGCATCTTCAAATAGTCATATAACATTGTCATCTGTTAATCTAGTATGTCATACATTTCTCCCGTACTCCACATACTGAAGAGTATATGTGATGTTTGTCTTCCTGAGCCAGGCATAACTCTTTTAAAATGCTGATATCCAGATCTATCCATTTCTCTGAAAATGACGTGATTTTCTTCTTCTTTAAGGGTGATAACTGATTCTTCATTATGAATATATACACAACATTTTGTTTACCTATTCATTTGTTGACAAGCACTTAGGCTGGTTTCATATGTTGGTTATTGATCCTTATACTATAATAAATGAGGATTTGCATGTATTCATACAGGATGATGACTTTAATTTTTTCAGGCATAGAGTAAGGAGAGCTATTGTTGGATCATATGATAGTTCTATTTTTCATTTTTTGAGGAAACTATACAGCTTTCAGTAGTGACTACTTATTTATATTCCTTCAAACAATGTATAAGTATTCCTTTTTTCCAACATCACCATCAACATTTATAACTTTTGTATCCTAGATGCTAGTAATTCTGACCAAGGTCACAAAATATCTCAAGGTAGTTTTGATTTGCATTTCCCTTATGGCTAAAGATAATTAATATACATATTCACCATTTGTACTTTGTTTGAGAATTGTCTCTTCAGTTCATTTGCCCATTTTTTATTGAATTGTTTCTTTTTTGGAGTTGAGTTCTTTGTGTTCTTTATATATGCCAAATAGTAAATTTATGTCACAGGAGCAAAGATTTATCTACCCTCTGTAGGCTGTCTTCAGCCTCTTAGGGTTTTCCATTGCTAAGCAGAAGCTATATAAATTGATGTAATCCCACTTTTAAAAAAAATATTTCCTGAGTTATGGGTGTTCTTTTCAGAAATCTATTGCCTATCCCTATACCTTAAAGTTTCTGCCATTTGTTTTCTTCAAGAACTTTCAAAGTTTCAGGTCTTATATTTAAGTTGATGATTTCATTTTGTATTGATTTTTGTTAAGGCTGAGTGATCTAGCTCTAATTTTTATCTGTACACATATAAGTCTAGCATCCCCAGTACTATTTATTAAAAGGCTGTCTTTCTTCTAATATATGTTTTAAATATCTAGGAATTCCATCTGGATTTCAGAGGAACTCATATTTCATAAGTATCATAAGGATTTTTATGCATTACCAGAAAAGAGGGATCATAGAATGTGGTGAACTGTTTGATGGGTGGATTTTAGTGAGTGTAACATTATTGAAAAATGTGTAATTTTACTCCTTCCTTTCCCTCACAGTGTTGCTAATGTCTCATATTCATAAACCAGGCCATATAACTTTCTGTCAATCAGACCATATAACTTTCTATTACTGATTATCTTTATGTGTCATGAATATGAGAGGAATTGTTGATTCATAGGCAAGTAAGATCTATGTATGCATCAAAATTTCTTTCAGCTTTTTAAAGACATGACAAAGAACAGTCCTCATGGAAGAAGGAAGTTCTACGGTGGGATTTTACTTCAGAAGTTACAAAAATCGGCCAGGGATTTAGCTCAGCGGTTTGGTGGCCTGCCTTGCAAGCGCAAGGACGAGCTCAATT
>NW_022900941.1:35806238-35809370 GCF_012274545.1 Fukomys damarensis | reverse complement strand
ACCAAAAAAAAAAAAAAAAGTTACAAAAGTGAAGGCCAAGGACAAGGGGAAGAGGGTGAAAAAGAAGGAGGAGGAGCAGAAGGAGGAGGAGCAGAAGCAGAAGAAAAGGAAAGGACATAACTCTCTGCCCAGTGAAGGAAGTGGTAAAACAGCCATGTTAGAACTGAGGAGAGAGGAAGAGATGAGGCCAGCAAGGCTGTTGCAGAGCAAGGTTACTACATGTGTTGGTCTGGGAAGACAGAGAGGGACCATGTATCCCCATGCGGTACACTGCTAACTGCTACAGAATACATTTCACAGATACTGGATATGAAATAGCAAATGCTAGTTAGGGTGAAACAATGAAGGATTTTTCACATTAATTTTTACAGAGATTTGGTTATCCTTGAGGAAACCAAAACTTCAATTGTCAGTAGTACCTTAGGATTCATGACAGTTTCATTTTTGATGTGAAATAATGGATTGCAATTAGGATGTCTGTCCTAATAAATTCTCTTTAAGATAATTATTACATGGATGGAGCACCTGAAGAGGCCTGTGTAGTTTAGCTAACTTTATTTGGTAAAGAGAGCTATACAAAAATCATAGCTGATTTCTATAGAAAATTGTGGGAGCTTCACAGATTCTTTGTGTTCTTTTCTTTAAATATCTGACTCTGCCTTAGACATAATATTGTGTTTTTCTCAGTTTTCAGACATGCCAAGAAAAACTTCATATGATCTATAGGTAACATCTAGAATTCTGACCTTTTGTCTTTCAACTTCAACATATTATTTTTTTATTAGGTTTGTTGGTACTTTTCAGTATGCAGTACAGTTACGTTCATCATTGGGATCTTGTACCTTTACATGATGTATCTTGGTTCTCATTTTTCCCTATAACACTTCCTCCCTTCACCCCTCTACTCTACCCTTCCCTATTTACAAAGATTTTGTTTCCATTTTTTTCTTTTCTCATATTTTTTCTTTTTCCTCTTTCCTTTGCCCTATCCTTCCACTTCCCTTACTCCGTTAGCCCTTTTATAAATTGATGCACATTGAGACCAAACTCTTAATTGAAATAAATAGGACACAAATGTGAAAATACCAAATGGTTTCTTTGGTGTGAAAAACTAAAGTGTAAAAAGCTTCAAATTGTATAATTGATAACTTCAACGTATTATTAGAAAGTCAAATATCATTACAAAATTGAAATTGGGATAAGAAATAAAAAAAACACCTAAAATACAACAAATCCAATTTATAGGTTTGATGTGGTATTTACTTTCAGAAATATAACAATGTAAATAAAATATTTCATACTCTATTAGAATCCCAAGTAGTTAATGATTCATATTAAATCCTAAAGCTGATCATAGCATAACAACTTTTTTATTACCATGTTGAAGAATGGTATTAAAATTATAAATAACTTGAACAGAAGAAAAATGTATATAAATAAAAGAGGATTTAAGCATATTTCAAATGTTGCACAGAGGTGGACATTGTTGAGAAATGTAGACAATTGCAACTAGCAAGTAGCAATTAGGAAGATGGTATTTTGCTTTGAATAGAGATTTCTGGCCAATTTCAAACCTAAAAATCAAAAATGCCTTTGTCTGCAATTTGTTAAAGCAACCAGATAGACATTAGAAGGCCATTTTTAGCTACTCATGGGTAAGTTTTTGGAGTGGGAGGCAAGTCTGCATGGCCCGTGATAACTTGTATTCTATGGAGGTATTTAAAAAGATGTTTTCATTATAGTTTTGTGATTTTAAATGTACCAGTTCTAATTATGGAGAATGTGCTACCATTCTGAAGCATAGTAATTTTTATATGTTATGAAAAAATTCAAAATTAGAGTTTAAATATACCAGTTTAAATTCATAAAGAAAAAAAAAGATGTAACCATGTGTTGTCTTTTTATACATTCTAGATCTATAATTTAGTGTGCCACTTTAGAGATGCCTGAGAAGAGATTTCTTATTCTCAATTGCTTTGTGGGTGTAACAGTATGATTAAGTCCTACAAAAAATTTATAACTGTAAATTTTGTGTGTAATACTTTGACTGATATTTTACTAAAATAATGAGCGATCATTATTACTAAAATTATTTTCTTCATTTTTATTCTGATAGTGAATATAAAGATTTCATGATGATGCAATTTATTTTGGGAAGTATTACATGCATTTAACACATCTTAATGAATTTCAATCCCTTGTCTCTTATTTTTCTTTCTTCTGTATTTTCTCCTTCCTTGTCTCCAGAATTCTACCACTAGTTCTCCTCTCCTTTGTCTTCTATTTATTCACATTTATTATATATAAAATAAATTATATATCACCTATTATATATGTATATATTGTATATATATATATAGAGAGAGAAATTATGCAGAACTTAACTATCAAAATCTGGTTAATTTTATTCAATAACATGGTTTGTAGTTTCATCCATATTTACAAATTACATGACTTTATCCTTCCTTGTGACCAATATTTAATTGTGTATATATATATCCTATTAGTCTTTTGAGAAATTTTTATGTTGCTTTCCATACTGATTGTATAAATTAAGATATCCAACAATTTAGAAGAGTACCAATTCCCTGAGTTTTTACCAGCATTCATAATTTATACTTTAATTCTTAATGATAGCTCTTCCAACTTGGGTAAGACAGAATCTCAATGTAGTTTTATATTTCTCTGATGGCTGGAGATTTTGAATATTTTTTCTATGTAATTTTATATAATCATATAAATTTCTCTATTGAGAAGTCTCTGTTCAATTCATTTGAATATCTTTACTAGATTCATTATTATTATTGAGGTTACATTTTTTTCTTTATGGTTACATTTTAGATATATGAGTTACATTTATCATTGAGATCTTGTACCTTTACATGACAAATCGCGGTTCTTATTTTTTCTCCATTCCCCTGGTCTCCCTTTAACCTCCTCCACTTTCCCCTTTTTACAAAGACTTTATTTCCATCTTTTTCCCTTTCTCGTATTTTTTTCTTTTCCCTTCGTAGCTTTTCCCCTGCCCCTCCCACTTCACCAACATCTTTAGAACTTTTTTTCCTATTACACAATATCAGTTATACATTTTGATTCTTATTTACACTTTTAGTATATCAAACCAGAGAAATC
>NW_022900941.1:35767141-35806134 GCF_012274545.1 Fukomys damarensis | reverse complement strand
TTTTTTTTTTTTTTTTTTTTTTGTGGTACCGGGGATCTAACTTGGGTCCTTGAGCTTGCGAGACAGGTCACTGAACCGCTGAGCTAAATCCCCGGCCCCCTGAAATCACATTATTTACACATGTGTGTCCTATTAATTTCACTTAAGAGTATGTCCTCAATGCATATCCACTTAGCTATAAATGTCTCAGGTTTCTCATTCTTTATGTATGAGTAGTACTGTATTTTATTTTTAAAAAAATCTTTCTTAACCAGTCATGAGTTGATGGGCAATTAGGCTGTTTGGAAGCTTTAGCTATTACAAACTGTGCCTCTATAAACATGGGTGAACATATATCACTGTGGTATGATTATTTTAATTCTTTCAGGAAGATACCCAGCAGGGGAATAGCTAGGTCAAATGGGACTTCTAATCACAGTTGTTTAAGGTGTTCAAATTTATCATATATTCTATATATTAATCTTCTGCCAGAAGTGTAGCTAGTAAAGATTTTCTACCACTTAGCTGCTTACTTCTTCACTCTGTCATCCAGTTTTTTTTCAAATATCTGATATAATCTCATTTATTTGGCTCTTTATATTATTTCCTATGTTCTGTTCAGGAATTCTTTGTACCTATGGCTACTCTGTTTGTCTTTATGTTGTCTTCCAGCAGTTTCAATGGTTCTGAGCTTTTATCTAGGTCTTTACTCCATTTTGACTTGATATTTAGTACAGGTTGTGAGATAAGGAACTGGTTTCAGTTTGCTACAAGTGGCTTTCCAGTTTTCAAGGTACCATTTGTTAAAGAGATTATCTTTTTTTCTCCACGTTTCTAGGCATGTTTGTATCTTCTAACCCACTCCATTGGCCTACTGTGATAATTAATTTGTGTCAACTTGAGTAAGGAACACCCAAATAAAGTGAAAAGTTCTGGGTTTGGCTAAGGTGATTTACTGAAGACTGAGACTCATCCTTGCTGTGACTGACAACCAACAGGATTATAGCCTGCATAGAATGAAAAAGGAAGAAAGTAAGCTAATTTCTGTTTCTTTGGAAGAGCTCCAGTCTTTGCTATCACATTGGACATCATATCCTGGCACCCAGCACAAAAGCTTTAATCTTCCATTGCAGAAGGATGGCCTCCTGGTACAGATGCCCATAGGACACTACTGTGAGATCTTAGCCTTTCACCTTTGACTGGATCCTTCAGATCTCTTTTGTGTAGATAGCCCTTTAACACTTTTCCACATTGGATTTTGTGGGCAGGATTGGAAATCTATTTTCTAAATTCTTATGTATTTATATATCTTACATAAAATATATTTCTCTTGTGATTTCGTTTCTCACTGATTGATACAACTACCTTTCTGTTTCTGTGCCAGCACCTGTTATTTTTGTCACCAAATTTATAGTATTGTCTAAAGTTCACTACACTGATGCCTCCAGCATTACACTTTTGGCTCATGGTTCTTTGTAGGTCCATCCATATTTGTGCAAATGACATGACTCTGCCTTTCTATATAACTGATATACCATTGTATATAAACACTATTAGTCATTTGAGAAAGTTACCATTTTGAGAATGTTATTGGTTTATACTTGTGCTTTCTGTGTTTAAAACATTGGCTGTACTAAGCAAGTGTAATGTTAAAATTTTAGCTAATAAGAGTGGATATACAGTTCAGATGATTATGATTTCATTTGTTTTGGCTAAGCTGTACTCATTCATTTCATAAGGAAATGATGCAGTAGAAAAATGTAAATAAAGTCTGTGTGTCAAGAAAAAAATAGTCTGTCCTGGGTCTTTTCTGATTCCAAATAAAATTCAAAATTGTCTTTTCTAATTTATTGAAGAATGTTGGATTTTAAAATTGTTGGTAATTTGACCATTTTAAATTCTCCAATTAAGTTACAAGGTATGTCTTTTGATTTTCTAATGCCCTTTTCAAATTTTTCCTTCATTTCATTGACTTTAATTATAGAACTCTTTAGCTTTCTTGGTTATCTTAATTCTGAGGTGTTTAGTTTTTTGACACTTTTGTAAATAGAATTTCTTTCTGCTTGGAAGATTTCTTCCTTAGTAGGATCATTTTTGGTACTTAGTAGCCAAATTGTTTTATTTGTATATTGATTTTGTATGCTGGCAATTTGGTGATTTGCTTATCATATCTAAAAGACTTCTGGTGAAGTTTTCTGCAAATTCTATGTAAAGAATCCTATCATCTGCAATTAGGAAAAATTTAAGTACTTCTTTTTCAATGCCTATACCTTTTATTTCTTTCTCTTCCTTGATTGATCTGTGTAAAAAAATGAGTACTTATTTTAAAAGGAATGGTAAGAATAGAAACATTTATCTTGTTCGGAATTTTAGAGTGAATTATTTATTTTCCTATTTAATATAATGTTGGCTATAGGTTTGTCATATGTGGCTTTTATTATTTTGAGGTAAGATTCTTCTGTATCTATTTGCTTTAAGATTTTTATCATGGGGGCTGGGGATTTAGCTCAGTGGTTCCACGGCCTGCCTTGCAAGCTCAAGGACCCAAGTTCAATCTCCGGTACAAAAAAAACAAATAAAAGAGTTTTACCATGCAGGCCTGTTCTATTTTGTTAAAGGCTTTTTAAGCACTAATGAAGTGATCACTAGATTTTTATATTTGATTCACTTTATATGGTGTATTATATTTATTTATTTACATATTTTTAAATTATCTTTGCATAATGTTTGTTGTTAATTTTCAGTACTTATGTGATTTTTGGTATCAGGGCAATGCTGGGTTCATAGAATGATTTTGGGAAATTACTTCCCTTCTACTATATGGGAAAGTTTAAAGACATTAATGTCAGTTCTTCAAGTCTGGGAGAATTCAGCTGTAAATGTATCTGATCCTGAGCTTTTCACAGTTTGAAGACTTTTAATTAGTGCTTCAATCTCATTGTTTGTTAGTGATCTGTTTGGACTTTTCATATTTTCTTCTTTCACTTTAGTACATCATATGTATCTAGGAATTTACCCATGTCCTTCAGACTCTCCAATTTTTGTCATATAAGATTTGAAAATAGTTTGTGATGATTCTCTTCATTTCAGTGATATCTATTGTAACTTTACCTTTTCATTTCTTTTTTTTTAATTGAGTTTATTGGTACAATCTAGGTACACAATGCAGTTACATTCATCATTAGGATTCTGTACCTTTGCATAATAGGTCTTGATTATAATTTTTCCCCTTGTCCCTGCCCTCCCTTTACCCCCTCCTCCCCTCCCCATTTACAAAGACTTTATTTCCATTTTTTCAGTTTCTCATATTTTTTTCCTCTCCCTTATTACCTTTCCCCCACCCTTCCCACTTTCCCTACACCTTTAGCCCTTTACTTCGTATTTCACATTATTAATTATCTCATTAGGATCCTGTGTACTATTATAGTTTTTCACACCAAAGAAACTATTTGGTATTTCAGTTAAAGAAATCTCTGTATGAACATTAAAAATAAGGAATCCTAAAATAAAACTAAAAAGGAAAATAAAAGAGTAAAGGCAATGATGTAACATTAAAATAATCCTTAATTCTGGGGATGAAAATGGTCACTGAACATATTTAAATTGGTTCTTGCTCTTATAGTCTTATCTTATTCTTTTTTTCATTATTTAGAGAATACTTTATTAGTTTCTGCAATCAAACCCATTTAGATATGACCTCACATATTCAATACAGTGAGTTACCCCTGTACACATAGAAAAAAAATAAACTAACATTTCTAGACCAATATGGCTGTTCATTTCTGTACAATGCCAACTCAACACAGTAAATTGGGATGACTTTTTCCAAAGTTGGCAGCACCGTTAAAGTTTCCCCAAATTCAATTTATATATATTATATTTATATAAAAAGACTAATAATAGTATGTTAGGCATCGATAGCAGCAACAGCTTTTCCAGGTTCTGCAGTCATCTGAACAAAATTATAGACATTCAGCACATTCCATTAAAAACAAAACAAAACAAAACAAAAAACAAAGAAAAGAATAATATCCAGAAAACAGCAAAGTTCTGTTGCTGTTGTGGTACCTGGCACCATTTTTTATTTTAAATTAGCATCTTAATCATCATCTGGAAAGAGAACATCCTAGAGTAATATCATTAAATGTAGCTCTGATAAAGCATGGTCCCTACTATGTATCATAAAGCAGGTACAAGATATTTTACATTCATAGAGGTATGATACAGTACAACCCTACATCAATAATACTACAATCAATTTTGGTTTGAAATTTACTTTGTCTGTAAATAAGATTGCTACCCCTGTTTTTTTCTGAGCTCCTGTCACATGGAGAATTGTTTTCTATCTTTTCACTTTCAGTCTATGGGCTTCTTTTTGCACTAGGTGTGTTTCTTGTATACAACAAATTGTTGGATTTTGCTTCTTATTCCATTTTGCTAGTCTATTTCTCTTGATTGGTGAGTTGAGCCCATTGGCATTGATGGTTATAACTGATACGTACTGAGTTATTATTGACATGTTATTGGCCTTTTTTTGACTCTTTACTTTTTCACCTTCTCCTTTTAATTTCTTGCCTTGCCTATTTGATTTGCTTTGTTGGGCCTCATGGTGTTGTTGCCTTCATTGTCTTTTTCTAGGATCTTGTTTAGAATTCCTTGTAGTGCTGGTTTGGTATTCATGTAGTTTCTCAGGTGTTCTTTGTTGTGGAAGTGTCTTATTTCCCCCTCCATTTTGAAAGAGAGTTTTGCTGGATACATCAGTCTAGGTTGGAGGTTGTTTTCTTTTAGAACTTGAAATATGTCATTCCAGGCTCTCCTTGCCCCAAGGGTTTGTGTTGAAAAGTCTGCTGTGATTCTGATGGGCTTTCCTTTGGATGTGATTTGTTTCTTTTCTCTTATTGCTTGCAGTATTTTGTTCTTCTGTTGGGTTTCTGGGATCTTGATTATTATATGTCTAGGTGTAGATTTTTTTTGATTGTAGCTAGTTGGGGTCCTATATGCCTCAGTTATCTGAATGTCAAATTCTTCCCCTATGTTTGGGAAGTTTTCTGTCATTAATTGTGTAAACAGCTTTTTTAAGTCATTTGTATTTTCTCCTGCTACTTCATGGATTCCTATAAGTCTTATGTTATTCTTCTTTGCATCATCTAGGAGTTGTTGGATCGATTTCTCATGATCTCTTACTGTTTTTAAGAGACCTCTCTTTTCATGGTCAGTGGACTGCAGTCTTATCTTCTATATCTGACAGTCTGTCTTCGCATTCTTTTATTCTGCTGTGTACACTTTCTATGGAGTGTTTAATCTCCTGGATATTTGTTTGAATCTGTTTTATGCATTCCATTTCTTTCCTATGTTGGGCATTTATTTTTTCCATTTCTTTCTTATGCTGGGCCTTCATGGCTTCTATCATGGTCCTGAGCTCATCTATTTTTTTGTCAGTTTCTGCTCTAGAGTCTTGAATTGTGACTTTCATTTTGCTCACTATCTCTATGGTTATCTGGGAAGTTATTTCTGTTTTGAATTTTTCTAGAGCCTGATCGATCTGTTTTGTTACTTCCTGTGCTTTGAATTCAGGGTGTCCTGGTGTTTCACTATTGGCCTTTTCATCCTCGTTTTCCCTACTGTTTGCCATTGGTGAACTGGAAGTCTGTCCTTGTGTCTTGCTTAAGTGTTTTCTCATTTTTATTTTTGTTGTCAGACTGTCCTTGGTTTAATCTCTGAGTTATCACCCAAATCTTCCTGATATTGTTACACCCTAGCTTCTGTGTCTCTAATGACCCACAGACATTCTCATCTTCATAACATCAGAGAAAACACCTCATCAAATCAACTGCAATGCTTTATCTCAACTGATACAATCAGCAGCACATTAAGATCAAGCACAATTTGGACACTGACCACCTGTGGTAAGTCAGTAGTCTATCACCCTTAAATCATTTGAATTAAATTGAAATCAAGAAGCAGTCCAGAACATGTCTGCAGTGAACAAACTTTTCAATATAGTATATTTACCATTTAATGCCTCAGACAGAGAGAGGATGCAAGACCCCTGATCTCAGTTAGCTGATGGCTGAACCCCATGAGGCTGACTGACCTTGGGCCACAAGGCCCAGATTGAGTTCCCCATCCTTCTGAATGGTTGAACTCCCCAACATTCTATTACGGATTTCCCACACCCTTTCTTTAAAGCTGTTCAAAGTTGGGAACTCAGAAAAATACCCTTGATGACCACCTCTGTCTTTGCAGAGTGGGTCCAAAGACTGGCACAGTCAGGAGGTCTGACAGTGTGGGTGGGGGCTTATGGGGGTTCAGGGGCACCCACGTGGCTAACTTCCTGGTGCTTGAGCGATGGCGGCTTGGTTGGGAGCATACGTGGCTCTCCTTCCCATGGTGGATTGGGCTCCACCTTTTCAATTCTAATGGTATTAATGAGTATAATCTTTCTCTTTCTCTTCATAAGTTTGGTTAAAAGGCTTATCAATCTTATTTATCTTTTTTTGTTATTGTTGTTTTTTTTTGGTACCAGGGATTGAACTTGGGTCCTTGTGCTTGCAGGGCAGGCCACCAAACCACTGAGCTAAATGTCTGGCCCCTTATTTACCTTTTTAACAAACCAATTCTGTGATTAGTTGATCCTGGTATAGTTTTAGTTTTTATTTCCTTAATTTCTGCTCTGATCTTTATTATTTTTTCTTTCCACTTGTATTTGTGGTTTGGTTTAGTTTTTCCTATTCTAGAAATCTGAGGTTTATCATTAGGCTATTTATTTGGGCTTGCTTTGTTTTCACAATATGAATAGTCTGTCATACCTATAGATTTACTTCATAGAAATAATTAAATTGTGTTTCACAAATTCTGATATGTAGTATTTCCATTTGATTCTAAATATGCTTAAAATTATCATCTGATATTTTCAATGACCAGTTGAATATTTAAATATGTATTATTTAATCCCACTGTGCTCACAATTGTGTGCAGTTTCTGTAGTTTCTTTTGCTTTTGATTTCTAATTTCATTTTCTTGTACACATAATATGTATGAAATTATTTCAGTTTTGATTGCATTTTTAAGACTTTCTGGCATAAAAGTGTGTCTGTTTTGGAGAAGGTTCTATGGATTGGTGAGCAGGAAATTCATTCTCATGATGTAGAGTGAAATATAATAGATACAGATTAAGTCCATTGATTGATGGTATAGTTTGGTTTTGGTATGTTTGTGGTTGTTACTGAGCTGACTTTATATTTGTGGTACTATGTCATTGAATTACCCTACTATAATTATATAGGGGTTTATCAATCCTTCTATATAAAGTAATATTTGTTTTATGAATTTGGTGGCAACGATGTTAGATATAGATTGATATAGATATAGAGATATAGATACACATCAGTAATTGTTATATCTTCTTGAATTCTTCCATTTACCAATATATTTTTGCATTCTTTGTCTCCTCTGACAAGCTTTGGTTTGAAGTACACTTTCTCAGATATGAATACAGCTTGTCCTGCTTGTTTTGAGGCTCTATATATTTCGACTATTATCTTAGCCTTTCACTTTCAGTTTGTAGATATATTTGTACTAAGATGCTTTTGCAGATAATTTACAAATGTGTCATGTTTTTTCATCCACTCTGCCAATCTGTGTCTTTTAATTAGAGTGATAAGATCATTGACATTAAGCCTTATTATTAAAATACTTATAAAAATTTTTGTCATTTTGTGTTTTTCATTTTTGTCTCCTTTCTCTTGTTTATTCATTTATCTGCCTTCCCAATGAAGTTTTCTTTTTCCCAGTTTCTCATAGTTGTCTCCTTAGTCTATGTTTATCATACATTTATTTTATTTTATTTTTATTTTTTTCATACCAGGGATCAAACTCCAGTCCTTGCACTTGTGAGGCAGGAACCAGAACCACTGAGCTAAATCCCTGGCTATCTCCTTAGTCTACATTTAGGATTCCCTTAAATATTTACTGAAATGTTGGTTTGGTTTCTAGTTAATAGTTATCATCAAAGTTATTTATTTCTTTTTAAATTTTGAATGATAAGATTGTAGGATACAGTAATCTGGGTTGGCAATTATTTTCTTTCAAAACTTTAAGGACTCCATTGTAAGCCTTCTTGACGAGTAAGGTTTTAGTTGAAGGGTAACCCATTTTCTGGTCCTCCTTCTGTCTCTCTTAGACAGAAGGTTTTTTTCTCTCAATAAGTTTTTCCTATTCTTAACCTCCATTGTTTCTAGAATTCATTCTTCTATTTTAGATAACACAAATTCATGTTTCTGATATCTAGCAGGTTTAGACATTGCATCTCTTTCACCTATATTATTTTGAAGGTGTCCACTGAGATTACTGTTTGGAGGTAAGAGTTTTCTTTCATAGATTCTAAGTTTGGTCTTTTTTCTTTATAGATTTTAACCTGTTTAATAGGCTTTCATTTGTTTCATAGATTCTAGTTTTTGTTTCATATAATATTTTTCTGACTTTTGTTTCAGCTTTTGTTTTAAAAGTGTCTTAATTTTAAATTGTGTGTTTTAAATGTTTGCAAATTTCTTGCTTTTCTTATACATTGTGTTTTGTTAAAATTACATTTTTCTTGTTTTGTATGTATTGCATTTGGACTTAGAAGCTTCAAAATGCTGTAAAATGGGTGTCTTATGAAATCATCTCAGATAAAGACAGTTCAGGCTTTTATCTGTCCCTTCTAGAATTGTAAATAAATTGTGGATACTCTGCCAGCTAGCGATTGCCTTTAGGGCAGTTGCCACTCTCAATGCAGAGAATAGGTTTTTCCAGTAGCCATCTGGTGAATCCCCCCTCCATTGATTTTAGTGGCAGGAGAAACTTTGACTAGATAGGCAACTTTTTGTAGACATATCTCTGATTTTATGGAACTAGTAGAAACTGAAGTAACAACTGAGGGGTCGTGATCATAGATACTCTCTGACAGATACCCAAAATTCCCTCAGAAGAAATTAGCTCTTGACAGCCCATCCAGGTAATCATCTGAAAATCTCCACATTTTGTCCCCATCTGGACTCCTCTATGAGATGAAAGGGGAACTCTTGTCAGTGATCATCAGGTATCCTCTGTCTCAGAGTGATCTGAAATCATGCCATCAGACCCTTTATTATGCCTCTATTAAGAGTTGAGCTACAGGTTGGGACTCCTTTCTATACTACTAGTAAGACAGACCTCTAGACAAATATAAAAAAAACAAATCTTTCATAGATTAAAAACTACCTGAACCTTCTCCCTGCCTCATAATCATGGTCTTCATCATTTATGTGTGTAGGGGAGAAAAATGCCTTTGTCAATAGGTTATGGTCTTTGGAAGTTTGACTGTGGACTTATAAAATGTTATATGGTGATTTTTTTATGTTTAACCAGCTTGAGCTTTTGGGGGCTTTTTTGGCTGCTAATGAATTGGAAATTCCCCTTAAACTTTTCTCCAACATCTTGGGAGTTCATTTGAGTATCCCTTGTAGTCAGAATGCTCCTCCTTCCAGAAAGTCAGACTAAGGCAGCTCAACAACTGTTTTGTCTAGGGAAAAGAGCAATCAGTAACTTGCTTTTGTTTTTACATGCTAACTAGAATATGGGACTATTTTGGTCAGCCTTTCTCTTTCTTCATATGCACACATAGGAAGTTGATACAGGTGCCTTTACTATGTAGGTTGTGGCTGCTAGAAAGACTATGAATTTCAAATACTTAGTAAATTTAAAATGGACCTTAAAGGAGTAGCCTTGTCTTGCTACTAATAGAAGTTGCCTAAATGACTGGGTAGACAACAGAAATTTCTTAGAGCTTTCACTACCCTTGAGCCTAGGGCAGAATCTCTGACCTAACCATCTCTGGGGGTAATCTCATTTGCAGTAAAATTGCTTTAATTTGACTGTTGACCTATTTTTCTCTCTCTTTCAAGGAACTAGAAAACAGTGGTTTGAATCTCTTGGTTTGCTACTAATACTTCTCTAAACATGATTGTAATACCTGGAGTCAATTATTATTTGTGCTTTGAGAGTATTTACTGGAGGAAGGATATGAGTTACCTGAGGAAGATAAGATTGTGTGCTGGTAAAGGATAGATAGTCCAGTCCAGTTTTATTTTCTGAGTCTCTCTCCAGATAGTAGCTATCTACACTGGCATGTAATAAAATTGGGAGACATCCTAGGGGGCACAGGAATCAAGCAGAGACTTATGGGATGTCACATTTATTTCTCTTGTTGCAGATTAGGAACTCCTTATCTGAACCTTGCACTCCTTTTGAATATATTAAGGAGAAATTTAATATTTATCTACACCTGTGAGTGGTGTGTCTACCTCCTAAAGACAAGTACATAGAGGAAAGTACTATGATGTTATCTCACAATTAGAATTATACCATAAGTGAGAAAATGGTCAAAATCATCTTATGTTGAGATTTTTCTTTACATTAAGAGGTAGTTCTTGCTTGTGTTCAAGTGTAAATGTAATGAAAGACAACTCACCCTTAGGACATTCAGTACCTCTAAGCCTGAGGCTGCTCATCTTGCCCTTTAGAAGCTGAGAAAAAAGTTTACAAGCTGACCTTAAATGTTGACCACCAGGTGCTAAGGATGGATCTAGGCAGGCCATAATTAATACCTCCATGAGGCTATTCCTTCCTTAGCTAAGTTGTTTAGGTCCTCTAAAGACAATATCCTTTGCAGGAAGTAAATGGCAAATATGGGAGTACCTATGTTCATGTGTTTTTTTCTCAGTGATCTAAGACAGATTAAATGAGACCTAATAAAATTTTTGGATGACCCTGATATGTACACTGAGGTCTTTAGAGAACTTACTCAGACCTATGAACTAGATTAGAAAGATGTAATGTTGCCCTTAAATCAAATACTGGTTTTTAATGAGAGAAAAGTAGTATTATATTTAGAGACAAATATTACCTTAATTTTGGAAGCTTAAAAGACAGGCAGCCAGGGTAACAACTAGTTTCTATTGGAATATAAGCAGTTCCTATATAAGATCCCTACTGGCCTGACAATCAGATAGGAGACTAAAATGGAAGAAAATTTCAGGCATGTATTCTTAGAGGTCTAAGAAATATGATAATTAAGCTCTTCAGATATTTAAATTGTCAACTATTTTTCAGAAAGAGATTAGGACATTCATAATTCCTGACTTTATCAAGGGAAATACTATAGTTTTTCTCAAGCCAGTCTTGCAGTATGTAGATGGTATAGTGTTATGTGCCCCCTCAGAAAAGCTTTCTAGCCAAGACACCTGTGTTCTGCTAAATTTTCTAACAGACAGGTTATAATGTTTCTAGGTCTTAGGCACAGCTTTTCAGCCTTGAGGTAAAATACTTAGGCCTTATTGTATCTAAGGGAACCAAAAGACTGGGGGAAGAAAGAATTAAACCAATTCTTTCCTCTGCACAGTCCAAGACCCTAAAATAGCTAAGGAAATTTCTAGAAATTACAGACTTTCATTGCCTTTAGATAGTAGGATATAGCAAAACTGTGTGGCCAATCAATCAGCATATAGAAAAACCCAAAATATAGCCATATTTTAACCTGGGAACCTGGTTTCCAGACCACATTCTAGAAGCTCAAATAAATGCTTCTAAGTGACTGATTACAGGACATTGTTTCAGTTTGTTAATAAAAGGTAAGACATGGCTTTGGGAATGTTTCTACAAGATTGGAGAGCTGCTCAACATCTTGTAAGGTATTTAAATTATAAATTAGATATTATACATTCAAAATAATTTATTTAAAAAGTAACTCCCTGAACAATATAGTTAGAACACTTTAGTTCTCTTTGAAGAGGCAAAAAAGCAGCCATTTGGGTTCTTTGATTATTGGTTTAATTTTCTGCTTGACAATGCAATTAGTTGGTCATAGCTTTTGTCTCTAGAGATATGTTTTGCTAAGGATTGCAGATCCATTCTGGAAAAACTCCTTATCTTAATTGTCCTTCTATACCTGAGGTGGCAAAGATTTAGTTATTGTGCTATACTTAAAGGCACTCTTTTTTCCTTTCTTCACTGCCCTGCCCCTGAGAAATAATGCAGTTCTCCATAGTATTTAATTCAAGGAACTTACCTCCTCTGTGGCTGATGGATTTCAAGATAAAGCTTCCAGAATGGTAAGTTTCCCCTCCCTGGAAGCCTTTCAGAGTAAAGCTGACATTCATTTACTTATGGGCCATATAGCAAACCGGTTTAGGCTTAATCCCCAAACTCTTGAAGACTAAATGTAAATTGTAGTTCAGATTTATCTGTCTTGAAATTAGAGAATGAAAAGAATAGCTAACCTGGCTCTGGCCACTTCCTTGTACCTCTAGTCTGCCACCACCCACACTGGACAAGACAAAGTCTAAGAGATACCCTAATTTAGGCACAGAACAAGAAAATAGAAAGAAATGGTCATAGGTAGACATCTGCAGCATAGCAGGTTGCAGTCTTGGCAGGCCTACCTTCAATCACTGCATAGAACACATACTTAGCTCCAAAGAGTGTCACCCAGTCTCTTCTACATACAAACCTGGCCTGAGTGGAACCCTACTAGAGATAGTTAAAATTACTTGTAACAGTCCATCCCTTTAGAGAGAACAGTCATGTGTGGCTATCAGCAACCTTGAGAAGTCTGTGTAGCTGGGTATTCCAGCCAGATAAACTGTTAGCTTAGAGCCCATCTTAAAACTGTTTTTGCTTTCACAGATGTAGAATATGTTTATTCTTTCTGTTTCTAATTACAAAAGATCTCTGTTTAATTGTTCTGCAAAGTTCTGACTAGTTTTATTTATAGTTATAAACCTAAAAATTATACAAGTTATTATAATTTAACTTGCCCAAATACATCTGAGTGTACTCTGGTTTCATAAACAAGTTGTATTGAGAGTGTGTGTGTGTATCTGCCTGAATTTGTTACAACATGTACAGCTGTTTTGTTTGAATTTTTTTCTTTTGGTGTTTTGGATATTTAAAGATGTTTGCCTCTAATTCTGGTTGGCTTATAAAGAAATGTCATTAAAGACATGCTTCCCTCAGGTTGCCAGATGATCCAAATAATGTCAACTGGTTTTACAAATACAGTACATACTGTTGTTATATATAATAACTCAGAAATCTTCCATTGGTCAAAAATAATGTAATTGTTATGATTTGGCTCTCGTAGGTCATCTAAAAATGTGTTAAAAAATTAAAAAAAAAGACAGGATGAGGAAAACTATTGGACAGGGTCCCCTTGGTAAATGAAGGAGTGTCTGCTTGGAAAAAAAATTATTCCAGCATTTGTTAACAAAAGGGATCCCAATAATTTCCATATTCTTGTGGGAAATACATTGCTATATATATTATTGTGATATGTATACATTGTTTATGGTCAAATAGTTAAAGTTTCTGTGAGAAAACAAGGTTTTATTTAAAATACTCTGTACAAAACAAAGGACAAAGGGTTTCATGTAACTGATACTCATTCTTACTTCATGGTGTATATATTATTGCCGTCTGTGTGTACAAGTCAAGTCTTCTAGGATATTGTTTATGGTAATGATCTTTTTGACTCAGGTATCTGACTTTCTTTTACACTCCAGCTACTTGTGATAAGAGATACACGTCAAGTCAGCATGAGATAACCAGTCAAATAATTATTTTCTTAAAAACTTATGTGATGTATATGTGTCACCATGCTTAGGAATGCTCAGTTGCTAAACAGTTGAAAAAATGTCACATACTAAAATTAGAGGTTAGATGTTATGAACTCCTAAGGTACAATTATGTGCCGATATGTATGTTCTCTTTAGATGGTATCCTATGAAAGGTTAACAAATTAGAATTAAATAAGAATTTTCTTCTTGTCATTTAATGTCTTGTGATTAGGTGGAGGTGTTTGAATAAAAGATTATTCCATATTAAGATGGACATTGTTACAAATAAAATGTCATCATGATTGTTATGCTAAAATACTATGTGTGACTCTTGATCTTAAGTTTCTATAACATATAACTGTTGGCTGTTAACATTCTGCAGGTATTCAACTACTAGAGCAACCATGGTTCATGAGAAATAACAGCCCCTGAATTATGCTTTGTATTTCAAAGTGCTTAATGTCCAGACAAAATTATAATAGTTAAGCTCACTGCTCCTACTGCACTACTAATGTCACTGATCGCTTCTGGGTGTTCAACAACTGAAGTTTGGAGAACAAAGCTAGAAAGGTAATGGGGCTATGAGGACAGCCAATTTTTCTGGCCCTGGCCTCTCAAGGTCTATAAGATCCAAGACACAAAGGAACATTCCTATAGGATCCTACATCTTTGATAAGTCATTCAACCTCCTGAGCAGAGAGATTGCTGGACAGCAGAGGACAAATATACCATGTGCCAAAGGAGAGTCACTGTGAGGGGAAAGGTCTCCCATACTTTCACTGAAAGTAACATGGTCAAGCAAGGCTGTGACCCATCCTGATGGCTAACACTGACAGAGGAGCTGAGAAGCTCTATGCATGATTCCAAAATAATGATTGAAGAGACTTAACTGATTTTGATAGATAGAAAGAAGTTCATGTTGATTGACACAGGTCTCATTTTAACTTGATCTTAAACACCCAATAGAAAAGAATAACCAAAAGAAGTATAAAATAATGCCATAGTAATAAAGCTAGATATAAAAAGGGGCTCCAGTCACTGACCCTTTCTGGCAGTTTCCAGCTCTATCAGTAGCTAACCATGGTTATGGATCATTAGGAAAAACATTATGGTAAAATCTATAATAGCTCAGCTAGAGTTTTATATTTCTTAGCACAATTTATTCTTCAAAGTGTCTCTTATTTAGAGCTAAAACTAGAGAGACTTATGACAAAGTATGAGACTTATAGATAACCTCTATCAATGAAACAATCTAAGTCCAGAAGGTTTAATTACTATTTCAATTTCTAAGTGTGACTTTCTCCACAACCTGTCCTTTCATTCTAGTGCATTCATTCTTAGATTATGCATACTCTAATTTCTTAAAAGCTGTATTTATTCTTGCCCAGACATTGCCAAACTCCAAGCGGTCATAAAAATGGAAACAGTGACAAATGTGCTGGACTTCTTTTAGTGGGATCCACCAGATCAATCTTGTAAACAGTTCATAATTGTAAAACTGTACAAAATGACTTCTATGTTGGATTCTGAAGCCCCCTGGACCTTCTCCTTACTATATTCATAGTAATCCTGGTGACCTTATAATTTGGCTCATGCATTCTTAATTGTTTCTTTGGCTTTAAAAGCTATGCAGCTACCAAGATGACAATGCCAGGCACCTACTGAAGGCCTTTAGATAGAACCTCTATAAAATAACTCTAACTGCTGATCACAACTATGACCCTCTTCAGCTGGAAGCAGTCAGAGTTGTCTTCACCCTTTGCCTCCTCACAGCAGTTAGGGGCACTTTTTCAGTGGGGGGAATATTGCAAATAGGTAAGTTAATTAGATATATTGTAGGCTGTTAGGGCTGCAGTAAAGGAGCAAATACAGCAAGGAGTAGCATGGAGGACAATCAAGATACATTGTCATCTGGACATCACTGAAGGCCAGAATTGTAAAAGGAGAGAAGCTATTATAACTTTGTGCTTCCCCTGGGAATAAGTAGTAATGATTGATATTCTAAATAGGTTTTAATCACCTGGGTTGAGGGCAAAGGACTTAAACCAGCCTTTTCAGTAAATATCCCTGACCCCCACCCTTACTGAAAATCCTTGTGCACTTGCTATGTGACTTGCTCCCCCATTTGACCCCCATTTAGTCAATATTACCTGGGTGACTGTACTTGTAATGTCATTGGTTGGTCATGGTTTTGACCAACTCATGCCCATCTTGTAATTTTTCATTGGGTCTTACAGTTTTGTCACACTTTGTACCAGCCTCACCACATAGTGTTGCTCTATAAAACATCTGTGAAAATTGGGGCGAGCAGGCAACTCACTTTCTGGTCCCCTTTCTGTCTCAAACAGAAGCTTCCTTTCCCTCAGTAAATTTTTCCTACTCTTAAAAAAAAAAAGGTTTTGATGGAGAAATCTGCTCTTATTTGATGAGTTTGCCATTGCAAGTGCTTTGACTATTCTACATTTTAATATCGTGATTTTTTTGTTGTGGTTTTGTTATATCCCTAAATTTCTGGAATTTTAACTTGATATGTCATGGGGAAATATTTTCCTGGTCATGTCTATTTGGTGTTCTAAAATGCCTCTATTAGATGAGTATCCATCTCATTCCCCAGTTTTAGATAAATGCATTTGAAGTCTTTAAATTGTATTGCAACACCTTAGTATAAGCCAACAAGCTTTCTGTTTTTTTTCCTTTAGATTTCTTCAAGAATTCTTAATGAGTTTATTTATTTTTTCTTTGCTTCTGTCTGAATGTTACAGACTTCCAGCCTGTCTTCAATTCTTAATTTTCTTTCTTTTTATTGATCTTGTCCCTAGTCTAAAGTGCATCTTTTGGTTGATTTATTGAAATTGTCACTTCCTATGTTTCTTTTTTAGAATTCTATCTCTTTACTAAAACAACCTTTTTCATCCTGCATACTCTTTATCATTTCAATCAGCTTTTTACGTGTTTTTTCTTTGAGCTCATTCATTGGTCATGCTAGCTATTAGTCCATGCATTTTCTCACTTCTTTCTCTTTTTTAAAATCTCATTGATCATTTTAATATCAGCTTTTTAAAATTCTTTGTCTAAAATTTCACTAACTTCAGTATCTATGGGTTTATCTTTTGGGAGCTGCGTACTTTTGGGGGTGCTGGTTGAGACTGGGTCTTACTATGTAGTTGAGACTGACCTGGAGCTCACTATATAGCCTAGGCTGGTCTTGAACTCACAGCAATCCTCCTGCCTCAGCCTCTGAAGTGCTGGGATTACACCATGCCCAGCAAGGGAGCTGTGTACTTTTGAAGTCATCTTATTGCCTTGTTTTCTTGATTGAATTGTGTATCTATATTGATTTTTGCAGTTCAGTGGAAAAGGAATCTCTTCTGCTGTTATGTAGGGGTGTTTTTGGTATATGTCTATCTCTTTTTTTGTTTCTTGGATCATTGGTGGGTTTTTCTCCAAATATAAGGTTCCACTCCATGTTGTTTGAATCCAAGTTTAACTCATATCAGTGCATTATTGTCTTTCAGAGTTTCTAGTGTTTTGCCCATGAATCTCCCATCCTGGTAGGTAACAGGGCATCAGTGACTGTGGAAAAGACATGAGGGCAGAGCAGAAGAGCAGAACAGTAACTGAAATTCTTGATTGAGAAACATAGATCTGTCCTTCAAATACTAAGAAAGATAGGTAACAAATTTAAGTCTTTACTTAGAAGCATTTGTCCCAGTGACCAATAGAAATCATCAGTATTTTTATTAGTCCAATGTAGAAATATCAAAAAGGGGTTAATACTTTTAGAAACTGGTGAGTGGAGCCTCGTGTACTCATCCATATTTATCTATAGAAATATTTTAACAGACTTTCTCAGTTCATCTTCTGAGAATTTCCAAATCTAAATGGATTCCTTTTCAATGAGTATGCCCTAAATTGATTAGTTTTAGTTGGTAAGAATTTGTATTTCAAGTTATTAATATATGAATTATTTGAATTAACAAAAACATAACCCACTTTGACAGCAGTCTTTAATTACTGGCAACAAAATGAAAGCATAGGTAATTCTTATGACTATATTATCAGACTAGGAGGTTTCAAGACCAACTCACTAGATAATAATCTCATGAAAAACAAGCCATATCTTCAGTTACTTCTGGGTCTTTTTCAAGATACAGCACTCCAAGTAGATTCCATTATTTCAGGTCTCGTCACAGTTTGCTGGCCCTTATGAAATGGTTACTCTTCTGGGCAGATTTCACATCTGCTGAACAGCCTCGCTGTGCTCCCACTCCTGCTATAGGACTCATATTGATAAATGAACTTCAGTTATTGCCACTCCAACTTTAGAATAATTTTATTTTTCTTAGTCTGTCTTTATATCAGTTAAATTTGAATCCCCTTTTGCTTCTTCTTCCTTCCCAACTTTGGACATGTTGCAGCTTTGCATGCCTTAAACTTTAAATTGATACTTTACGTCCTACAAATAGACATAAATTCTTCCCTCTGTTGCTTTAATCTCACATCTCTGACAAGGATAAAGTAGTTGTTAAGATATCTGACTATGAAATCATCCGTCTTCTTAACAAGGAAACAGAGTACTTGACACCACTGTCAATATTCATCCCCATCCCTAGCTCAAAGGACATTATTTTAAAAAATTAAAACATACTAATAAAGAATGTAGCCACTGTGAGCATTTGCAATGGATTTGGGAGGGGGTATGGGCATATGATTTCTTTCCCATAAGTAAATACTAAATAGGTGACAGTAATTTTATTTCTAGGTATTTATCCAATAGAAATAGTTTAAAACAATACATAAAACATATGTTTACAGATAGACTTTTATATGAATGTTCATAGAAATTTCACCCATAAAAATTAACTGGTATATAAGTATATTTTTTTTCTGTGGGAAGTTTTGTTACAAAATGTAAGTGGTACAACACTTGTTGGAATCAACAGGTATATGATATTTATCAATAAAACCAAGGAGTTTACAAATCATAAAATTCTGAGGACAGTTTCTCAACTATAATATGTAACTTTGTTTTATTTATAATTACATTATTTCAAAAATATTATAAGAAAATGAGAAAGAACATAATGTTTGAAGATCATATCAAATTAAAGTATTTTTATTATTCTGTGTTACATAAATTCTTGTTTATTTCAAATCCTTTTATTGCTGTCATATATATGTATATTTGAAATTTTTATTTAGTATCTTCATTTCTTGTTATCATATATCTTTGCAATCTTTAATAAAAAAGTTGAAGTCAAAGACAAAAAAATTAACTGGGAATCATTTTAAATATTCTTCAGTAAGAGAGTATATTTTAAAAAATGGTATATAGTGGGAACAACATAGACATTAAAATAAACTTCTGCTGTTACATAGTACTGAATCTTACCAGCATTATAGTGAGTAAAAGAAGCTACTCACAAAAGAGTTTGCCTTGCATTGTTTGTTATCTTTATGTAGAATTACTGAACAGCCAAAATGAAATTCTGGTGCTACATCACTGAACGCTCAGAATAGTAGAGGGGATGACTTCACCAACTGCAAAGTCACCAACTGCAAAGAAGGTAATGTTTTTTATTTTTATTTGAGTATGACTTCACTTAGGACTTGTACTTTAGATGAATTATCACTCATTAAGAAATATACTTTTTCAAGGTCTGAGTCACTCAGTTCTTCACTTGCTACACCTACTTCTTTGTAAGATTTTACTGTACTCATTTTTAAATAAAAATTCTCAATTGATTTGGCAGTAGTTCCTTTATAATCAACTCCTAAAAATTAAATCATGGAGATATCATTACCCCTTTTCCAAGGTTTTGGTATATTCTGAAATGTTGATTGATTTTTCTGGATTTGTCTTCTTATAGAACTCACCTACACTTAGTAATGTAGAATAGAATTCAGTAAGATTTCTTTCTTATCTATAAAAGCAAAAACGGAATACTTTTTATTTTCACCATTATCAATGCACTTAGAATGACAAAGCAGTTTTAACTTGTCTCTATCTTGAGTTGAAATATGATATATTCTTGATTATTATAAATAGCACCTAGCCTATACAAAATATAAGATTATACGACATCTGTTAATTATATCCTTTTAGCTTCTTGCCATCTGGTCATTTCCCCACAGGAAAAACTTATAAAGCTATTTCCAAAAATACATTTTTCATCTTTTTAAATACTTCGCAGAGTCATCTTAATACTTGTTCCTTGATATTTTCAGACCTGTCAGTAAGACTGCTGTTGCATTATAAAAAGTTTTTCAAGTAGAAAATGACTAACAAATATAAGATCCTTTAAATAAGACTGAAAAAAATCATTATTTATTTTCTCTTTTGATAAAGCAAATATATTATAAACATTTTGCAACCTTATTCACACAGCCAGGGAGGAGCCATTTATGACATATGTTTTAGAAATAAGGGCAGTGTATTGCCTTGAATTCTTATTTGTGTGTTACAGAAAAAGGGAAACTTCAAACATACTTTTAAAGCAGGTACTACATAAAAATTTCATTTATCTGATAAAATCTATTGTGAATTTCTCAAAGTCATCAATACTGTCAGTGCTCGCTTTCTTTAGTCTTTAACAGTTGCACTGAGGTTATAACCATCAATCAAAATGTCTTATATTTTAATCACTAAATAATGTAAAAATGTATGTACATCCACACAAATCTCTATCATTTTAAGGCAGCATTTTGTTTTATATATTGAAAATGTTTCATGTACTGTTTTAAATTATTAATATGTGTATTCTTTAAGCTTACTTTTATATCCCACGATATGTTGTAAACTTCAAGTACCCTTCCTTCCATCTTGCCTTTCTTCCTGCCTTCCTTTCTTCCTCCCTCCCTCCTTCTCTCTCCCACTCTTCCTGTCTCTCTTTTTTCTTTTCTTTTGTGTCTATAATCATATCCAGTGCCTTATAAATGGTAAGCCTACATCTACTTAGTATTGCACTACTGAGCTACACTTCCAGCCCCATAAAATTAGTTAAAATTTTAATATATGTAAGCACACAGTGTCTTTTCCAATCCGTGCCCTTAGAGCAATTTCCTACTTTTCAATGAACCTATAGTTAAATATGCTCTAAAATTCATTGCGATTTCTTTCAAAATTTTGTACCATCTTTGTTTTTAACTGAATTAACACAGTTTAATATCTGTATAACTTTCAGCAATTTAGAAATTGGAGATTGTTTCTGGATTGTTGAATTTACCAAGCATCTGAGTTTGTAGTACATAATACATAATGTAATTACAACTTGATTGTGCTTTCTTTTCATCAATTGAAGTACATAGTTAAGTAAAACAGTATGGATGTGTTACATTAACAGCATGTAATTATGCATCAGAACAGTTGTGCTGTCCACATAGTATAGGGTGAAACTGGGTTCAAGTCCCAGTTTTACCATGTACTAGCAAATTCAACTTTAGCAAGTCCTTTTTCTTCAATTTTCTCATACTAAAAAGGAGACAAAAAAGGAGGAAGAAACTTTAATTTTAAAATGTGGTGGTGGAACTATAAAAGCATTTCTCTTTCTACCTCTGAATCCTTCTTGGATTTGTATACATGATATCACTTTCTTTATTGATGTAAAAACATTTAAACATTTTGAAAGATTTGTTAAGGCAGCAGCTTTCTTTGCCTTTTGCCTTAAAAATATATGAGAAGTCTACTCTTTTGATATATGCTTTATATATGCTTTAATAGAAGATATATGTAATGTGTATTTTATTAATGAAAGAAATTAAAAAGCCAGAGTAAACTCTAAATCTTGCTAATAAATTCTATACTGCTTTTATTTAGAAAATAAAATGGATGTGACCATTGTACATGATGTCTATAGTTAATAATATATTTTGTTTGAAAATTACTGAGAGATTTTGAGTGTTCTTGTCATAAAAAAATAAGTAGGTGTGGTAATGTATATTTTAATTGACTTAATGTAGCTATTCTACAATGCATACAGGTATTAAAACAATATTTATATTATATCATTTTGTCATTTAAAATAAACTAAAACAGAATGACATTTAAAAATATTTCTTTCTTTTAAAAGCAATTTTAGCGTCAGAATGTTTACAAAGAGCAAATTAAGTGAAATATTGATTATTATTTTTGTTTTTTATTTTTTAGATGAATCAACTCTATCCATGCAGTGGAACAAATTTTCGTAAAGAAAAAAATCATTACATGTAATACCTAATCAAGAAATACTATGTTCTCAGAAGCACAGAGGGTACACTCACTATTCACCCAGGCAGTAGCCATGGTCCACACTGCAAGCATAATCACCAACTGGATTTCTAAAGTATATATCCATTTGATATATTTTCACAATTATAAAACAAGTGAGATTATAAACTTGTATCTTTGTATACATACGCTGCAATCCATTCACTCACTACTGATAAACATTGGATGATTTCAGGGTTTAGCTACTAAAAATAATGCTGAAATAGCCACTGTGCTACTTGCCTTTTGGAGACTACATGAGACATTATGCTTTAAGTACACACTGAGGAATGCAATTATTGGTATGTAAGGGATACGTATATTCCATGTTCACAGATGCTGTTAATGTGGGTTTTCTAAGTGATTGTGTCAGAGACATAAAAATGGCAATTACTTTATATCCTTTGCACTACTTGGCTTTGTGAGGCATTTTAACTCCTAGGCTTGTTTGTGGATATGTGGTGATATTGCACTGTTTTGAAAATTTGAATTTCTCTGATAATGAATGTCCTTGAGTACTTTTTTTTTTTTTTGGTACTAGGGATAGAACTCGGGTCCGTGTGCTTGCAAGGCAGGCCACTGAACCGCTGAGCTAAATCCCTGGCCCCTTTGAGTACTTTTTTATATGTCTTGTTTATCCCCTTTTCTGATGATGGAATTTATCTTTTTCTTTGCATTAAGTCACACTGACATTCATTTTTTTTTTATTTGTTTTTTCTGACTGGAGACTTTATTCGGGGGAGCATAGCAGGGAGAGTGGAGCAGAGAGAACAGAGAAAGAGAGAGAGCAAAAACAAAGATGAGGAAGTGCTGGCCTATTTATGGGGCTTGGAGCCAAAGACCTCCTTATTAGGGTGGGGTGGGCTGCTCTTAACCTATCACAAGCCAGGTTGCCCTTTAAGGAGGGAGCCTTGCAGGAAGATTTAAGTTTCCACTCAGTATGCTGATGTTGTCTTGGGGAAAAGAAAACTTAAAACAGGGGTTTAGGGGAAGAAGAACCCAGAAACCCAGCCCACAATGGCAGTGTCACAAAATACTTTAACATCATCAATTCTCTAACATTCCCCAGCTCTTTGGTTTTGGATGAGAAAGGGCAGCTGGTGCAAACGTTACGCCAGGGAAAGGGGGCAATGTGTCTGTCTTCTGTAACTACTTCCTGCTGACCCGGGGGGCCATGAAACTATTTGGGGATCCTTGTGGGCAGGGCCAGCTGCATTGTTCTTTGTTTGCATTAAACTGTTGGTAGCAATAATATTCCCACTGAAGTCATTGATAGGGCACTATGAGGAGGATCCAAACACACAATTTGGTTAGCGAGGGAGGAGAGAGAGATGGAAGGTAGTTTATATGAGGTCTGCATCTGGCCTTCCAATGGTGTCACCCCCAGGTTCCCACTGGGTCATCACACACTCTGTAGATATCACTCTGGAAAAGTTTCCTGATGTATGGGGGAGTGGCCTTTGATATCATCTAAAAATGCCAATGTGAAGAGAATGGGGACATGGAAAAACCCATACTCTCTCTTGAGGGGATCTTCTAAGGTGTGTCCCCTTGGAAAGGCAGGCTCACAGCAGAACAGGTGGACCAGGAGAGGAATACCTGAGCCTGAGGGAAATTAGGAGATGCCAGGCACTTGTTGGGGCCAGTTAGGTTTTAAGGGGGTATATGTGACCATCTGGCACTGCTCAGAGGGATCAGAGGAGTACCCAAAGTTGTCCTAATGGACATTGCAATATCATGGGAGCAGGGTCTTATTTTTTTCCTTTGTGCTGGTTCCCTGAGGACAGAGATGACCTCTTTAGCAGAATAAATGCAATGTTGGGAAGGGTGTATAAAATGAGCTATCAAACTCCAATCATATAGGATCAAATATTCAGCCAAGATTTTGAAAAGATTTGAACCATGGATTTGGGGGCAGAATGGGTGTCCTGAAGCCATTTTAATCTCAGAAAATATCTAGAAGAGAGGAGAGCAGGATGACAGCCAGGACAAGGAGGAAGGTAAAAATTTAAACCTCTCCTGGGGTGAAATCAAATAAGGTTCCCTGAAGCCACGAATGAGTTATCCAATTGACTATTTGTGCCACTGGGCAGGGGTGGGGAGCAAACCAAGTGATTTCAAGTTGGAGATCATCCAGGAAGAGCTTAAATTGGGCTGAGATCTGAGTCAGGCCTGGTTGGGTAGAGGTGGCCACCATATAAATATGGTGTCTCGCTTATATCTTCAGCCTATAATATGAATTGGTAAGCGGTTTGTTGAGAAATCTGAGCTGAAAGGCAGCTAACCTGTGATTGGATGAAGCAGAGGGCACAAGGGGCAATAGTGGCCAGGATGAAAATACAGATGACAGGACCCACAAATGGCAGAATCCAGGGTAGCATGCTCTGCAGTAGGGAGTATGGTTGTTGCATTTCTAATTACTTCCTTCTCCTTTCTATTCTTTCTCTGAGGTCTTGGACCTTAGACATGACAATGCCAGATTGATTAACAAAGTACCAGCAATCCTCTCCTAACATTTGACATATTCCTCCTTGAGCTGCAGAGAGAACATCTAAGGCTCTCTGGTTCTGTAATCCTACTGCCACTAGGGAATTTATTTGACTCTGTAATACAAACAAGGTATCAGCTACCTTGTCCATGTCTTCATGAGTTCTTTGGATAAGGCTTGGTAAAAATGAATACAGCTAGACATTCATGCCAGTCCTGTTCCCAAACCTGCCAATATTCCTGTCTCCATCAAGACTGTAGCCAAGAATGGGATGGCCGTTTGGATTGCTCCTGAGGAGGTCACATAACCAATTTGGGAAAGGTGTTGTCAGGGTAAAGTTTCAATAGGGGTGTTAGAAAAGCTATGTAACATGCAATACTGGAGGAGTTGAGGCATTTATATGCTATTTTTCCACAGATAAAAAACAAATGGGGAGGAAGGCACTGACAACTTGTCAAGGGTTAGATTAGCCTGGCAAGTGGGTGGTGTGGAGTGAATGAGTGGGGATAAACAGATATAAACATCTAACAGTCTGAACTATTGACAGGGAGATAGTAGAGGGTGGCATTAAACAGGTGTTGTAGCCCTGGAGACTGGGTTATCTGGGTTTTTACTTGGAGATTCATCTCTTTATAGGGAGGCGGAGTGATGGGCCTCAAAAGTCTATCACTAGTGCCTGTTTTTTGATTGCCTCTTTTGTTTTTTGTTTTTTTTTCTGCTGGGTGTTTAAGACCAAATTAAAGTGAGACCTGTGTTAATCAATATGAACCTCTTGCTATCTGTCAAGGTCAGTTAAGTCTCTTTAGGCATTATTTTGGAACCATGCATACAGCCTTTCAGCTCTTAGTGTCAGCTGTTAGGATGGGTCACGGCCTGGCTTTACCATGATGCTTTTAGTAAAAGTATGGAAGATTTTTTGGTGACCCTCCTTTAGCACACATTACATTTGTCCTCTGGTGTCCAGCAATCTCCCTGTTTAGGAGGTTGGGTGACTTACCAAAGATGTAGGATGTTATAGAAAAGGTTCCTTTATACCGTGGATCTTTGATGACCTTGGAGGGCCAGAGCCAAAATTTTGGCAATCTTCTTGCCCAGTTACCCTTTAGTGTTGGTCTCTGCACTTTGGTGGTTCAACACCAGAAGAGAAGATCATACTGACATTTATTTAATTCCCAATATTTTTCTAAAATATAGTTTGTTTGGCAGAAAGAGACCTATGAAGAATAAAAAAATCAGAATTTTTATGTTACAGGAGCTCTTTATTAGTTAGCAGCTGCTTCCTTTTTCTCTACTAGGTATCATAGTACAGTTTTCACAGGGTTGACAGAAGGAGACCAGGCAAAGATAAGGCAAAAACTTCACCTAGAATTGACTTCCTAGCAAGGGTGCAACTGTATAGAATTTATGTTGTGTTGCTATGTGTATCTGCTAATAAATCAACTGAATAAATGATCTGTGCTGCTCCATGATGTTTTTTCAGAATTTAGGATTGAACACAGAGCCTCATACATTTGGCAAGCACTCTACTGCTAAGCTGCTGTGTCACATTCTCCATACTTTTTATTATTTTTAGACAGGGTCTTGCTAAGCATTCCAGGGTGGGCTTGACTTTCGATCTCCCTGACTCAATCACCTATAATATTCTAATTCTGGTGCAGTCATTCCTATACTTTATCATAGCTCCTTTTCTTCAAATTCTGGCTTCTCTACAAAAAGACTATAACTGTTTTGGCATTGCAGGAGTGTGTGTGGGGGTGTGCATGTGTTTTGTACTAATTTGTAGTGCTTATTCATGTGCTGCATATGATTTCTCTGCTGCATATCTGTAGTAAATATTTTCTCTTTATTAGAAATTATTTCTCATTCAAGATTTTTTGTAAAATACAATTAATTTGAATATGACCCAGTTTATCAATTTTCCTCTAGATGTTTAGTACTTTATGTCTTTTCAAAAAATATCAGTGTCCTCCAAATGCATATATAATCTTGTCTTTGCTTTTTCCTGTTTGCTTTATCATTTTATTTCCAATTGAGATATACTATCTATTTGAAATTACATTTTATATGTCATGGGAAAGATTCCAAAATGTACTTTTTTGAAATTCTTATCCAAAAGACCCAGCACATTTTACTGAAAAGATCATTTTAAACCTGTTGCACTATCATTTCATTGTAAATCTTATAATCTTATATACATGGCTAGTATTCTGGACTCCTCATTTTGTTCATTTGGTTAAACTCTTTACATAAGAGCTGATAAAAATCCATTTTTTTCTGGTAGATTTTGTTTTCTCTTTATTTTTTTAAGATTGCTTTGCTATTCCTGATTCTGTGCATTTATATTCACAGAATCACTTTGCCAATTGCAAAACAAAAAAGAAAGTGGACCTTTATTTTTATGGCATTTTACACATACACAAGTCATAAATCTGTAGGCTATTGACATATTTGTAACTTTACTCTTCCACTTTATGTCATATTTTTCTTTCATTTATTTTAAACTTTCTGTTAATATTTTGTTATTTTTACTATAAAGATCTTGCATGTATTTTATTAAGCACTTTCTTAGCTTTTTGTTTGTTGGTTGCTTTGTATTTTGGTGTTTTGGGTCAGGGTTTCACTTTATAGTTCAAGCTGGCTCAAACTCATTATGTAACGCAGGCTCACCTCGAACTCATGGTGATCCTCCTGCCTCAGGCTCCTGAGTGCTGGCATTACAGGTGTAGGTCATTACATGTGTTGGCCTGACATTCCTAGATTTTAAAATGTGTTTGTATAAAAGATAAATACTTTTAAGGACAGTACTGTATGATACAGTACAAATAACATTTTAATAATAAACACTAGTTCATCTCATATCCATAGAAGTTAATAAAAGATTCTAAACTCAGTAGCCAGAGTAAATTGCACTGCCTTGTATTGAATTCTGGGATTCAAAGGATCTGCCAGTTTCAGACTCCCAATAGTAGAACTACAAGTTCGAGTCCAGTTGCTCATTTTAGATGTCTTTCCTATTCAACTCATCCTACAAAGTCAGAGACAACTGTTGTATTTGGTTTTTATTTCCCCATCTGTGTACCTTAGCAAGATGTGCTCAACCTTCATTTCGATAGCACCTTAGAGAAGTTTATTCTAACGGAAGTCAAGATCACCACCCCTCTCAGAAAGTCATTCAATTAGTCTTAAGTTCTTTTTAGTGTCCTAAACCTGAATCTTGACCTCAACTAACCTGCAATTTTACCCTAGATGTTTCCATATATTTTTCTTTTCATTACAGTTCCATGATATTCTTATAATCTGGTATAGAGTACTGTTTTGTATGAAATCTTACACCTTCACTTTTCTCACCCAGTTATATAAGATTTTCTGTTCATTCTGTTTGCCTCATTTACATCACTCATTTTCCTGTTTTGTTCTAAAATTCTGCTATGGTCCTCTCTTCTGTCCAGTAAATTCTTATATCTCTGTTCTGATTCCTCCCAACTCTCAGTTTGACAAAATCTACAGATTGTTTTAACGGAGAGAATTTAAGTTGTTGGATGGATTGATGTTGTAGACTGAATTTCATCTCCCTCAAATTCATATATTGTAATCATAAACCCCCATAGACCCCCGGTATTTGGAGATGGGATCTTTAAAGAGATAACTAAAGTTAAATGAATTCATATGGCTAGGGATTTAATCCCATAGACCAGATACCCCTGGAGATAAAGGACATCCAAATGCTTAGTCACAAAGGAAGGACTGCAAGGACATAGAGAAAATGTGGTCATTCATCCACTAAGGAGGAACCTTCAGAAATGGTGCATGCTGTGGACACATTCATCATGCAAGTCTAGGCTCCAGAGATGTAGGAAAAAATTTCTGTTGTTTAAGCCACTTTATGTGTGCCATTGTATATTATAATTTTAAAAAACTAATGGAGTTGGAATGAAAAGTAATTGAGGAAGCTTGGATCTGCCCAGTAGAGTAATTCCATTTATATCAAATTCACTGTATTTGAGTTTCCTAAGTTAAATGTAGTCACTTCCTAATTTTGTTACTTAGCTTTCGTTTTCCTCTTTCCTTTTACATTTGCAGTGCTCAGTAATGGCAACACACTCATCTTGTTTCTATAGCTCTAATGTACTTTTTCTTCTGGAGTGAACATTTATCTCTGATACAGTGTCAGAGTCATTGAAAATGGAGAATAAAGTAATGAGTCCTGAAATGGGTACATAAAAATTAACAAAGATATCAGGAATGATTTTTTTATTCTAGATTTTCTAATGTGCCTGGACACTGCATACTGTTAAGTTGTGCATTGCACTGAGGCTTAAATACTTATAATAACTGAATAAGATGCATTAAGTCACACAGCACAGTCTCTTGCACAGCATTCAATAAATTGTAATAGTCACTGAGTTACAACTGAAATTTGAAGGTTACCATTGCTCTGTGTAGTATTAATTTTGAATTCTTTCTGAACACATTGTAGAATTTAAAATTACAGATCCAGTGAAGACATTCTTTTGAAGTCATTTTGTGGCATGGTAACTGATTTTGCCTAATACAGTCAAAGTTTTAAATTGGTTCAACAGTTTAAAAAATATGATTTTAGATAATGCTACTGCGATGGGATTTTTGTTGGTAAATTATACCGATATTCTTTTTCTTCTCCATGTAAGATAAAAGATTGAGAAACACTTGGGGAACACTTCCCTTAGGTTTCAGTTTATTTTTATTGTTTTGTTATTTCAGGTTTACAATTCTTAACTAAATTTTGAATAAATTTGATTTTTATTTTCTCAGTGTTATTTTTTTCCTGTTTGTGCTGATTAAAAATATAAATATGAATAAAAAATAAAATAACTTCTATTATGCACATTAAGACTAAAGAATGGAAACAGAAACTTAGAAAAAGCTATGAGAGATTTGACTTTCAAAAAAATGAGAAAGCCTCATTCAGAATATAAGTTTATAAGTAGATATATGTACATTTATTGTCTTCAAATATGCCTGTTAAGTACTATGGTGGACACTAAGGTGAGCTCTCCAGCTCCTCCTTCAGAATGTGGACTTTGCATGAGACATCAGAGAAAAGCCTCATTCCAGGAATTTTCTGCATTCAGAGGAAGTGGCCTTACCCAAAGCTAGCATACCTTGATGAAGGCAGCCATCCTGCTGACTGCTAATGCAATGGGTGGTAAAGGTCCATGCCCCATGGTGCCAAAATAAACATATCTGAAGGATGCTTCAGCTCCCTCAGGAACTTCTTGAATGTTGTTACTGCCCAGTCCTGCACCCCTTTCTCAAACACGTGTTTTCCTAAAAAATCAACTAACAACTAATAAAACTCAGAGTTGTAAATCTTAGTTTTAGAGTACATTTCCTTAGGCAAATTGTGAAAACAGATATAATAATAAAATATAATAAAAACTGATAAGAAATGCAAATGAACACAAAATGAAAACACATGATAAAATAACTTTATTAACACACTAAAAATAAAATTCTAAATAAACCACTCGCTAAATGAGAAATAACAATGAATATTAGAAAATACACTAAATATTATGAAAACAATATACTGAAAAATGACAGATGGAACTAGAGCAGAATGAAATAAACATGAAAGAAATCTGAAATATCAATTTGTATAAATAGAAATATATCGAGGCTATAAACAATGGAAAAAATAAACTGCAAAAATATAATATAACATTCACAAATTTTAAAATGAAGTTTTAAAATTCATAATAAAATGAAATAATATTTTGTAAGAACGATCAAAGAGAAAAATATAAAACATAAATTGGAGAGATTGGAAACACTATCAAATCACTGTTTATAGCAGAATAAACATATCAAATAACTAGAAATATAACTAATGTTATGGAAAATCTCTGAAAGCAACAGTAAATGAAAGTGTATAAAGTATTTGTTGAATAATTTAGGGACTGCTTAGGAATATGCTATATTTTATGGAGTAGGACGCTCTATATTATAAAAATAATAAATTTTTTAAAAATGCTTTCATTGATTTATTTTTGGTATTTTTGAGACAGGGTCATGGTATATAGTTTAGGCTGGCCTCAAACACAGCAATTCTCCTATCTCAGAAGCCTGAGTGCTGAGATTACAAAAAGTAACACATTTTTGCAAAATGAATGTAACCTACACTAATGTAATTTAAATTTAATTAAAATACCTTCTCAGTAGATTGATAAAAATTGACCACTGATTCTATAATTTTCGTGATAATGCAAAAGATCAAGAATAGCCAAGAAAACTGTGGTGTTGAAAGACAGACATGTAATACCAAGTGTTTAATCTTTTTACAATTACAATATAGGTATGAAGATGTTGGCAATATTAAATGATCAATAGGAGTACATGTACAGATTCACTGTCACATATAAATATGGATTATTATGAAATGTTCAAAAATTAAACAAAGAAAAATTGTCAGTTGAACAATACTTTCATTTTTGCAGGTATTTTATCACAGAATGAAAGGATGATTAATGCAATCTCACTAGGAGAAGGGTAAGTAAAAATTATATTCCCAAATGTGTCCATACAACATGATTTCCTTTATACACATTTCACAAATGTGTAAAACTAATCAATGGTGATATAATTTCAGAGGGAAAAAACAGATAAGTTACTGGTTGAGGCAGTGACTGTGAAATTTATTGCATTACATTTCTAATGAGTAATAATGCACAATTGTCAGAATGCAGCATATTATTGTCTTCTACATGTTTACAGTACATAATGATTACATAGCTTGTGGGGAGTTTGTACATATACATAATTCATCTTGTGTATTGGGGATCAAACTCAGGACCTTGCATTTGTGAGGCAGGTGGCCGCACCATTAAGCTAAATCCCTGGCCTGTCTTTCAAATTTGGCAAGTACCTATTACCCTACTTAGTATCTATCTTTTATTTGGTCCTTATATATATATTGTGGATTTCTTATGTAACAGAAATTATGTGATATTTAAACTTCTGTGTCTTATTTGTATTGGGGATCAAACTCAGGACCTTGCATTTGTGAGGCAGGTGGCCGCACCATTAAGCTAAATCCCTGGCCTGTCTTTCAAATTTGGCAAGTACCTATTACCCTACTTAGTATCTATCTTTTATTTGGTCCTTATATATATATTGTGGATTTCTTATGTAACAGAAATTATGTGATATTTAAACTTCTGTGTCTTATTTATTTCACTTAACATTATGGTTTTATGGTGCATCAATTTAGTTTCAAATAACTCAATTTTATTCTTTATGGCAGAGTAGTACTCCATTATTTATAAATAACAAAACTGCTTTATTCACTCATCTCTTTCTGGAAAAATAGGCTGCTTCCACGATTGAGCTATTATGAATTGTGTTGCTCTAAACATGGGCATGCATGTGTCAATGTAGTATGATGTCTTTAGCTCTTGTGATGACCCCTAGAAGAGGACTAGCTGGGTTGAGTGGAATTTGTAGATTTGTTTTTTTTTTTTTAGGAGTCCCATACTGATTTCATTAGTGGTTTACTAGTTTAGATTCCTATCAGCCAAGTGGAAAATTTTCTTTTTCCCTGAAGCCTCTCCAATATTTGTTATTATTTGATTTCTTGATTATGGCAACTCTTTCTGGAGTAGAATGAAATTTCAGTATTGTTTTAATCTGTATTTGTATAATGGCCAGTGACGTTGAACATTTCTCCCTATATTTATTGGCTGTTTGTACATCTTCCCAGAACTGTCTATTCATTTCACTTACCTATTTTTTTAATTGTCTTTTATTTTTGATGTCTTTTTTTAAGTTCTTTATATATTTCTGGATAATTAATTCTGTGTCTTAGTCACACCTGGAAAGTTTTTACCCATTCTGCAGGTTATCTCTTCACTCTATGGGTTGTTTCTTTTGCTGAGAAGATTTTTAATTTGATCTCATTTGTGGATTCTTAGTATTATTTCCTGCACTATTGGAAGTCTGTTCAGAACATCCTTACCTAATCCTATGACTGAGAATTTTAACTATTTTTTTCTTCCAAAAGTTTCTGTTTTAATATTTAGATCTTTGGTCTATTTTGATTTGTTTAGTACATGGTGACAGAGATGGATCTAGACTCAGTATTTTGCATGTAGATATCTAGCTTTCCAAGCACCATTTATTAAGCAGGCTATCTTTTCTCCAGTGTGTAATTTTGGCTTATTTGCCAAAGATCAGATGGAAATGTGCTTGAGTTTGATTCTGCATCATCTATTCTTTTCCATTAATCCAAATGTCTGTTTTTATGCCAGTACTACACAGACTGTTTTTTTTTTTAATACTGCAATTTTGAAATGTAACTTCAAATCCAGGATTATGATACCTCATACTTTACTCTTATAGTTATTACCCAAGATTGTTTTTGCTATTCTGGGATTCCTCTGGCTGCAGATGAATTTTAGAATTGTTTTCTCCCGTTCTGTGAAAGATGATGCTGGTGTTTTAATTGGGCTTGCATTAAATCTGCATATAAATTTTGGGTGTATGACCATTTTTCTATATTATTGGTTCTGCCTATCCAGGAAGAGGGATATACTTGTATTTTCTGATTTCCACTTCAATCTTACCTTTCAAAGGACTGTAGTTTTCCTTGTATAAATCCTTATTTCCTTGGTTTGGTTAATTCCTATTTTTTAGTTCAATTGTGAATGTTATTTTTCTTCTAATTTCTTTCTCAGTGAGTTTTACAGGCATTCTTTTTTAAATCATGTGCAGATGTTGGATCCTGCTACATTTTTTAATTTGTTTATTAATTTTAGGAATTTGTGATAGAATTTTTTTGGGTTTGTAAGTGGAAGATTGTGTTGTCTGCAAAGAATGATAATTTGACTTCTTCCCTTCCTATACATATCCCTTTTATTTCTTTCTCATGTCATTGTTCTAATTTATTTTATAAATCAAGTTTTGTAATTAAAGCTTTGCCTTTAATACTAGTAGCAAATGAGGAAGAAAAGATAATAAAAAGAAAGAAGTCTGATGTAATATGCAAGCTCCATTAACCATAGTTTAAAGCCCTATTATGTCCCATGAACCTGAATCAAAGCACATACATACAGAATAGTGTAAATCCAATTCCCTTAAATTTTTTCATCTTTTATTCCCCTATAAACTAAACATCATTAACCTTTGAAGGGGATTTTGTTATGCAATTCAAATGATGACCTCAAGTTTTTCATATTGTGGGACCCTTTAGATTCCTTCCCGATCTATATTAACTAAAGAATAAAGGAAAGTTATTTTTATTTACTTTATTGATCTGTTCCATTCATCACTAGAATAATGTAGAAAAACAGTGATTTTTTTTAAAAAATATGACCTTAGGAACCAGAGCCAAATAGTCCAGCTCCCAACTGGGCTCTTTCTCAGCTCTGGTGTAAATGGAGCAGCCCTGCCTGTTACTTTTCCCCTCTCTCTTTTAATATGTGTTACACAGGGTGTAATTTTCCTAAAACAGGCCCTTTAATTACACATTGCTAAAAATGTCACCTACTGTTCAATGATTCCTGTTCTGTAGACAGAGAAACTGTGGGCCCGGCAAGCTTCTGAAGTTTCCATTACGTGCACAGACCTCAAGAACAGCTGTTAACAAATCTGTTGGTGGTTTTGTTTAAAAAGGACACAGGCTGTGTTCCCGCTGTATTTTTGGTCAGAGAAAGCAATTTGCATTTTGACATACTTCCAGGTCAGGAGAGAAGACAGAACATGTATAACAATAGTTTGATAGGATAGATTTGGACCACATATTACTAACAGTGAAAGTTTGATTAAATAATAAGCAGTGATCAGAGAGGAATTTATCTTGTAATAATAGTACTAGAGCATATTATTAACTAGATAAATAAGACTGCAGTATTTAGGTGGTATTTTAAAAAGAAATATGCAGTTAAATGTGTCATAGAACTGCTTAAATTTTATTTCATTAAAATGAGGCAGAAGACAAATTTGAATAATATGGACCAATTTGTATTTACAAAAAACAAAAATTATGTGAATTCTCTATTCTATTTTGAAACCTCCACATATGATAAACCTGGCTATTTTTCTACATAATTTAAAATTATAATAAAATTTTAAATACAAGCTAATATAGATGATATATTTTCCTACTGACTGAAATATCTACTTTGTATTGTAGTCTCTATTCTATTTTACCTTAAAACTAATGATCTAGAATTGACTTAGACCTTAGCAGATTTAAATAATTCTAAATTAACTGGCTATGTTATTGTAGCTACATTATCACACTTTAAATTTTTCCCTGAGTAATAGAGTTAATAACATTTCTACATTTCTTTACGTACGTTGACCACAAGTCTCAATGTAAAATAATTTACATTTACAAAATATGAGTATGAATGAATGATTTCTTAATTTTGTAAAGATTATTAATATCTGATGTTCTTCTGCTGACTGAAAATGACTAGGTATGTTTCTAAGGCTTCTGATTGTGAACACATAATAAAATTCTTGTTAATGAAATGTGTATGATACATCTGGTTACTGTCTTATGGAAAGCCAAAGAAGCAATCTACTGTACATGATCTTATTTTCCAAGGCTCTAGAAAAGCAACAGATAAATGTTATCCTCAAATTAGAGATTGAAGATGTCTCTTCAGAAGAGTAACCTCATGAAGACCAAATGTACTGGACTTCCCATGAGATAAATTTTTAGTGGGCTAACTTTAGATATTTGGAGGATCATTACTTCCCAGTTATTCCAGCCTAGGTCATATTGTTTTATAGATATTTAAGTGGAATATGCATGCATTTCTAAGAAAATAATGGATCTATATTAATTTTATTTGGAAGTTGGGGCACAGTGACAAATTATTTGCCTTTAGGATTCAGCCAGTGAGTTGGTTGGAGCACACTCCTAGGTGTTTCTGGCTCAGTCGTGGAGGCATGGACTTGAGGTCTCTGTCTGGTCCCTCACCTGCTTTTCTCTGGCCCTGTTCCCCTGCTCTGTTTCTCACCCATCACGAACTAAGGAGCCTTGCTGCTTCACGTGCTTTTATCATGATGCTTCTGTCTGGCAGCCAGCTGACCATGGACTAAGTCTCCAGAAACTGTGAACCAAAACAAAAAAAATGTCCTTTAAGTTGTGTGCATATTTGATATTGTTCCTTTGTAACAAGAACCTAACTAACAAAGAAAATGAGTATCAGAAATATGAGGCCATTGCTGTGACTTTTTCTGTCCATAGTTTTTCAGCAGCCTTTCTAAGATTTCTGGAGGGAGTTTGAAAATGTTCGATGATGTAAGCTACAGAATCCTTAAAACACTGTAGGGAGAGACTGATGGATGATTCTGGTCAAAGCTCAGAAGGTCAGAATATTAGAATGTCAGAATGATAGAAATGTAGACAGGAGGTCAGGAAGTGTCATTTGGGAACAATGACTTCATTGGCAATTGAGACAGTGTGTGATATACCGTAGTAAAAAAAAAAAATCTTCATTTTGTCTATGACCTGAGACTTTGCAGGAGACCTAAATTAAGTCCAGTGGATGCATTAATCTGGTTGAGGAAATTTCAATGCAACACAATATTCAAGGGGTGGTGTGGGTACTGGTGGCTGCTTTTGTCCTGATTAGTGATGAGAGTTGGGGCCAATAGGCAGAATAGAAAATTTTAAAAACTTAAATTTTGACCAAAATGTAATTCCACATAAATTTGGGGCATGGCTTCTGAAAAGACTGGTACCATCAAAGGTTTTCATAGAGGGACGAGAAGAAGATACATTGACAGCATCACAGAAAACACCATCCATTGCAGGGTTAAGAATGCAAAAGTGCAAAGCTTTCATTTGAGAAGATAGCCCTTGGATAACTGGTTGAGAAGAGCCTCCTAGGCAAATAGTTCTGGATTTATTTCACCATATTTAGCAATCCAGACACTCAGAGGCCACTATAACCATGCTTCAAGGGGCTTTGCTATTGCTCAAACTGGCAGAAAAGCTTGGTATTTTCTATGTGATGCTGGTTTACATATATGCAGAATGCAAGAGTTGTGGGATTATAAAAGATTACTTCCTAATTACAAAGGAAGGGCTGGGAGCCAGTTGAGGAGGCCCCTAGAGGGGAGCTCAAGAAGCTGTGTGAATAAAGACTAAGCACAATAAAGAACTCAGGAAATCTGAGATGATAAGAATATGGAAAATTTGCTGAGAAAAACTGCAGGCTGTGAGTGATGCCAGACCAAGAAAGATGCTATTTGGGCTGCAGCTAGAATGGCCATAGGTGTGGAGCTGCCCATGGCCTCTAGAGTTGACATTTTTCAACCATTTTCTCCAGATCCCAGATATTAATCCACAGGGCTTAAGATTTATCTGGCTGGATTTCAATTCCGCTTTGATGCAATTATTTTCTACATTTTTAATTTTTCCTTTTTGAATGGGAATATTTACCCTGTGGCACTGTGCTTTGGAATGACATAATTTCTTGATTATTAGAGTTTCACGTCTATGCACTTGCCTTAAGTATTGAAAGAGAACTGACAGAGGATTTTCAAAAATACTAGAATTCTTGAGACTTTGAAGAAGGACTTCTTTGTATTTTTGAATGATAGTTGTATCATGTCAGGTGGGATTATGAACTTCTTATTGTCTTTATTTGGATAGCTGGCACAGTATAAGGACATGTGTTTGAAGATGAAGTTGGGCAGAAGAGGGATGTGATGGTTAGGCTGCAGTATCCAATGAATTGTCTTTGAAGTCCATCTGGGGTCATCAGTGTTGCACACCTTACTATGTCTATGGGTCAGTCACAGAGGTAAGGCTTTGGGACAATATTTAACCCTTCACTCCTTCCACTTTGGCACTTTTCTTGGCCACCATGTATTAAGTACCTCTTCTCTGCTGTTTCATCCTGCCATGTTTCTACTTAATACAAACCAACCATGAGGTGAGTCCTTCAAAACTCAGAGACAAAATATGTCTCCCCTCCTTTAAGTTGTTTCTGTGGGTCTTATGTCTTAACCATGAGTAAGCTGACAAATTCAATTCTTATCCCAGGATAGTTTGGGGTTTTCCCCCTTGTAATAAAGGTAGAAAATGTAGCTGATGTGAAAGATTGAGAAACTTCAAAAATAAGTATTAAATATTAGTATTTTTCTTACTATTTTTGTTTTGCAACTAAGAAAATGCATAATATGTAAAAGATTTAAAAAATTGTCCTAATTTCCCACTACATGACAAAATAAGCATGCATTTTTAGGGAGATCTTTTCATTCTCTTTGCAAGATAGTTGAACATTTGTACTGTTTTCTAATTGCTACCTACAGAGAAGCATAAAACTTTTGTTTCATAGAAGGAAAATATAGTTTATACATAATTGTACTACTGATATGTATTGCTATCCATAAGTAGCAGGTGAATCCAATTTATTATTAAATATATATTATTTTAAGAATATCTTTTGGTTTATATTATTATATTCTAAAAACATTTTAATCATTATAATTAATTAATGTAGCCAGCTGAGCACAATTGTTATTTAATGTTTCATTAAAGGAACACATATATGAAAATTATCTCCTTGAAAAATGAACTAACAAATAATATGCAAATTAGGAAAGATGACATTCTGAGATAAAACTTTTAAAATAATACTTTTTACACAAATGTAGTATAATTTTATACTGTAACATAAATTGCTGGTAACTACAGAATTCATCCCAAAGTTGAAAATAAAATGATTTATTATAGTAGCTCTATGTGAGTAGCACACTTCTTATTTATATAGTGTCCTGGAAGCTCTACAGATAGCAACAGGACCCACATGGCTTGGAGATTTCCAAGGCATACACCTGCATGGCCACACATTCCCATGCGTTGTAGTCATGAATTGCTTTTTTCAAACTATACACTTAAATACTTTTATTCCTTTCCTCCTTTTAGTAGTCTCTATCCCACAGATTTTCTAAAATTCCAATGCTCAGCACATTCTCAAAATTGATGTTTCTACTTGTCAATCAGTATATCTCTGAGTCCCCAATTACAGTTTTGTAAGAATAATTTTAGTATGACCATGAGGAATTAAAGTTTATAATATGGTCTTTGTCACTGTTTTAGCTTTCAGAAATATACACAAAGTGATAATAAACTTAATGAGAAATTCTCTATTGGTTCAGAAATAACTGAAAAAAAATGTTCAAAATACAACACACCAATAAGCCAATGGTATAAGGAAGACCAAACATCTAGGTATATATAATTTGATTCTTTAGAGAGTTTAGTTCAGATAGTTGGTGAAGTGAACATATGCCTTGTAATAAGTTTGAATTTGAAATTCACCAAGCATATTGAATCAACAAATTGACTAAGTAGAGAAAAAACAATTCTAAAGATCCAAGATGTCGAAGCTAACCTTGTACATATGGAGCAGATATTCTACTAAGAAACACAATGCCTTATCCTTTTTCTCTTTATTTTCAGACTTCTTGAAAGTTCCATAAAATAGTTTAATAGTTTCAACTCTCATCCATTCATTTAATGAACCCTTCAAGGTCTAATTTCTATTTCCCTTACTCTATTAAGATTTCTGCTTTTGGCTGGGGATTTAGCTCAGTGGTTTGGTGGCCTGCCTTGCAAGTGCAAGGACACAAGTTCAATCCCTGGTAC
>NW_022900941.1:35762775-35766694 GCF_012274545.1 Fukomys damarensis | reverse complement strand
GTCTTGATTCTCATTTTTTCCCCTTACCTCTGCCCTCCCTTCACCCCCTCCTCCCCTCCCCATCTACAAATACTTTATTTCCATCTTTTCATTATCTCACATTTTTTTCTTTTCCCTTATTACCCTTCCCCTACTCATCCCACTTTCCCTACACCTTTAGCTCCTTTCTTCCCTTTTCAAAATGTCAGTAATCTTATTAGAATCTTATGTATTATTGCAGATTATTCACACCAGGGAAACTATTCGGTATTTACACATGTGTGACTTATTTATTTCACTTAGGAGTATATCTTCAATATGTGTAATTGTTTTTAGACTACTGCCTTTGGCAATGCTTACAGTATTAATCCAATGCACTTCTTTCAGCCTCAGTGACAACATTTTTTTCTGATTTTACTTTTATGTCATATTCATATGTGTCTATTAATTTTTAAATTACTATTTAATTATTTAAACTGGACTATACTTCAGTGTTCTTTTAAAATTTTTCTTGTTATGACTCTTCTTCTCAAAATACATGTTCTCACATGCTGTGTTTCAGGATAACTACACATTTCTCTTTTGCTTATTCACGACCTTTCAGTTGAGCTATCCTTTCTAACTAGCTCCTTGTGAGTTCTTTATGCCTAATTTTTACTGACTGAGACAGACCAAAAATTTTCTTCAGTTTGACTATGTTTGTGGACAATCTTCTTTTTATATCTCTGGTTTCCCTTTCAGGTAGGCCCTCAGAATCACAGCAAGTAAATACAGATATATCTTATCTTATTTCTTCTAATGTAAGTATTGTTAGAGTATTTGCTTTAAAAAAAGAAACTTGTAATTGTGAATTTTCTTTTTACCCCTCTGAGATTTAAGTTCTTTAAATATCCTCCTGACTTAAAATTGTCAATTATCAAGGAAGAGAGCCTATATGCTAGTCTTTGAATGAAGATAGGAGCCATATTTTGCAAGAAGCCTTGAATTGAGTTATAAATATGCTATTGCTGTAAAAAAATGGGAAAGCTCCCTTTTCCTTTGGATGTCAATTGAAAAATCCAGATGTGTAATGATCCATCACTACCTCAGATATATTGAAATGGGCCCACTGAGGAGCTTGGTCTTCAGTAAGGGCCACCTTCAGACCTCAACAATCCTAGGAGAAGAAAACTAAAGTGAGTAGCAGTTTGTTGGAATAAATACTATGGTTATATGGGCCTCTCTCCCTCTAATATAATAATATATATCTGAAAATAAGAGGTTAAGAAACTCAAATGATATAGCCCATATGGCTACAAAGAAAGTTGGACAATGGAAGAAAATGCAAGAGCCAAATAAAAGATAGATATCACAACTAGCATGCTAATTGAGTAATTCGTTAATCTCTTCAACAAACATTTTTATGTGACCATTGTTATATTGGATACTACAGACAAAAAAAATGAAACACAACATTACATTGATAATTGTGTGTAATCACTACTAGTGAAAGCCTCTTTCTTAGAGTTAAGGCTTGTAGATGAATACAGAAAAGAAGTGGCTAAAAGGCTCACTAGCCATGAGTGGCTCTGTACTCATGTCCTGTGGTAATCCATAAAAGAGGTAAAAAATCTTCAAGGATGTTAATAAGAGAAAAGATAGGCAAGTAGATGACAGATAGAGAGCTAGATAAGAGGATAACACCATGGAGACCAAAAAAGATTGATTACAGTAGTGCCACTCCAGTGTCCTTTATGTTGAGCACTGAAAAAGAAATAGGACTAAAATTTGACCTTTGAGTTTTGATTGTGAGAAGAGTGTTATTGATTTTCATAAGAATTTCAGTTGGAAAATTATAAGAGATTGAGCTTTTATTCAAAGCAGAATAAATATAAACAGTTAGTGTATGAGATTTTTCAAAAAGACAAGTGTTAAAATGAAGCATAACCTTGAGTTGAAGTAATGTGTGTTTTTCTCATTTTTTCCTGTGATTTCGCCAGGGGAGGATGAAATTTAAGGGTGATACTTTAACTATCTCACAAATCTTGCCTGTCTTCTCAAAGGAAAGCAGTAGATTAAATCATTTGTTCTAGGAACAGCACATGAAATGTTCTCCCTTAATATCAGTGTTGAATCATGCCCACATAAGTACTAAATGTGTGTTCACTTGCCAGAAATTCAAAGTAATTTTAATATTTTAATATATTTCCTAAGGTCTAGATCTGAAGTATCACCCAAAAGTCTTGGGTTTGGAGGTCAGGCCTGATCAGAGTGGGCAGGTCACTGACAGTATGACTGCAAGGATGTATTTTTGTTTCTTATCCCCTCCACCCCCTTGCTTGCTGGCTGCTTTCAGATGAGCGCATTCCTTCTCTGTTCCATTTCTCTCTTGGAAAGTACCAAACGTGGACTCAACCCACTGGAAACTCTAAGCCAAATAAACATGTCCTTCTTTAAGGAGTGGGTGTCAGGCATTTTGTCCCAGCAATGGGAAAATGAATAATATAGTAATTGACACCAGAGAAGTGGGGACATTATGACTATACCTAAAAATATGGTTTATAAGTCTTTGGAACTGTTTTGTGGAAAGAGTTTGTGAAGTTTTACTGAGTGATTCTAGTTGATGTTCACAAGACCAGAATCCTGATAGAAATGTGGACAATAAAGGTTAGGCTCAGGAGGTTTCAGCTGAAAAAAAAGGGGGGGCTTCATTAGCAAGTGGCTCAAAGTTTCAAGCATGTAACTCTTCATGTGAAGAGTTCTCCTTGGCCCCCTGCTCTGCTGAATAAGAGTCACCCAGGGAATTGGATCTGTAAGATTTATTTCACTATTCAGACACAATCCACTGCAGCCATGCCTCAAGGGCACCCATGAACTGCTCAAGGTGTAAGTAGACCTTGGCATCCTCAATGTGATGTTTCTTTGCTAGGAATTCAGAGTGTAAGAATTATCGGTTCCCTGAAGCTTTCACCCAGCTTTAAGAAAAAGGCCTGCAAGATCAAGCAACCTGCCCCTGAAAGGGCAATGTATAAAGCTGTGAAAGTGAAGCCAAATGTGCAGATCCCAAGTATTTGGAGATGCCAGGGACATAAGACATCTGCACAGAAAATCTGCCAGCAGTGAATAGAGCCAGCCAAGGTCAGAGGCTAAGGTAAGAGGCTCAGGAGGCTTCAACTGGAAAGGGAGGGGGGGCTTTATTAGCAAAGCCACAGAGATGAGGCCACCCAGGCCTTTTGAACTCACATTTTATCACCATATGCCTAACATGCCAAACATTAAACAACAAGAGTTAATGCTTTCCACAGTGTGTTTTGGTCCAGGTTTTTTTTTTTTTTATTTCTCTAATTCCCTTGTTTGGAATGAGTATGTAGTTGTGCCATTGTACTTTGGAATTATGTACATTATTTTGTATTTTTACAGGGGCTTACAGCTAAAAGTTTGCCATGAGTCTCAGAGCAAACTTTGGATCTAAACGTTTTAGCAATTATGGAACTCTTTTAAGACTTTGCAAAGTCTGATAGATGATCTAAATGTCACGTACATATAATGAGACAGACACAAGCCTTAAAGAGACCTAGGTCAGAATGTTATGGCTTAGATTTAAAATGTCCTGAAAAAGACTCATGTTAGGAAGTGGGGCCAGGCAAAGGGAAATGGGTAGTTGAGAGAGTCATCTTTTGTCTTGTGTCTTCCCTTCTAGCTTTGTATGTTTCCCGGTTTCCATGGAGTGAGCAGCATTAGTCTAAAATTCACTGCTACCATTCTTATTCTGCCTTGGAGCCAGCCTGCCCTACTTGTGGACTGAACACAGTGGAAACTATGAGCCATATAAACCTTTCCTTCCTTAAATTGTGAAGATCATGTATTGCATTGTGGTTGTGGGAAAATTACTAATACAATATCATACCATTCAACAAAATATTTTTCACAGTTTTGCTTTTTTTTTTTTTTTTTTTTTTTT
>NW_022900941.1:35743412-35762586 GCF_012274545.1 Fukomys damarensis | reverse complement strand
TGTGAGACAGGGTCTCACTATGTAGTTGAGACTGACCTGGAACTCACTATGTAGCCCAGGCTGGTCTCGAACTCACAGCGATCCTCCTGCCTCAGCCTTCCAAGTGTTGGGATTACAGGAGTGCGCCACCACGCCCGGTTCACTGTTTTGCTTTTACATTGCAAACTTTCAAATAAATTATCAATTTTCTTATAAAAATTTCTATTTTTTTATTTCATTGGTGTGGATCAAACCTTAATCTTTGCACTAAACACACACTTGACAACTAAGCTGTATTCCCAGCTCTTATTTGCTTCTTTTTTAGCCCATTGCTTCCAGGAAACCCATGTACATTTGCTACATGAGTAGATTCCCCTTTTGATCTCCATTTAATCAATATTACCTGAGCAATTATACTTGTAATCTTATTGGTTGATCTTGGTCTTGTCCCACCTTATGCTCACCTTGTGATTTTCCATTTGATCTTATAGTTTTGTCTCACTTTGTACCCACCTGACCTCATGGCTCTGTCCCATAAAAAACCTCTGAGAAGCATGGTGCTTGGGTAACTTGCTTTCCTGTCCCCCTTCTGTCTCTCTTAGACAGAAGCTATCTTTTCTCAATAAATTTTTCCTACTATTAAAAAAAAAACTTAGTTACATTTGTAGATAATGCTTGTAAATTTTTAATGAAGGTTAGAACAATTCCTTGAGAAGACATTTTATACCTTAATATAGTTTAGATTTTATTTCTAGAAATGATAATATTCTATCATAATAGTTGCTAGGAGGTATAAACAGAAAAATGAATAAAAACAATATTAGTTTATAAAATTAAGTTAATTCATGCCAAAAAAGATTTTAAGTATAAGGAAAAAACAATCACAGCCCAGTTAGATCCTACTGAAAAATACAACTTTTAGTAAGAATATAATACAATAAAAAAAGAAAGAAAGGAAAAAGAAAGAAAAAGGAAATAGATATCTGATAAACTTTATTTTATCTACCCTGATTTTCCCATATTTGGAATTAAAGTCTCCATTAATGCTGTCTATAACTGTGATCATCATAGATACTACCTTAATCATATCATAAGTATGTGAATTTGCATAGTTTTTAATTAAGTCAGCAAATAATGTAGGATTTTCACAGGAATGTCTATAGGTACTATAGCATAGTGCTTCACCTTTTTAAATAATTGGAAACTTTCTCCACTATATAATGTAAAATACCTAAGGATCACCTATGAAATTTTCAATAGCATAGTGACAGATAGAAGAACAAATTGGAATATAGCTATAAACACCATAAGACCATAAACAAGGCCCCATGATATACTAGGTAGAAGTTATTTTAAATTATATTGGGGAATTCTTAGAAGTCAATCATGAAATCCTGACATGTTGAGGGAACTATTAAGAAACTGTCAAGTGTATGCATGAGCCAAAGGTCCCTTACTTCAAAATTCTAATTGTTTTGAAGTTGCTATGGGAAGATTCTGGTCAGAGACTAAAAAACAAGATGTAAGAAGTAATTCTTAGAGATGATAGATAAGATAGATGATAGATAACAGATAGATAGATAGATGGATAGATGGACGACACATAGATCAATGGGTAGTACCAGCCTTAGAAAAATCCAGATTCAGCTGAAGTAAAATGAAAATATCCAAGCTGGGTCATGAATACATAAGGTTCTATAAGTTATTATAAAATGCTAAAAAGCACAGTTTCCAAGAAATTCTGCAGAGAAAATTTTGTAACTGTAATCTTACTTAAGGTCCCACAGAGTTATCCTGCCTGTATGTAGAAAATAAATTTAACCAGAGACTAAAGATAAAGAAATACAAGGGAGGGTGGGGACAAGGGAAAAATGAGAACCAAGACCTGGCATGTAAAGGTACAAGATCCCAGTAATGAATGTAACTGTACTGTCTACCTCGAATGTACCAATAAATCCAATTAAAAAAAAGATAAAGAAATACAAGGGAGGGTGGGGACAAGGGAAAAATGAGAACCAAGACCTGGCATGTAAAGGTACAAGATCCCAGTAATGAATGTAACTGTACTGTCTACCTCGAATGTACCAATAAATCCAATTAAAAAAAAGATAAAGAAATACAGTATTTCCTCTTTCAGGGAAGTTGATGTTGGATCATAGCAAGATTCATCCCTTATACTGCAAATAATAGCCAAATGTTTTCTTGCTAATTTATACAATAAGTTCAGCATATTCTTATGGAGGTTATTAACATCTTCAGGTGTGAGTATAAGTTCTCAATATGCAGTTTGATCAAACATCATGAATGTAACAAAACTGTTGGAATCATAAATTTTTAGATTTTTTCTACTTATGTTAGTATTTTAATATAAATTGCATTGAATTTATAGATTGCTCTTGGTAATATGGCCATTTTCTTGATATTGATCCTGCCCATCAAGGAAAAGGGATTGTTTTTCCATTTTTAACATCGTCTTGGTTTCTTCATTCATAGTACTATAATTTTCATTATCAAGGTCTTTCACCTTTGGTTAGTTTGATTCCTAAGTATTTAATTTTATATTATCATTAATTCAATCTTTTTCTTATGATTTTTGTACATTGACTCTATGTTTTCACTTTGATAAATTTTATTAGGTGAAAGAGTCTTCCGGTGGTGTTTTCTGGGTTCTGTATATAGCATGAGATCAGCCGTACATTGAGATAGTTTGACTTCTTCCTTCCCTATTTGCATCTAGTTACATTCTTTCTTTTGCCTTATTCTTCTGGCTAACAGTTCAAGTCATCTATTGGAAGAGTAATGAAGAAAGTGTACACATTTGTCTTCTTCCTTTTTGAAGAGGAAAATCTTTCAGGTTTTCCCCATTAATACTGTGTTGTCTATGGATTTGTCTAAGTGGCTTTATCATTTTGAGGTAAGATCCTTCTATAAATATTTCATCAGCATTTTTATAATGAAAGAATATTGGATTTTGTCAAAGGCTTTTTCTGCATCTATTCAGATAAACATGTGATTTTACTCTTCTGTTTAAATGGTAAATTACATATAAATCTACATATGTTCTATCATCCTTGTATCCGTGGGATGAAGTCAACCTGGTAAAGATGTGTACGCTAAGGGTTTATCAATCTTATTTATTCTTTCAAAAACAACTCAATTCATTTTGTAAAATTCTTTTAGTTTCAATCCACTGACTTTTAATCCATTCTTTATATTTCTTTCCTTCTATAAATTTTAAATGTTTTTCTAGGACCTTGATACTCATCTTTGGTTATTAATTTGGTAATTAATTAAAAGCTATATTTTGCTAATGTAGATATTTACATCTATCATCTTCCCTTTTAGAACCTCTTTCATTGTGTCCCACATATTTTCATATTTTGTTTTTCATTGAAATTTGATTATAGGTTTATTTATTTATTTATTTTCAGCTTTAATTGAGTTTATTGGTACATTTTAGGGATACAGTAAGTTACATTCATTGTTGGGATCTTATACCTCTACATGACAGGTCTTGGTTCTCATTTTTTCCCCTTGTTCTTGCCCTCCCTTCACCCCCTCCTCCCCTTCCCATCTACAAGCACTTTATTTCCATCTTGTGAGATATAGGTATTTTTAAATTTCTTCCCAGATTTCTTCTGTGACCCACTAGTTATTCAAAGGTATTATTAAATCTCCATGTGCTTGTCCAAGTTCTGTGATACTTTTGCTATTGATTTCTAGTTTTATTCAGTTAGAATATGAAGGGATGCAAGAGATTATTTCAATCCTTTACTGTTTAATTAGACATGCTTTATCACCTAAAATACAGTTTATTTCAAAGAAAATTCCTTCAGCTTCTGAGAAGGCTATATATTCCTTTGCTGTTGAATTGAACGCTCTGTAGACATTTCTTAAATCGATTTCTCTGATGGTTTTATGCAACTATGATATTACATTTCTTAATATTTACTGGGGGGTGCTCAAACTCTATTTGTGTGAGAGATGTTGTTACTGTTCGTATCTCGATGCACTCCCTGAAGTCTCATGCAACATCACCAGGGTTTGGGAAGGTGATTGGGTCATGAGGTCACAATATTTACTTGTGTACTTGTCTGCTGATGAGTTTAATATCTAAATATGATGTAGGGAAGTGAAACCTGGTCTGAGGAGGTGGATGACTTAGGGAGTGGTCTGCAAGAATTTGACTCTTCCCTGCTCTTCGTTCATCTTCTATATGCTTCCTGCCACCACGCCATTAGCAGTTTCTCCTCTGCTTGCCCCTCTACTATGTGATTCTACCCCTAAGTCAGGTGACCATGACCTCTACAAAGTGTGAGCCAAAATAATGCTTTTCTCCTTAAGATGTGGGTGTCAGGTAGTTTCCAGAAACAAGAAAGTAACTAAGACAAGAGTAATTGAATCATACACTGTGTTTTTATTAGTATCTGTCTGTCTTATTAAGTTGAGAAATTTTTGTTTGTTTTTTTTGGGGGGCGGTACCGAGGATTGATCTCAAGACCCTGTGCTTGCATGGAAGGTATGGTGCAGCTGAGCTAAGTCCCCAGCACAGATTTTATATATATATATATACACACATATATATATGACATTATATATATATATATATATATGACATAATATATATAGAAAAGGCATAATTTATATAGAAGACATAACATGTCTTCTTGGTAAATTGGTCTATTTAGCAACATGTAGTGACTTTCTTTTTCTCTTCTGATTTTTGTTTTGAAGTCCACTCTCTCAAAACTTGAAATAGCTAGTCCTTCTAGTCCTCCTTGCTTTAGAGATCCAGTTGCATGGAGTATGGTTCCATCCTTTCCTTTTCACTTATATTTCTTATAATGGCTCTTTATATTCAACATCTTGATCTCCATCACAGGAAGTTTTCTCTGCATTTTTTTCTCTGTGTGTGACTCTTTTTATTGTTATTCGCCTGCTGCATTTTTTTTCTTAAAAACTGAGAATTTACATAGTATAACACACCTAGCTGCTAGGTAATTTCTCCCCCTGGAGCTTGTTTTACTTTATTTGCCAGAGTATTTGCTTGGTCACTAGGAGGGTTAGTTTAGTGCAGTCTGTTTTCATTCCCTCTCCTCCACAGGTTGAGATCAATGCCTTAAGCAGTTCACAAATAGCTTGGAATGGTAGGTAAAGCTCTCTGATTGTCTCTTTCTCTGATCACAAATAGTGCTTAATATCCTCTAATTTCCAATTGATTATCCTATTTTTTATAACTGTGCCATGGAGCATGAAGTTCTCCATAGTCTATTAAAAATCTTTTAACAAATATTCTCAAGATAGATCCACTTTGCAGCAGGTGGGAGTTCCATAGAAAGGAACTCTCAGCTTTTAAGGCACGTTCAACCAGAATTTTTCCTCTGAAATAGAGAAGTGCCTAAAGGAGCAAACCTTTCCCAGGAAGTTGTTTTGGCCCACCAGTAGCAGTAGAGAAGAAAAGGAGACTTGCACTCAGTGTTTTTAGCATTACCTTACTGGAATGGAAGCCGTATTAAACTGGGAATGAAGAGGGACATAGATGCTTGTAGTGCACAGGTCAAGACTCTCACTCTTCTTATTGAGTTTTAGTAGATTTTCTTTAACCCATGTTTCTTCATGCTTTGTATCCTCTTAGGAAAACTTTGAGAGTCTTAAATGTGGGTTATTGGTGTGAATATTTTCATATACACATACATTTTGTCAGATTCATGGAAGTGCTCGATGTAGGTCCTTATGCTACATTCAAGAATGCTTATTCATGAAGCAAATATTGTTGTCTCCAAAAAATAGATCCTTTTAAAATGATTATATGAAAATCTAGAAGTACAAACCAGAAAAGATAGCTCTGAAAATAAACCTGCAATGCATTGTTTTCTAAATTGAGAAAAATAGTCTTTTTTTTTTTTTTGTACCAGATTGAACTCGAGTCCTTGAACTTGCAAGGCAGGTGGTGGAACTTCTGAATTAAATCCCCAGCAAGAATCTTAAACATGATCTCAGTATTAAATATTCTAAAAAATAATTATAAAAGCAGGAATCATAATAGTAAGGCTTATTTGATGGCTTTTTAATAGTATAATTTGTTATAGTAATAAAGACAGTTCCATTGCTGAGAAATACCACAGGAAAGGTTGAGTTTCTAGGCAGTAGAAATTCTTCTAAATGCAAAAAGTAAAGTCATACACAGAAAGAAATGGTATGTGGTTATTTGGACAGTGTATGAATAATAAATCAAATATGCAACCAAGAAAACATCAAATACAAGAGCTAAGCAGTGAGTTATGATAGCTGATGTGTAGAGAATTACTGTGGATATTAATGCTCTGGGAAGAAATCTCTAGAAAGATGACATTTCCGGGGAAATGTAAATGACAAGAACAGCATCAGACAAGTGAATTTGAACAAATAGAGAAGTCAGTCGTTAGATATAGCTATGGTAAGTGACATACAGAAAGAACTTGACTAGAGAAGAACAAAAATCAGCTGAACCAGGTCAGAAAGAAAAAGAAAATACATTTAGTTATTTGATCATCCTATCTCCCAATCAAAACAATATTACTTGGTCAACTAAAATTCAGGGTTAATTATCATATAAACTTTAATTCTAATTCTGTATCAAAATTTTCCATATTTATTGAAAGTGATTAATATTACTAGAATGGATCTTCCATTCCTGTCATTTCTAGTCATCATTAAAATGCATATATTTTATGAAGAAAATTGTTATGGTTTATATCTGGATATTACTTTCAAGCCCCATGAAATCATAGGAGGGGCTTTGGGAGACTACTGGATCATGGAGCTGTGATACCCATCAGTGGATGAGTTGTAGCTAAATGTTATGTTAGGAGGTGAAGCCTGGTTGGAGGTCGTGGGATGCTGGAGGCGTGGTCTGCAAGGGTCTATCTTCCTCCCCTCTCCCTTGATCTTTCTTTCCACTCCCTGCTGCTGTCTTTCCCTCTACCACGCTATCCTGCATTGGAACCTGACATCTATGTACTAAAATATCTACATACTGTGATCCAAAATAAACCTTTCCTCCTTTAATTTGGAGGTGTTGGATATTTTCTTTCAGCGAAAAGAAATTAACTAAGACAACAACTATCATTGCTTTTCCCCCTCTCCTGTGGTACTGGTTATTGAACCCAGGGCTTTCACTTAATGGTGCATTCAAAACTATTGTTCTTATTTATTTATTTTTTTAAGTTACAGTATTTCTAAGTTGCACTGGCTGGGGTTGAACTTGAAATCTTCCTACCTGTTCCACTAGAATGCTGAGTTACATGCTGTTCTTAAATTTGATTTGATTTCCTTGTAATCTGTTAGGATCTGATATTACTGTTAAATACTTGGAATGTAATTTATTATATAGTAATTATTTAATTCTGCTGTTTTCATTTCCAGTTTTTCTGATATACTCCAATAGATACCCTATGGCTATACCAAGTATCATTTTTTACTTGGAATGGTTGTAATTGACAGAAAATTCAGCATTGTTTAATGACATGATGTTTAATGATATGATATGAGGAGTTTAGATTCACCATGTGAATGTTTGTTTGGTAGGGAGGATCAAATTTGGGACCTTGCACATGTGAGTCACGTGATGGTCCCACTGAGCTAAATCCCCGGCCCACCATGGAAATATTTTTGAAGTCATGTTGTCTATGTAAAAAACAAAATGTGTTATTCAAAAATGAAACTAGAATAAGTTTTTTTTTTCCTGTCTTCTTCCTGTCTCCATAATTTCTCTCCTTTCATAAGAAAAACCTGTGATACTTCTAAGGGCTATCTATATATTTGTTTACCCTAATAGTAGAGAAACAAACTGATCTAAAGCAACAGTTGTGTGATGAAAAATCATAGGTTTTGATACCAAATATATAACCCTAAGCTTGTATCAATTTTTAAAATTATGTGCATTACTCAGTGATTTTCAGAGAAACAGAATTAATACTATATGTATATACATGTATATATCACATATATTATTATATCACATATATACATACCATGCATACAAACACAAATGGGCACACACATATAATATCTACTGTAGCATTAATACATTACTATATTCATTAAACCCGACAGGAGAAAATATGCTTACTTCAAAAGTGGCCTTGTATGAAATCTATGAAACATTCTCAGTGTGACTTATGTTTTGTTCCTGATTCTTGCCATCCCAAAGCCCCTGACCAATGACTATGATTACCCATTTAAAATAGTGCAAAGTGATATGACAAGTTAGCTATTGTACCAATGGCTACACAGTGGCATGATTTTTAATAGTAGCCTTTCTCTGTTGGGTCAAAGTGGAGGATTGTGGGAAAGGGAATCAAGAGGTCTGTTTGGTATCTTCCCAACCCCTTGCTAGAGGAGGTAAGGAACTCAGCAGCACCCCAGTAGGTGGGTAAATAAGTAGGTAGAAAGGGGAGGAGAAGAGAGGGTAAATAATGCTTTACTCAGTTTAGCTATTAAAATACTAATCTCACTTATAAACTACACCATTGAAACATTAAATGTTTTGGCAAATATCTAAGTATCTTGTGATCCACTCAAATTTATGCATAAATTAATTCTCAAACATTGTAACCTTGTGAAATCTGTTTATTATTAATTCATTTTCCTAAAGATATAATTATAAAATCCCATAGATATTATTTAGAATAAATATGCAAAATATATAGAGATTATTTGTAAATTGTAGTAGTCTTATTTTAAGTATTTTGTCTAGTTTTACCAAAGAAATATAAAAAAAAAAACTGTAAGAATTTCTGAGCTATACATTTCAGGGTTTATTATACGATTATGTAACAATAACACCTAAGACATTTTTGTAGTTTATATAGCCACAGTATTCTGCTATTTAGTATATATTCAGCATCATGTGAAAAAAACTGGTAAAAATCATAACAAGAAAAATAAATAATCACTTTTTAAAACTCAAGGGAAATATTTTGGAACTTATTTATCCAAGTTAGCTTGAGATATATACTAACTTAGAGGTTTTTTCATTTTTTTATTTATAATATTTTAAAAAGAAAAACAACTTGAGCACTCTTCAGCAAAGCAGCATCTGGCATTTGTTGGGGCAGAGAGTGGAGATGAATCCAAGAGCCAGGGGGGCTGAGCTGTGGGAAGGTAGGGATCAGGTGCTGCTTATTGTGTTAACAATTAATAATCACATTGAGAATTTTTGCTCACACTTCTGCAGTATTCTAATTATTTATAGGTCAGGTATTGTTATGGCTTGTGTCTAGATATTCCCTGAAAGCCTCAAGCAGTCAGGTGGGGACTTTTTCAGAAGTGGCTGGATCTAATGTGTGTAATGCTGGGGTTGATTCATGGTGCAATGCTAGGATCAAGGTGGGATTAAGGGCACGAGTGTGCTACCTGCACTAGGTAGCCTGGATAAGATATAAGGAATAGAAAGAGCTGTGTCTGGCCCTTGGTGCTTTGCTACCTTCTGCCCACCAAGAAGTGTTTCTTCTCTGTGATGCCACCCTGCCATGCCATCCTTACTTGGAACCAGCTGATTATGAACTGAAACCTCTGCAAAATGTGAGCTACATAAACCTTTCTTTAATTAACTTGTGGGTGTTGAGTATTTTATCTCAGCAATGAGAAAAGTAACTAAGCCAGGTATCCAGCTTTGACATGCCAATATCTGCCTGCACATCTTCCCCAGAGATTTCTGAAAACAGCTGCTGGAAAACAATGATTTCAGGTCATGGATTGATTGAACTAAATCTTTCATGTTTTAAAAATATTGTTGTTGTTTTCCTTGTTATAGTAGCAATAATATTCCTGTGGTTACTGATTATTTTTAAGATATTCCACATAATTTGGCAAGGAGGAAGTATTACATTCAACAGAAAAACCTCTGCTTATGCTGCTTAACATTATAGACTGTATTTAAAAGTCTCAACATCATGTAAGGGAAAATATTCAAAAATATTAAGAGTTTTTGAAAGACGGATTTGATGAAAATGGAGAATCATAATCTAAAGTCATATATTAAGGCCCTTGGGGACACCAAATAGATATATCTATTCCTTATACCATATACAATGTAGTAAGACATTGATTCATATGATTATGCAAACTGGAGTCCCAGGAAAGCTGGTGATGAAATCAAAGTCTGAGTCCCAAAGCCCAAGGACTGGAATACAAATATTCTTAGGTCCTAGATGGAGAGGACTATTGTTTCCACTTAAGCAATTAGGCAGACTGAATAAATTATTTCCTTGGCCCTTTTGTTCTATTCTTGCCTTCAATAGATTGCATGAGGCCGGCTCACACTATGGAGGATGATCTTCTTACTCAGTGTTCATGGTGATCTTAATTCTCATCTTGAATGGTTTACAAGACTCACAAAGAGGTGACTGGATTGCAAGGGCACTCATCAAGGGGCAGAACCATGGAGCTCATAGATGGATAGGCTATTAGGGCCTAGATAGAGGAAGTGGGGACCTAACTTTGGGGACTGCATCTGGTTCCTGGCCCCTCCCTCTCACACTCTTCCCTTACTTTCTGCTTCCTGGGGTTATGGGCTGAGCAGCTTTCCTCCACCATGCCCTTCCACTGTGATGTTTTGCCTTAGAACTAACCAATCATTAGCCAAAACATTCGAAACTCTCTTTTAAACTATGAGTATCAGGTATTTTGTTCTAGCAACTAAAAGCTAGCCAATACACTCAGTCGACCAGAACTTCCCCCTGAAGTATAGTGAAAATAACATTTAACCAAATATCTGGACAACCTGTACTTTAATAGATTGATTATCACACAATTATCACAGATAGCATAATGACAGTATTCTTTCCTTTTTTTGTTGTTATTTTCACAAATTCACATATTACATTATTCTGCATATGCACAAATTTTGGATATGTGGAAATATGAATGTTTGAAATACCACAAAAATGTCAAAATATATGGGAGAAGTCTGAGGAAAACTAAAATAATGGATATTGAATAAAATAATTCTTTTGGCTTAGAATTTAACGTGGAGTAATATAAAGTGGCAAAAGTATACTTTCTATCAGATTTATTGTTTAGGATCAACTGTGGGACAGAATATTCTCTATACACTTATAAAAACTGTTGAAAATTGGAGAGTCATATTCAGTTATGTTTGATGTTTAACTTGGTTTCTTAAAACTGAGGCAGTAACTCATCCTTAAGGGAAATTCTGAAGTTTTATTTTAGAAACCATGTAGTGATTTATTTAAATATTTAACTTATGCATACGATTAGAATTCATTTTTAGCTTGAAATACTAATCATCAAGAACACTTGGTGTGAATACAACAAACTAGTAACAAATATGGTTGTTATTTCTCCATACTGGATACATGATGTAAACATCAAGGCTAATAGATTATTTCCAATGAATATGAAAATTAAGGTTCTGATTGATTATCTATACAAATATATGTAAATATTGCCATAAAATAATCCTACAAATAAGGAATAAAAAGTTCAATATTATTTCCCAATCTGTAAATTTAAGTGCCGTTTTAAGTTAAATTTTTCATATCTCTGTACAAGTACGCTAGGATCTCTTTTGTTGGAAGAAATATATTACAGAATCTCCATGAAACTGCCCAAGTCATTTGATCATATTTATATGGGTCTGTATTTGTTCCTTGTTTTGTGTGCCTATTTTTTCTCCAATGTGATACTTTCTAAATTACTACAGACCTACAATAGTAAAATGATATCATTTGAGCACTCTGCAGTTTTTTTTACAGTTTTTGATTGTTTTAGGTCCATTGTGTTTCAAATAAGACAGAGACAGATAAATTTTTGAATCAACTTTTTATTAACTGCAAGAAAACAAACTTTCTATTTAGATTAAATTAAATCTGAAGATAATTTGGAGAGAACTGTCTTTTTCTCAATTTTTATTCTTCTCTCACTGGTATATCTTTCCATTCATTTATAATTTTTGGACAGCATTTTACGATTGTCAACATACACTACCTATGTATATTGCATAAGATATATTTCACTTTTTAAGTCATTGTAAGTATTTCTATTTTTGAACTTCATTTTCTTACAAACTATTTTTGGTATAGAGAAATACAATAGATTTTTGTATGCTGATCCCATATTTTGTGGCATTGCTAAATTTTATACTAGTTTTATGTGGCAATATATTTGATATAATATTTTGGATTTTCTGTAAAGATTGTGTCATGTTAAAATGCAGATCATAGTAATTCTTCCTTTCTAACCCACTTGTCTGTCATTCATTTCACTTGTACTATGGAGAGTGGTCATTCTGGCCTTATTCCAAAGTTAGAACAAAAATATTCAATTTTTCCCCAGCAAGTATACTATCAGCAGTAGTTTTTTTAGTTGATGAATTTTATGAAGTTAACATGCTTCCTTCTATTTCTAAATTGCTGATACATGAGTGGATATTTAATTTTGTCAAAGTTTTTCTCTCCATCAACTGAATGATCATCTAGCTTTTTCTTTGTTGTGATGATAAAGTAGATTACATTAATTGGTTTTTTAATATCAAGCCAGCTTTGTATACATGGGATATGTCCAGTTATGAAGTACTACTTACTTACAAATAGATGTACTTTATTTGTTAGTATTTTGTAGAGAGTTTAAAATCTATATCTTTAAATATATTGGTTTGCAATTTTCTTGCGTTAAACTTCTCTGTCTTTTAAAATAAAGTAATCATGGCTTTTTAAATGAATTAGAAAGTGTGCTGTTTTTTATAATTATATTTTCTTTAAATACTTAGCAATTAAAAAATTAAAAAAAAATCTTGTTGAGGATACACATGCAATTGCATTGTGCATTTCTAGAACTAACTCCTCCAGTACTAAAGGCAATGGCTCTAATACTTTTATGCAATCAAGGCAATTTAGAAGCTCTTTTCACCTTGCTGAAAATCATTAGGAGTCTTCTCTCCATACACTAAGGGAACCATGCCGTTCACAGAGAGAACTCTTCCTTACTGCTCTAAATAACCTTAAGTCTTCTAGCTCTGTCGTGAACTTTCTGATACTGAGACTATTTGGGGGCAACAAAGTGAAATAAAGAGAGTAAAACATAATGGCTATTTCTTTTACACTCTTAAGACTACAGGGGTGATCTTTTCTCTCAATCTGTGGGTGCCTGTGGGGCAGCTGGTACTTGTTCTGCCATTACAGATGTAAAAATGTAACTTGGACAGGCACCCTTACACCAGGGCCAGAAAAATTCAATCATAAGGAAGAAAACTCTTGCTTTTGCAAATACTCTCTTCTTCCAAAAGTGATTGACTTATATTTTCTGCACAGAATGAGAAAAATCTTTGTGAAACTTCATGTGTCTACACAGTCCTGGAATTCAGGCTTCCAGAGATTCTAAGGAGGGCACAGGAGCAGAAAAAGCAAAGAAAAAATATTGATCATTCTTTGAATTTTTATTTCACTCCTAATATAATTGTTTTGTTTCCTTTTTACCTATCTCAAATATTTGCCCAGGGTGTTAAGCTGTGGTCCAAGGCAGGGAGGAGTGTGCTTACCTACCACAGCCAGATCCATAAGCTTCAAAATGTTATCTTGGTCACTTATGTAGTAGTTTGCAAAAATATATCTTTAAGCCAAAAATGTATTTCCTATGGGCAGAGGTCTATTATCAAAACATCATAAAATTAATTAAGATATGAAAAAAATAAATGGATTACTTTTCATGCTAGTATGAAAATTAAGGTGTTCTAATACATTTATAGATAATATATTGTTTTCCATTTAAAATGTGTTATATGCATAAATAAAAGAAATATAAATCTTTCAATGTTCAGGAAGACTAATGTTTCAGAAAAACATCTAGAAATATGAATATTTAAGGTATACTATCTTTATCAAATATAATTATTATACATCTATACCAAAGTTTGAAATTAAAAAGCGTTACTGTTTACTTTTTAAAAATTAGAAATGAATTTAAAGCTCTTTTTCTTTGAGATGTAACAATGGCATGTATTTACACTTTACTTTTTTGTTTGTTTGTTTGTTTTGTTTTGTTTTTGGTACCGGGGATTGAACTCGGGTCTTTCCGCTTACAAGGCAGGCCACCGAACCACTCAGCTAAATACCCGGCCTACACTTTACTTTTTATCTCAAATATTTGAGAGAAAAATGTGACTCTTCATTTTGTTCCTGAGTAAAATGTTTTCTTTCACTTTGCTGTTAAGTACTGGAGAGATGAAAAACAATATGAATAGTTTTAAACAAGCATAAATAAATGGGACAAAAATGCAATTGCTGACTTGGAGATGGGGAAGGAAATCGGGAGGAGGAGAAGGCAGAGATAAAAAGTGATCATGATATGTTATATGTATGCACCAATTCCTCAAAATGAACATCATTATTTATTGTGTTGCAAATAGACTATATACCAATGAAAGAAAAATGCATTGATGAGAAGTGATGAATGGTATATGACAGGTATGTTCCCCTTTGCCTGATTATACTGGTTCTGATTTAGGGCTTATCCATACCAGTAGATCCTTTTCTGAGCAATGATCCATGAGTTCGTGTCATCTTGACCAAGATCAATTCTGTCAACAAGTGGGTTTCCCTGAGGAAATATTCTTTGCTCCAACAGAATCCTAATTAATGATTGTGGAGCAGATATATTAGAGATGTTTATGTGTTGCAGGTCCTGTTAGCAGAGCATTGCATCCCACTTCTCAGAGAAATTGGCTCTTCCATAAAGATATGAACAAATCAGACAATCAGCTTGAATAAATGGCTTTTTTGAAATGACCAGGAGAGAAGTGTTTATTCCAGTTAATCTGGACCAGAATTAATGTCAGCGTGAGCTTTGTAGACACAATTGGGGTTATCAAGTGTAGAAGGAATACACAAGAGTGAATAAAGCAGAGGTAAGTTTATAAACAATAAATCATTATGCACACATAAAATAACAAAGAGAAATCAGTCTTTTACAACATCACTTGGGCAATGGGTTTTCTAAAGATTAACGTATGTTTTATTCTTAGCTTTTCAGTGATCTTCAGATCACTGGGGATTCTGTTTTTAAGAATAATCCTGACATTAATCTTATAAAGAAGTACAAAAATCACATGATATCTACAAATTTGGAAAATATGACATCTACAAAATTGGAAAAATATTAATGTATGATCACATTTTGAATGGTACACGATTCATATAGTTTCAAGGAAAGCAGTGTATAGCTGCAGAATCACACACATTAGAAATAGAATAGTTAGGGGCTGGGGATTTGGCTCAGTGGTTCTGCTGCCTGCTTTGCAAGCACAAAGGCCTGAGTTTGATTCCCAGTACCACACACAAAAAAGGAGAAATAGAATAGTTAATATAATCCAATCCCACAGACCAGCTTTTACATGAGAAAATTGCAGATGAAAAAAGAAAAGCACATGCAGAAATCCCATTGGAACTAGTAGTAGAATAAATACTACAAAATGTGTCTCCTACTAGCTTCATTTTATTTTATTACTATGATCACATTTCTAAATTATAAAACAATATAGAAACTATTTAAGTGGTAAGATAATGAAAAATTAGCCTTAATTCTTCATAGGCATAAATAATTAACTAAAGGAGCTTATAGCATGCTCTAAATTCTTAGCATACTTTGTTACGAATGGACACTCAACATTTGATCATTATAACAATAATGAACCCTTTACTCTTTGCTTATTATAAAACACAAATTCTAATTCATACCATAATTTTTAACCATATTCTCAAATGTTCATGTATCAAGTATTTTATTTATTATGCAATAGTGACAGTTAACTACAGATAAAATGATGTTAGTCTAGACGAGTCAATTTCTTAAAAAATAAGAATTAGATCTAAGAAACTATTTGTTGGAAATTAGATAGTTCAAAGGCAATTTTTTCCAAAGAAGAAACTGAATTTTTATGCAAAGGATTTTTCAAAATATTTATCTAGTGTTTTGAAAAAATATATACAGTTAGTTATTAGTAGGGGAAGTGATCTTAAGGGTTATATAAAATCATTTGATAGATTTATAAGTTTCAAAACTTTTTCATAATATAAAATAAAGCATTTTGAAATGAACGTTATCATCATTTCCCCTCTGCTCAGGTAATCAAACTTATTAACAGCATAACTGAAATCATTCAAAAGAACTTTCCCTTAATGTCACAAAAAGTGACATTCTAAATTATTTGTTTCTATCTCAAAATTTCAATATTCCTAAAAATATAAATGTACAGAAAAATTACTATCTTTAATTATAAAGAATTTTCTCAAAATATATGCATAAAATACACATATTTGCATAAACATTTCATAAAATGTGATTCTATATTTTCTGTTCCTTATAATTAATTTTTATAAAAATATATTAAGTATATTGAAACAAAATGGCAATCTTAGTATGTATGACAAAAGAAAATACACATAGTTTGGCAATATAGCTCAAAGAAAAAGTATGCTATTGTATATATTTTTTTCATTTCATTAAAATAAAAATGGATAACACTGAGTTTCAGAATAATTTCGAAATTTGGCTTTACCTCAAAATAAGCATGGATGCCCTTCAAGAAAACAGGCTCCTCTCTGAACTGATTTCATTTGTGTTAGTAGAGCCATGGAGACTCTCATTAAGTTTCTGTTACTATTATTTCACACTTCATATCTAGGGGGTCATCAATATGAGTTCCCTCTGTGTTTCGTCTGTCTCCTTAAATGCTAATCATTACTAGCTTTCTTCATTTTGTTTCTCTTTGTTTATACAGCTTACCTGTATGCATTTAGATAATTTCTTCCTCCTTATCTTATTAGTGATTGATTTGCTCTTAATGTTTACAATATCATTTCATGAAATCCTTTAAGTGAAAGAACTGGAAGTCTACAACAAATAGTGCGGACAAAGCAAATGAATCATTTTTATAATTTTTGTACTAAATGAGAACACTTTAGCACTATGGGAATGATTTGATAAACAAGGCCATTAAATGGGACGCTCAGAGAACATGATCCAGATTACTTTGAAGCTCAGGGTTTGTCTTTATTGTCAATATGATGTTAGCAAATGATGAACCATGACAAGAACATATTTGCTTTTTTTTCTCAAAATTCCTTCAAATCTATGATTATTTGCCTCATTTAAATATTTACTGGAATGCACAGTGATCATATAAATCTATTTCATACATAAGCCTCATTAAAATATTATGAATATTTTAAGTTTTATTTATTTAGGTGGATCTATTTAATTAGATTGATTTATCTTTTCCATGAGGAATACTTATGAGTGTATTCCAGTGACAGCTGCAAGCAGCCAAGCTTTTATTATCCTCCAGCTTCATTCATACAGTCACCATGAACTGTGGCTAAAGTTCTAGTTCAAGTTCCAAGAGAAGGAGATGACAGTTGTATTGGGCTGACACAGTGAGAACACTAGGGCTACAGAGACAAAAGAGGATTCTGAAACTCATGGACTAATATTTGCCCTTCCTTCTTTGAGCAGAAACCTCAATCAGTGCTTTCTTCAGCTAACCAAAATTGGAAGTAAGGAGTTTCCAAGGCCAGATATTTTTTTCAGGTGTTGACATAGCAAAGTAAAAACAACACATATTTTCTGTCCTTCTAAAATCGCATGCCCATCGTAATTTTCCTATCGTAAAATTATTTTCCAAATAACAGAAACTAATTTCTTGATTCCATTTTTAATTTTTTGAGTTGCGGACCCTAAGTACTTTAAGAAAATTGATCACAATGTGATTATGACCTATATTCAAATATCAAAATCAAGTCAAACTTTAAGATTTCAAGAACACTATGACAATATTTTGAATTTCTTAGTTAGCAAAAATATTTAGTTTGAATGCTGGAAGTGCATACCTTACTTTCTAACGAAATATATGAGAAGGAAGATATAAACCAAGAGTAGGACCGAAATATAGTATAAAGAAAATAAGTCCGTTGTTAGGTTTACACAAGTCTTGCTAAATTAACTTACTAATTCCTAACATATGTACGTGGAAAATGAAATACACTGTCTCAGGATCATTGTCTTTAGTACATATTTTTCTTCTTCACAGTTTGTCAAATGTCCCCTTTTCATAGTTTTGCAATTAGTATTGATAGGTATCTACTAAGCTCCCCAGAAAAATTTAGAATTGCTTTTTCAGATGATGACTCTTCCATTCAGCTAAACAATTTCTTCTTGTTCTGAAAATTAAGTAAGATAATGAAAATTTGCATTTCTCAAGATTAGAAAGACATCCAATTTCCATTATTAGTTTCCAGAGAATCAAATAATATTGGAAACATTTACAAAAAATTAATTTACAATCCCAAATTATCATTAGAATGTCAGTATGACTGGAAAAAATTCTTAATGTAGGACCAGTCACTAAAAGGGGGAATCATTATATTTATAGGATCAGAGAAAGGAGAATTCTGCTTGGCTTATCAATATGTAAATGATTTGGCAGGCAAATATCAGCAATTTCAAGGTAAAAATTTTTCATTCTGCTCAAGGCAAATTTGAAATGCGATTTAGTTGAGAAAATAGCACTAGCAGATCTAGGAGAAAGTAAATATAAATTAAATTAAAGTAAGATCAGAATACATTTATACCAAGGTCTATAGTATGCCATTATCATCCTGAAATTGCAATATCTTTCTCCTTTATGCAATATACAGCAAGTTTCCAAGTATATTAGTTTTATTTTTAAAAAAATATTTCTTTACTTCCCATATATATTTTTATTTTTGTTGCTATCAGTGATTTTCATATCTATATCTACCTTGAGATACATTGAATATAGCTACAAAATTATGCAGGTAATTAAAATTATGCAGGGTAATTACAATTTTCACTTTCCTTAGACCACAGCAAAAAATGTTGCTGCATTTTTGTCAGATTCAATGCTCTTTTTACTGCAAATTATTTCTAATAACTCTTTCTGAATGGATTTCAAATGAAATAAAATTTAAACACATTATAACCATTATGGCTTGTATCTAGATGTTTGCCCAAAGCCTCATGGCATATAGAGTAGGCTTTTGGTGGGTGGCTGGATCTAGGGTGTGTGTTGCTGGGATCAAGGATGTGATGCTAGGATGGAATCATGGTAGATGCTAAGATTAAGGCTGCCTCACCCTGGGTTTGAGTGCTACCAGCCCTCACTAGAGATTAGTACTTA
>NW_022900941.1:35691016-35743217 GCF_012274545.1 Fukomys damarensis | reverse complement strand
TTTTTTTTTTTTTTTTTTTTTTTTTTTTTTTTAGACAGGATCTCTCACTATGTAGTTGAGGCTGGCCTTGAACTCAAAGCAATCCTACTGTTTTAGTTTCCTGAGTGCTGGGATTATAAGTATGTGCCACTACAGCCAGCCCAACATACAAATTATTATTTGTGCCATAATATTATCCACATTCCTACATCCTTAAGTAGAAAAATATTAAGATGCTAAAATATTCCTGCACTGAAATCTTTTGGGAATACATTTTGTCCAAATGCTCAAGTAATAAGATGAAAATCTCAAATAATTCAATATTAAAGGGAAAATTTCCATGTGTATTATGAGTCTTCCAACAGTAACAAAGTGCCTAGATTTATATTCATAGAGCATGTACAGATCTGACACAATATTTGAAATAATCATATATTTTCTTTCATTTCTACACGTGTATGGTATTTGGCTACACTGTTTGGAAAGCATTCCCAGGTAGGTCTATTGACCTATTCGCAGCTTTTTTTTTTACACCTGCCATAATGGAAAGTTCATTTACTCCTTAAGGCACTTGAGCAATACTCATCCTGAAGCCACCGGGGAGGTAAGCAACAGTGATTTGTCTAGATGTGAAGTCCTCCTAGTGTCTTTCCAACTCACAAAGTGAGGAGAGTCTGAGACACTCTGCTAATCATCCAATGCTAACTTCCATAAAGGAGCATAAATACAACTTCATAATGTCTTTTTATTTTAAAATATTTTCTCCTACATAAAGGAGAAAATTTTTCCCTATAAAGTAGTATGCCATTATTAGTTGGAAAGTGTAACAAACCAACATTTCTTTTCTGCCATTTTTAATTTTTTATGCCTCTGCAGTACCCACATAATGGCTAAAATCAGTGCAATAACCATTTTACAAAATTAGAAACGAAATTTGAAAATATATTGGAGGAACTGGCCAAAGGCCACAGAGGTATATAGTGCTGGAGCTGATCTTAAAGCCACCTGTCATTCTGGGGATGGAGTGATTTCTATAACTCAACAGTGCACATGTGTAGAACTAAGTTCAGGTGATGACAGTCGAAGACTGCTGTTTGATGTTTAGTATTAAATGCAATGAATTAATTTATGGACACAACTTAATCATCACTCCCTTATACTGGTGCTACCATGGTTAAATAGAATGGCTGTAATATCCTTTGCTATTTTGGATTTCTTGATCAGAAAAGAAGTAATCAAAATGTGTACTACTTTAACCACAATTAATGATACAAAAAAAACAAGAGCAGTGGAACTAAGGCATTCTGAGAATAATAGCGAAAGATATCACTACCATCATCTCAAATCCGAAGTTCTTTTCTTTGATTCTATTCTTAAAATATCTGACCTCTATGAAAAAAAAAAGAATTAGTCATTGGGTTGCTTGCTGGTGCAGACTTACTCTTGCCTGTGCAGAGTACTCTTGGGAAAATGTTGTATCTTTTGATCTCTCTTTTTTTCCAGATTTCTGATGTGTTTGCTTAAGGCTATTTGCACATATTCCCTTTTATTCTCATAAAGCCAAGATACATCTAAGAAAGTCAAATGCAAACATTCCCTCAACATTCCTATAATGAATGTTAAATCAGTGTAGAATCCATACACTTAATTTTATTATAATGGTTGATCTCATGAATCTTTTGGTTTTATTATCTGGGTTACTGGGAACATGTAGCTCTCTGATGTTTACAAATGCTCTAGAAGAAAATTTTGTTTTTACAGGACAATTTTTTTTTACCAAATCCCTATTTTTCCTTAAGGTGTTAGACTTACTGTTGATATTTCTTCCTTTTACGTGTTTGTTGTTGTTATTACTAAATTAGCCATTTCTTTGTTTTTGATGCTTGTACATATTTCCCTTTTTATAGATTAATCCATGAGTGGAACAAACTCATGCTTTATAAAGTTTCCTCAAACACAACTTACATAAGTCAGCTATTTAAAGTAAAATTGCAATGACTAAAGTAGATTTTGACTTTTTGTTTACCAGCATTTTACTCCCCAGTACCTGTGGAAGGAATAGTAAGTAGATACTACCTATTCAAATTTCAGGCTATACACTTAACAGAAAGTCACTCCAACTTCAAATCCAAGAGACAGTCATGCAAACTCAGCTAAACTAAGCTGAACAGCCTGTCTTTGATCAACTGATACAGGTCAGGCCAATCAGATCTGAGACAAAAGAACAAAAAGATTAAATATAGGAAGCACTACATGAGGTGTAAATTAAGCTATATCTGAAATGAGCTTTAGTTCTTAATTTATAGTTTATATAAACCAATAAATTCTCTTTTGGCTGAAACTACTCTGCATGACAGTAGTAGCATGTGCAATTAAAAATGTTGATACAATATAGGAAAGGGGGAGAAAAATTTCTAGGATAAAATTTAGGAATTTTGTCTAGGAATAGACAATTTTATTTATCATACATTGGCAACACTGTACATATCCCTTGGAGCATCTTTTACTTTCTTTTTAGATGCTTTACATTTTAATGGTTTGTCTCTCTGCTTTTATGTTTCATCATGGTCTCCCTCTTCTCCTGGGATCCATCTCTTTGTTTTTCTTTGATTCAGAAGTACAGTTAAACTTTTTGCTCTATTTACAAAAATATTGCACTAGAAACTTCCTAGGATTGATCAGCTGATATATTCTTAATTATGATAGGGAGTACATATACAGAAGACAGTCTGGTTCTCAGGCATTCAAACATAAACTGAAAATGTACACCAACATACTCTTTCCTGAGTTTCCAGTTTGCTCATGGTAAAATTTTCCAGCTTTCGCATTCATGTGAGCCAAATTTGTGTGTGTGTGTGTGTGTGTGTGTGTGTGTGTGTGTGTGTGTGTCTGCTTCTCTGGTAAATAATAGAGATTTTGGCATTGATGGTGCCAAAGATGAGCTTTCTGAGTTGAAATCCCTGAAATTGTTTCTCTAATCCCTTTAAATATTTTGTGACTGTTTTTAGTACAAAAGTGAGCATGATAGTATATAGCACAATTTAGCAACAGAGACATTCAAAATATTGGAACTGATTATTCCTGACCAACCACTTAGAAGTAGCAAGGAGCTGGACAACTACAAATATATTTTTGAACATTTTGGGAAAATTAATGAAAGTACTCATGTTGGCTTATTGTATCTAATATCGATGGATGAAGGGATTCAAAAGAAAAATGTGCCTGAGAATTCAAATTCCCAGATGGAGCATCCCACAAATAACTCTAGTGCTTCTATGTGTGATCTGATGGATACCCTTATCAACTGCAGCTACAAAGCTTACATAATTGAAAATCCAATACAAGGATCTCATCCCAAAACTAGCTGAATTTCAAAACAAGTTGAACTTATTGCCTCACAAACTGTCTACTATTAAACTGAAGGCTTTAATTAAGAAAGAATTGTCACCAGAGACAGAGCAGACAATCATCTCTATGCATAGGTGTGAAGCCTTGCACTGGACACATTCCCTACCTGTCTTATTACATAGGTACATGATGCATTTTCTTGTGTCTAAACAATAAAACAGAGCAATTATGTGCTTAAAAAAAAAGAAAAAAAGAATTGGAGCCTGTCTGTGAGATGAGGATACATAGGAAGACAGTGATGGACCTTAAATCCCCAAATTCAGGTTGTTCTCCTTTACCTGTCAAAGTTCCCCACCTCAAGTGGAAGTGATCCCCACCTTCCCCAGACCAGGCTTCCCCTTTCACATCACACTGAGCCTCCATGATCTAATCACCTACCCAAATCCCTGCCTATGACTGAGTGAGGCTTTGGGACGACATCTAGCTATAACCATAACGGTAAGGCATAATAGTCCATAAAGATGAATGGAAAAGTAGAAATTATTTATTTGAAATTGTTAGGATAAAAGAGATGTAACTTGACCATGTATTTTGCTTAAAATTTTGATAAATTAAAAAGAAAAATATGCTCTACTTGATCCCCACCTTATTTACTTCTCAGGATATATCATTGTCTTTATCAAAATGGGTAAAAGTTTGCTATGCACTAAACTATCTGCAAAATCAACATAAACATACCTACCTCATAGTAAACATTCAAAGCATGTTTTACCAGAGTCATCACAAAATTATAAAAACTGTACATATCAGCTGAATTTTAAAATATTTTTTATTATATGAGAAAATAAAATAAAATTTCATAACAACATAGTAAGTACTCAGACACAAAAAGATTACCTTACAAAGAAGAAACCAATATATGATAACACAAAACTTTTTCCCAAAAGAGAGCATCATTTTTAAAGAAAATAAAACTTGATCAGTTACGATTTGGTCAACACAAAAATTTGAATATAAAATTTTTGCCACTCGCAATATTGATGGAACTTACAAAGATAATGTTGAATATAAGAAGCCAGTCACAAAGAAAGACATAAAGTGTAATTCCCTTGAGACTGATAAAAATGGAAATATCTAATCTATATAATTTCTAGTAGCAGCTAATAATACTTTCCCTTTTGATATATCCCAGTTTTGATTGTCATCTATTTATCTATCTCATCCATGGAAATTATCTGAGATGTCCTTTTATGATTTATGCATTTCTGGATGTAGATGACTTCTAAGGAAAAGCTCCAAAATATATTCCTGTGATGTTCAAGTTACAAGTAATTTTAATCTTCAAAAGTAGTTTCCTTATTACCTTATAATTTACTCCTCAAAATTCAGATTAAAATCCCACATACTCTGGAAATATGTTAAACTAAAACTGTAATTCAGTGTTTATATGGAGATGGATAAATTGTTTATACTTTTACAGAACGATGGATTATTCTTTCTCATTCTATAGGTAGAGCTCAATATGAACACATCCTCTCTGCCTATATCCCTAATATTTTGACATTTCTAAACCAATGAAAAGCTTTTAGACTGTGATTAAGTAGTAGTTATTCTTAATTTATATCTAGAAGAATCTCACCATAAAGAAGCACATTTTACTAAGCATTAATGTGCTCCAGGATCTTACTTTGGCAACCTATTTTTTATTTGTCACCAGTGCAATAATATACTGTAATAAACTGGAACAGTCATATAATAATAAGACTGATAATAAGTCTGATAATTACTGAAAAAAAGACATAGAATGTCCATTTTTAATTCTAAGTGGAGAAAATAGAAACATACAAATACAATTCATAAAGAAAAAAAATCAGGTTGCACTATTTCTATTCCCACTGTGGAATAATGTACTATTTGGGTCCAGCACCATAAATGTTTATTGTAGTGTTAATAATGATAAGTGTCTTAGCTTTGTCTTTGCTGACACACATTACCCAACAGCCACAATTCAAAGAAGGAGAGGTATATTTTGGCTCACAGTTGTAGAAGTTTCAGCCCATAGTCAGCTGGCTACAAGGCAGCAAGGTAGAGAGGCATCAGAGAGTCAAAAGTGCTCAAGGGGTGAGGGAGGGAAGCAAAGAGAGATCAAGGATGAGGATGGGAGATAGACCTTTCCAGGCAACTCCACCAGTGATCCACATCCTCAGACCAGGGTTCCCCTTTCAATATCACACTGAGCCTCGATGATCTAATCACCTCCCCAAATCCCTACATATGATTGAGTGAGGCTTTGGGAAGACATCTAGCTATAACCATAACAGTAAGGCATAATAGTCCATAAAGATGATTGGAAAAGTAGAAATTATTTATTTGAAATTGTTACAACAAAAGAGATGTAACTTGGCCATGTATCTTGCTGAAATTTTTAATAAATTAAAAAAATATGTCCTTTCCTGATCCCAGAACTGGTATTATATTTACCCTGTTCCAGAACACATTATTTGTTTTTTCACCTGTTTACAACCCAACATATTCAGTGTATTTCTAACTAATGGGAGAGTCTGTATATGGGAGAAGACTTACAGTTGAGAAAGTACTGCTGAAATCTTGAAAAAGTTTGCAGTTTACGTTGATTATTGTAAATTGATTTTTGAAAAGGAGAATCATGGAAGGATTTGAAAATCAACAGTATGAATATAAATCTATTGTAATAAAGATGTGGAATTCAATAATTCAGAAATGTTTGCAACATTCATTATCTTATGCTTTTCATCACTAAAATATGGCTCTAGGCAAAAGATAGTCAGGTGCCACATAAGAATGTTTCAGTTAGCAAGGACTGCAAATATGACAATTGTTCCATAATATTATATTAGTTATATGTGTTGTAGGTTACACAATCTAAGTTTATACAAGTACATTCTGTGATGTTTTACAACAAAATTATCTAACAACATCCTTGCTATTAAGATATATATATATATATATATATATATATATACACACACTGTATACAGGTCATATGCAACATATGAACTTTACAAATCACTGTTGCATATATGATGTAATATGTTTGCCATTTTTTCTCCTTAAAACTCACTCCAATGTTTTAATCTTGTCTTTTAATTTAGATTTAAAAGTTCTGTATTAGTATGCTAGAAAGTTAAGGCTTATCAAGTAGTTGAAAGGCTTACATATATACACACACTGTATACAGGTCATATGCAACATATGAACTTTACAAATCACTGTTGCATATATGATGTAATATGTTTGCCATTTTTTCTCCTTAAAACTCACTCCAATGTTTTAATCTTGTCTTTTAATTTAGATTTAAAAGTTCTGTATTAGTATGCTAGAAAGTTAAGGCTTATCAAGTAGTTGAAAGGCTTACTATCCTTTTAAAGTTCCTGTGAATGAAACTAATTTTCAGTTTCTCACCTTCTTATGTCATCATGAAAGTTTTAATTCCAAACTTCATTGTTTAGATTTACCAACTGATGAAGATATAAATATGTAACAAAGTAAATATCATTACCAACGTATAACTGGACAACAGAGCTTGGAGGTATGTATGTTAACAGATTGAAGATATACAACAGAAAACATAGGATTGTGCAAAGTGGGTCAGAGTGAGATAAAAATATCAACCGAAAAGAAAGTAACAGAAAAATAAATACAAACATGTAACATTGCAATTTAGAAAAAATAAAAATTAAAATGATCCAGCATTTGACATTTTTCATCTTTTTTCTTCATTTTTTAAAGCTTAGTAATGAATATTGACATAACTTTGCCAGATTTATCTTATTTGGTATTATCAGGCTTCTCAAATCAGTGTTTTTACATGTCTTTCACTAATATAAAAAAGGATTCAGTAATTATTTCTTTGCATACTCATTCATCCTCTTTTCTTTTTTCATTATATACATTACATGTATATATACATATATTACATATATATTATGATATATTTTATGTGTATATGACATGCCTATAGTATCTATTGATACCATAGGTGTTTGATGAGGTATTTTATTAATTTAGCCCCTACTTACAAATTCTATCCTCTACCATTTCCAGGTCTACAATTGAATCCCTCCACCAAAGTTTTATTTTGCTTATTGTGTTTTGCAGGGCTCTAATTTTTATCTTTTTCCTCATACCTTTGCTACAATGTTCTAATTTCTTTAGAAAGAATTTGTAATGACTTGTTGAAGCCTGTGCGTGATAACTACTTTAGATAATTCACAGGTAATTGCGACTAGTGAAATACCTTCGCATGAGTTGGTAGTTTTTTTTGTTTTGTTTTGTTTTGTTTTGCCTATTCAACTTATATTTTCCTACTTGGTGTTATGAGCTATTTTTATTAAAGTATTTTATAAATACTCTCTTTTTCTGGTAAAATCAAGCATGATATTGTTTGTATGGGGAGGTCTTTGGGTATATATTATTGATACTTGTATATGTAGAAAATGACTTGGATAAAACAGATGATTTTTCACCTTCTTCTCACTGTCTTTATGGTTATGCACCCAGTGAGCACTGTACACAAAGCTTTAACTTCAGGTCTGAGATTTTTGTGGGAATTTCTAAGAATGTAATGATTTCTGCTCTTGTTAATATGAAGAAGAAATGTAAAATTTTGACCACTGTTGAATCTGTCCAACTGAAGGCCTTAGAGGAGGAAAAATGAATGGAAGAATGAATCAAAGAGATTTCTGATACGAATAATGATAAAATAGTTTGTTTCAGTTATACCTTTTTACATAAAATGATTATGAAAAAAGAAAAAAATATATAAATTAAGGCACTGGAAAATTATAAAGGCAGAAAAGGTATGTACAAGAAGGCATGCAAAAAAGACAAAGAAGAGTTCAACTCTACACTTGATTCTGTTCTCTCTTCACAACATGTGCTGATTCAAAACATGGATATTCATAAGCTATGAAGGCAAAAATGAACAAATAGATTAGATCAAAGAAAAATGTTTTCTATAGCTAAACAATCGATGTAATAAAGAGACAGCCTAAACAATTGGTGAAAATAATTACAAATTCTACATCTGATTATAGTTTCTCATATCTAGAATATATATCCTTATATATCTAAAATCTCAAAAGCAAAAGAAAAATACCTAATTAAATTATTGGCAGGACACTTCAGGTGATATTTCTCAAGAGAAGACATACAAATAGCCAAGAAGTATATTCAAACCACGATGAGATATCACATCACTCCTGTAAAAACTTTAGAAAAAGAAACAAGGGCCAGGTATGTAGCTCAGTGGAACTGTGCCTGTCCAGCAAACTCAAAGTCCTGAGTTCAATTCCTGGTATTGAAAAAAAAAGAAAAATGAGAGAGAGAGAGAGAGAGAGAGAGAGAGAGAGAGAGAGAAAAGAAATAAAGAAGAGAAAAAGAATGAAAAGAGAAAGAGAGAGAAGATAATTGTTTTTAAGGATATGGAGATAAAGGAACATTTTCACATTGTTTGTGAAAATATAAATTATTATCTCTACTATAGAAAAAATTACAGAAGTTCCACCAAAAATTAAAAGCAGAACACTATCTATCCAGTAATCCCACTATTGGATATATAACCAAAGGAAATGAAATTAATCCATCAGAGAAATATATTCACATTTATGTTTACTGCAATAAAATTTATAATTCTTGAAAATGGAAACAATGAAATTACCCATCCACTGATGAATGGAGAAAACTTGTACATAAATCCAATGGAAGAGTATTTAGCTAGAAAAAGGAATAAAATACTATCACCTTCAACAACACAGATAGAACATAATGTTAAGTGGAATAAACCTGGCATAGAAGGACAAGTACATGACATCATTCATAAACAGCATCTTAAAAATACTGTTATCTTGGAAGTTGAGAGTAAAATGTCATTACCAGAAACTGAGGGTGGGTGGACTGGGAATAGAATAGGAAATATTGTTCAATATACACTTAAGTTCTAGTTAGCCAAGAGTAAAAATTTCCGGCATTTTATTGAGATATAGAGCAACTGTAAATAATGATAATGATGTAGTGTGTATTTCACAAAGCCAGTGGAAAGGTTTTGGATTTTGCATCATGACAAATTCATACATATTTGAGGATACATATAAGTTTAAACATTGCACAATGTATACAAGTATTGAAATACCACGTGGCACATCAATAATATGTGCAAAACTGTTTTGTAAAATATCACTTAAGATAAATTTAATTTAAATAGCAAATTGTATGAATCCAGTGTTGGTGCGGTTGTGGGGAGAAAGGAACCCTGCTCCATTGTTGGTGGGAGTGCAGACTGGTGCAACCACTATGGGAATCAATATGGAGACACCTCAAAGAGCTAGGTCTAGAGGTTCCATTTGACCCAGCTATCCCTCTGCTGGGTATCTTTTCAAAAGAACTAAAAGAACCATATCACAGTGATATGTGTGCACCTATGTTTATAGTGGCGCAGTTTGTAATAGCTGAAACTTGGAAACAGACCATTTGCCCATCAGTTGGAAACTGGATAAAGATGTTGCTTTTCTATAAAATGGAGTATTACACAGCCTTAAAGAATGAGAAATTAGATTCATTCATAGGAAAATGGATACATATTGAGGATATACTCCTAAGTGAAATAAATAAGTCACACATGTGTAAATACTGAATAGTTTCTCTAGTGTGAAAAACTATAATGGTACATAAAATCCTAATGGTATAATTGACAATGTGAAATAGGAAGAAAAGGGCCAAAGGTATAGGGGAAGTGGGAGTGGAAGAGGAAAACTAAAAAGGGAAAAATATGAGAAAATGAAAAAATGGAAATGAAGTGTTTGTGGGGGGCGAGGGGTGAAGGGAGGGCAGGGACAAGGGAAAAAATGAGAACCAAGACCTGTCATGTAAAGGGACAAGATTCCAATGAGGAATGTAACTGTACTGTATACTAAAATGTGCCAATAAACTCAATTAAAAAAATGTATGAATCCAAAGAAAAAGCAATAGTTGAAAAGTTGAACTAGCAGATGATAGCACTGAGAAACAATTTTTTAACTTAAAGCACAACATGAGAGCGAAACACTGGTAAGCAGCACAAATTTAGCCTTAAGGCAGCTCATTTGCTAATTGGATAGGGTTATTAGCCTCAAATTTTACAAAATAAAAATAAGTGGTCTCTGGACGAAGATGAAAATAATCACAACCTCAAAGTGTCTCCACCTGACTTGAAATACATAGCTGTGATTAAAAAATAACCAACCATGTAAAAAATGAAAGAATTTATTAAAATATTGGAGAAAAACTGGACAACAGAAAAAGGGTGGTGATTCAAGTTATTGGAGTTAAGACACATAAGCATAAAATAATTGTGGTTAATAACACATTAAGTATGGGGATGAGTAGTATTACCAAAACAATGAAAATCACAAAGTAGTAATAATTTTCAGTTAAAAAATAGATGTTAAAATGGATCACAATAGATTTAACTGCACAGTCAGAAGCACCAAAGCAAACATATTTCTAAAACAAAAGATAGTTCATAGGAAATGCTACAACTGAAGAATAAAGTACCAAAAAGAATCTAAATGCAGGAAATACTACAAAGACAGGTAAACTTGGCATAAACATCTAAAATTCATAGATTTTGATTCCTTGGAGGTGAACAGAGTGAGAATAAGGCAGAAAAAATATAGTAAGAGGTATTAATTGAGCATTTCCTAAAACAAATAGAACTCTCAACATTAAACAGAATAAGAATAAAGAAAATCAAGGAAAAGAAAAATAACAGGGAAAAGTAGGTGAAAAAAAGAAAAAAGTTAAAAAAGCTAAATAAAAGGGAAATGAAAATAAATGACATGCTGGAATTCCCTATTCATCAAAAATGTCCTCCAAAATAGAAGCCAAAAACAAAGACTGGGTGAAATAATGCGCAGAAGTTTGACATAAATGCAAATATTGAAGGGCGTTATTAAGTTAAAAGGAAAATGACCACAGATGTGAGCAATTAACATCAGTTAATGGTGAAAAATAAAAATCATCCTCACTTGTCCTAAAACTGACAAAACAGAGTTTCCCGAAATCATTACTTTTTTTACAATTGCACCAGAAATTTGATTTAGTATATAAGAAAAATCTGAAAAATCTGAAAAAACATAAAACATGGAAAATTAACAATAAAATAATTATTATAAACTATTTTGCTTGAGATCTGATGTATTTTAAAAGGAAAGATAAAATTTAAAAGAACAGAATTCAGTTATAAAATTTAGCCACACTGAATACCTAATAAATGGCACAGGAAAATTTAAAAAATTGTAGTAGTGGCCATCTTTTCTATACTTCTATTCTAATTAGGTATCTTTAAAATTATAACTGTGTTAGGGCAGTTAGGAATACTTCTATCTAAAACCAGCATTCATGTCAAAGCAGTAAATAAAACTTCAAAACAAGGAGACTTAGAAAAATATACTATAAGAAAGTCAAATAAAATAAAGGTAGACAAAGCTGGGTATTTAGCTTAGTGGTTCTGTTGCCTGCCTTGCAAGCCAAAGGACCCAAGTTTGATCCCCAATACTAAAAAAAAAAGAGAGAGAGAGAGAGAAAAACCATGCACACTTGATTTTGTTTTAGAAAGAACAAATAGATGTCTTTGATTTCAAACACAGGGGTGCATTTAGGATGAATGAAAATCCCGAGTTTTTCCTTCACAAAATATGTTTTAATTATGACATCTCAAAGAAAATGGTAAATGTGAATGATTTAATTTTTAAACCATACTAAAGATAAATGTAAAGGAATGAAATACTTTTCATATATATATTATATTTATATTTAATTATTATATTTATATATATTTAATATATATTACTTTATATTTCCTTTTTCAAATTATCATTCTTTCTTTAATAAAATATTTAGAAACAAAAACCATGGATTGTGAAAAAGCAAAAGCTGTGCTCTTTAAGATTAACTATAATTCCTGTCATGTATATTTCACTGTATTTGTCTGGTTGTATGTATGATAGAAACAGAGACAGGAACAGAGAAAGTCTCATACAAATGTTTTAAGATAACTTAATATATTGATTTGTTTAGAATATGCTTGGGTGTTTCAGTAAAATTTAAAATAATGGTCCATAAGTGAATTAAAATAATATTTAATAACAAGTTTCAAAATTGAAAAATTTTAAATTTGACATATATTAATCACCAGATAAATCTAGCAAAAAGACACAAAGTTACATTATTTAGGTAACTATAGATATTATAATTGTTTTTTCTTCTGAAATCAATCATTACTCTTACATACTGAGTATTTCTTAATGCACTATTTAACATAAAAGTTTAGATATTCATGTTTTGTAATCATAAAGATGTCAAATCAAGTATAATAAAGAATATTACAGGAGGGCTAGGGATTTAGCTCAGCGGTTCAGTGGCCTGCCTCTCAAGTGCAAGGACCCGAATTCGATCCCCGGTACCAAAAAAAAAAAAAAAAAAAAGAATATTACAGGAAATGCACTAAAGACATAATATGTTAGTAGGTATTAACATATGTGATACTTTGGTAATATAAAATAGAAAAATAAGCCGGGCATGGTGGTGCATGCCTGTAATCCCAGCTCTTGGGAGGCTGAGACAGGAGGGTTGCGGTGAGTTCGAGACCAGCCTGAGCTACATAGTGAATTACAGGTCAGTCTCAACTACATAGTGAGACCCTGTCTCAATAAAACAAAACAAAAAAAAGTATATTATTTTTGCCAAATTCATTAGTTCTAAACTATTAAAATGGAATTTATACATTAAAATAATCATAATTATTGGATATTTATAAAAACAGTAAAAGAAATTCCATTTTAATGTATCTTATGATTAGTAAATCACATAGAAATTATATAGTGTATCAAAAAGTTGCAGTTTAATCTCATCTAACTTTTCAAATATATGAAAACATAAGAATCAAAATGGCTTATCATGAGACTTCCAAATATATTTCATCAATATTAATAAGAACTATGTAAGCTAAACATATTTCAACATTTCTGGTTCTCTCACCCTTTTTAATTTCAAACATCATACAGCTATGTGCATTGCAGATATGATATAACTATTTGTTTCTAATTCAATTATATTTGTTCTTTCTAAGCCATCCATGTTTTGCACTTAAGAATGTTATTTCCCTGCAGGGAGAAAAGGAGATTGCTTTTCACATATTATTGGTTTAATTCTGTTTTTCTAAGTACATTTGCATTTTTAAAAATAGATGTCTCAGTTACCCATTATAATCAAAGTTTTTGAAATAAAAGTCACATACCGAAATATATCTGCCTTACATCAAGTGCATTATTAAACCTATATCAAATAAAAAAGCTAGAAAAACTATGTGCATTCATAATTTAAACAATTGAAATCTGTATATTGTAATGAAGCATTATCACTTTAGCTTTAAAATGGCAAGATGCCATATGTCATTTTGAAAGTCATACAATGGATGGTATAGTAACACAGTTCGAAACATTTTTCCCTTTAGAGTAATCTATTTACTGGCTACGATATAACAAATGGGACTTGCACCAAATTGCACTTCACTTTTGTACAGCACAATAAACTTAAAAACAGAAAATTATCAGTCATTTGCATTAGCATCCTATGAAAGATTTCTGACATTACTTGGATTCAAATTTAAAAGTAGTGGTTGAATTATATGTGAATAATTGATCATCTAGAGAATGTTTTAAAATGCTTTTGCCTGATCTATTTCTTTAGGGATCTTGATAATGCTCTCCTGTGTGGCTTGGGTAAAGATATATTTTTAAAAAGCTACTCTGATAGTATAGTATATAACTCAGCTGAACACTACTGCCTTAAATTTCAGTTACATATATACTGTTGATATATTTTATTTAAAATTATTTCCTCAAGATGAATGTAAGCATTATGTATCACAAACACATGCTAATAAAAAAGAAACTAAAAAATGTCACACTGTGTCTATGATTCTGAAATATCACAGAAGTTACCAGTGATGGATGACTGGCTGTGAGATTAGGTGAGCATCACAGTTCAAGTAAAAGGAAAGAAGTAAATTCTACATGAGAAATAAGACTGTGTGAAAGTAAATCATTTCAAAGAAAGTTAAGAACTCATAGTTTTAAATGACCATTTTTATCAATGAAATACTCTGCAGAAGGAAAAGAAGAATTACCTTGAGTTCATAGCCATATGGAAACACAGTCTTTCTTATATGATACTGGATTACTTCCTTTCCATAATCCTTAATTTATTCCTTTTTAGATTAGAAGAAATTCCTTATGGTCATTTTGAAAATTAATGTAATTTAACACAGAAATAATTTAGTAGGTACATAATAAATGCCAGCTGTCCTCTAGAGTGTTTTTATTATGTGTGTTATTTTTTGAAAAGCAATACATGGCTGAAAGTCAGAGATTAATTCTTGAGTAAAATGCATGTGTTTTTTAAAACTAAATTAATTCAAATTAACAAACCAATAAACTAAGGATTAACTGTTGCAATTTTAATTGGATTTCTTTTATAAATGGACCCATTAAAATAGTATAGTAATGATCCGTCTATACATGTTATGATTTAATAAAAATTTAATTAGCTGTTAAGAGTTCAAAACTAGATCAGTTATATATATTATATTTCTAGTTTTTCAGTAATATTAGGTGATACATAATACTCCTTTTGGATATTGAATATAATTTTTCTTCCTTGACCACATAATTCTTGACCAATAATTCAGAATTATTTCTTTATTTAGTCTTTATTTTGAGATTTAAAGTTTCCATTGATAGCCAGGCATGATGGTGCATGCCTAAAATCTCAGCACTTGGGAGGCTGAGGCAGGAGAATCACTGTGAGTTTGAGACCAGCCTGGGCTACATAGTGAGTTCCAGGTCAGTCTCAACTACATAGTGAGACCCTGTCTCAAAAAAAAAAAAGTTTCCATTGATAGCCAATTTCAGAATTCTGCTGCAAATATGTATTGGACATTGTTCTCTAGAGGAAAAGCTGTGATACAAAATTATGCAAGAGCATTTAATAAGTAACTTATAAGATCAGAGGCAGGAGCATTTAGAAGGCCATCTGTGTGCTCAAGATCCAGAAAATCCAGTGGATGCGCAAACAAGCAAGTTAGAAGCCACTGGGTGAAAAAGATTAAGGACACAATGATTTGAAACTCAAGGCCCAAATATTCTCCAGAGAGAGTGATTGGTGTGAGCTTTCATTGGAAGGCTGAAGAAACTAGAAATTGATATCCACAAGTTGATGTCAGCAAAAGATGCACCCATTTAAGTAGAGTGGAGCTTTCAAAAAATGTACTTCCTCTTTTTACCCCCTTTTTATTTCATCTAGTCTGCAAGTTTATTGTGCAGTGCCACTAACAACAACACTGTTTTCTCAGCTCAATGGCTCACATGCATATCACTTCTGAACACACCCCACAGACACACACAGAAATGTGATTCGCTATTCTTTGAGGTACTTCTAAACTGAGTTATTGATAACCATATCACTATGGCCTGCTATATGGGCAACCATACATTGGGTAAAAAATAAGTCAGACATATCAGGGGCTATGTGATACTGGACTAATGTTGATTCTAGGAGATCCAAGATAACATTATGACCCTCCAGTAAGAGTAGGCTCCTATAGAGATTAAATCAACAACAGTGTTTTAGTCAAGATCCACTCCTACGTGGGTTCATTGGATCCCAAATTCCATTATGTGTTCATTTCCAGAGTTACAGATTTCAAAATGGGGTGGGAACACTTAGTACATAGCAGAATCCCCACATTGGTTTCTAACTAATTGGTTTCTAATAATGAAAACATTAGTGGTGGGAAAGACCAAATAAAAGCAATTTGTATTGCCTCTTCCCAGGAAAATAGTAAAATCAAAACAAATGCTACATGTCCTCAGAGAGTGCAGAGATTAGTATCACTATCAAGCACTTAAAAGATGCAGGCTTGCTGGTTCCCACACCCTTATCTAATGCTATCTAACCTGTACAGAAGATGGATGGATTTTGCAGACAGTGAATTATGTAAATTCAATGCACTGGTGGCTCCAGTTTAGGCTGCAATTTCATAGGAGACTAGATTACTTGAGAAGATTGACATACCTTCTTCCTAGTATGCAATTATTGATTTGGCAAGTGCCTTTTTCTCCACGCCTATTTATAAGGCTCACATAAGGAATTTGCTTTCAGTTGTACTGTCTGATCTCAGGGTATATCACATTCTAACTCTGTGTGACAATTCAGTTCATTTGGATCACCTTAAAGTCATCACAATGTCTTCATCACATTGATAACATTATATTGTTAAGACCAAGTGAGCAAAAGGTAGCAACCATGCTGGGCTTGTTGGAAAGGGTTGTGCATGTCAGAGGATTAGATGTATATCAAACTAATTTTCAGTGGCTCTTTCCATTGCTGAAATCTATAGGAGACTAGTGGTGTAAACCATGCAGAGATATCCCTTCTAGAGTGAGGAATGGGTTGTTTCATTTAGCCCTGAGGCAACACATTCCTGACTTGGGTGTGTTACTCCATTTTACTGAATGAATGATTTAAAAAGTTATTTTTCACTGGGTCCTAGAACAGGAAAAGGCTCTACAGCAATGACAGACTAATGTAGAAGTTAGTAGGCCACTTTGGCTATACGATCCAGCATATCCAGTGATATGTGATGTGTCAGTGGCAGATGGGGAGGTTGTTAAGAGCCCCTGGTGGGTCTCTATAAGTGAATTAGAATGGAAACTCTTAGAACTTTTAGAGTAAGGCTATGCTGTCATTTATGAGCAACTACTGTCTCTTTGAGAAACTGCTCTTGGTCTGCTAGTGGGCCTTAATGGAAATGGAATGCTGAACCATGGGACACCAAGCTACTGTACACCCTGAGTTTCCTACCATGAACTACCTGCTATCTGGTCCACAGAATCATAAAAATCAAATGTGTGCAACAAGCCATTATCAAATGAAAGTGGCACACATATGATCAGGCCTGAGTAGATCCTGAAGGCACAAGAAACTTACATGAAAAAGTGGCCAAAATGTTCATTATTCTTGCACCTGCCATATTATCTCTGTCACCCAGCATATGCTTTTGGCCTCATAAGTTGTATGCTATGGCAAGTTGATAGAGAAGGATAGAGTGTGGTTTACAGATGGCTCTGCAACATTATGCAGGCACCACCCAAAAGAGCTTATCTGTAACACCATAGCTGTAGTAGTGTTTCAGGACGTTTTGGAATGACAATGTTGAAGATAAATTTTTGCAGTGGGCAGAAATTTAGGCAGGGCACCTAGCTGTACATTTTGTTTAGAAGAAAAATTGGCCAGATGTGCAATTATATACTTATTCATGGGCTATGGTCAAAACTCTGGCTGGAAAGTGAGGTACTAGAGAGGAACATGAGTCAACATTCCTGGGACTAAAACCTATACTGGAGCATTCTAGAGAAAAAATCATATTGTATGTATATACATACATATGCAAAGGGGTTGAATAGGTAGGCTTACAGGATCAGAAGCAGGAGACTAGACAATCATTGTATGTATGATGCAGTAGCTACTCAGGCCAACAAGGCTGTTACAACATAAGAGGGATCAAGAATTCAACACCACTTGGAGACTGAAGGCCTGGAAGGTCCCATGAGCATGATTTGAGCTTACACTGGGAGGCTAAAGAAACTCACATCTGATATTCACAGAGAACAGCATCAAAAGATTCATTTGCTGAAGCAGAATAATGCTTCTGAAGCACAGCAGACTTTCTTTACCACAACAAATGGTAATAAAATATGCACAGTCCATGTGATCATTAACTGTGATATGTAGACTACACTTGAGTACAAACCACCTCACAGATTAGTAAATTCTGAGTGTCCGTTGATGACTGACATGTAGGTCAACAAACGGACAGGGGAAGCTTCACCCTGGATATAGGCAGCATTAACTAATAGGCTTAAAGGGAAAGAAAAAGGAAGCATCTTCCTTATTTCCCAGTCTTTGCCATTGCCTTCGGAAATTCATCGTCAGGTTCTTCAGCCTTCCATCGCAGACTTTTCAGCCTTCTAACTCAGGCTCTTCTGCTTTTCAGTGGTGACTCGTTATTGATGACTTACTATGAGCTTCCAGGCCTACAACTTTGAATGCTATTAGATATCCTGGCTTGTGAGTATGCACATAGCCACTGAATTCCTCCACTTCAGATCCAGCAAATGGGCTTTGTGTCTCTTCTGACATGAATCAAGAATCCTACAGTCATGCGTAAACAGTCTAAAGCTTTCAAAGGGTAAAAACAAAGAAATAACTAAGGAGCTCAAATATTCAAATTTCCAGCTCTAGAATGTATTAAAAAACTAAAGTCTTCTGAGTGTTCCCCAAAGGAGAATCTTCTCTTCTTTAGCAGTAAAGCTGAAGTTACGAAAACCAAACATGTAACTTTTAATTCGACTGCTGAATTACAGTGCAAATTTAATGCTCAGGCTTGAAGAGTATCTGAATTTGAAGTGAGGGGACTAACTGGAGAAGAATATGTTGCTGTAAATTGAGTTGAAAATGTCTGGGGTAACCTGAAAAGACTGAGGATGATGAACTCCGAATTTCTGATGTGTTTATTTTCCAGAAGAAAAGATTTCCCTGCTCGGGGTCACAGGCATCACCATCCCACCCTTTCTGTGGACAGCTGTCAACATTTTCCTCAGCCACCCTGCCATTGCCCAGTAGGTCTTTGGACACACAGTCATGGTCCTGGGATGGAGGTTAGGGATGGAGTCTGCAACAAGGACTTCCACTCACCAAAGATGAGTTGGCTACAGTTTCTGCTAACTGCCCATCTGCCAACAACAAATTAACATGCAGGCTGGCAGACTGAGGTAGTAATCCACCCCCAACATGGATGGCAGCAATCGATAGAATTTTAACAAAATAAATAGAATTTGGACAAATAAAAAAGGGAAAAATAAGAAAATTCTTCCCATTTTTTCTGTTGGGAGAATGAAAGAGCTCCACTTTGCACTCTTGCCTTTGGACATTCATCTACAGTTTCTTCAGGGTCATGCTGTTGATTACAGTAGCTTCCAGACCTCTGAACTTTGAAGGTTACTGGATTCCATGGCTAGGCAGCATGCAGATGGCCATTTAGATTTTTCTACCTCTGATCCCACAGATGGGCACTGTAAATTTTCCAACTTCCTATTCTTTAATCAAACCTGAAAAGTCATTTTACATAATTACAAATATATTTTATATTGAATCTCTTCCTTCAGAGAACCTTAACTAATACAGTCTTAGCTGCTACTTTAAAAAGAATAGACCAAGACATATTGATTTTCTACAAATCCAGAAAAGCTAGATTCAGACATTTAAGAGCTTATCTATTCTCTAATTTGGCATATTTTGTACAGATAACCTGTCTACTCCAATCAACTTTAGAAAGGGTTCAGAGCTGTGAAAAATAGAATATAGTCAGCTATCTACATATTAGGGAGACTTTGAGCAACTCACTCAGAAACATGCTCAGGCATAGCTTTTGCAGTGTAAAGAACAGAGTACATTTATTTAATCCAGTCTCCTCCTGTTGCCATCTATACTCTCAGCACTTAGTCTATGAAATTCAAGTCTACAAAAGAAGTTCTCAAATATTATATTCTCTCTTATGTGTGAAATTTAACACATGTAGTGCACTCTATCAGAAATTATCTTTTATTTTATTTTCTTCTAGTTAACTGCCAGTAAGACCAGAAGTATCTGGGAGACTGTCTACCATCTTCCTGCTGATTGGTTAAAGTCTGACCTGAGAATTCTTGCTGCATGCTTTCCTTACTCTTTCTGGATTTCTACAGATGAAAAGATGGCGTGATGATCTGGCTCACTGACAAATTATTTTGCCTTTCATAGTTCTTAGAGATATTTGAAATAAGATGTAACCAGTGAGGATATTTCAGACAAAAATTCAGATATCTAGCTTTCCAGAAAAACTAAATCAACCCCATAACACTAGAGTGACAGGACAATAACTGTCAGCATTGAGTAGGTGCTGTCTTTAAGAGGGGGGATGACCAGGTGCTATCTGCTTCTTCATAGTAACTTCTTCCATTTTTCTTAATATATTACAAAATGCTCTTAACCTAACCTTGTTAAAACCTTGATTCTGGTTGAGCTGGGGAATTAGCTCAGTGGTTCTGAAGCTTGCCTTGTAAGCACAAGGTCCCATGTTTGATTCCTGGTACAAAAAAACCAAAAAATAAAACAAAGCAACAACAACAACAACAAAACCCATCTTGATTCTGTCTCTGATTTTATAATTTTTTTAAACAATTAAGCTTTCCTTTTATTCATTTGCTATACTTCAATGTAGCAATAATAGCATATTTGAAGATCAAATGTGTTAATATTGTGAAAATATTATGTAATTTTAACATGAATATTGCAGATATAATTGTATGCTTTTAACATCACTTTAAAACTGTCTCTGTTGCTTTCTCCTGAATATTAAAGTCTGTATGATTACTAAGATAATAATATGGGATCAGTATTATCATTGAAAGTCAAAAGTACTTTTGACATTTAGTCTCTTGAGGGAACAGAATCACTACAAAATAATGAATCATATATATATATATATGATTTAAGACACACATCAACCAACATATAAAAGAAGAATTAGGATAAAAATCAAACAAAATAAACCCTTTATCTAGAAATAGATTAAATAAGTATTATTTATGGAAAATCTATAAGATTAACTTTGTACTGGCTCCAGAAAATAATAACTTGAATAACACAGAAAATAATAATTTCATGAAAAATTATCTGTGGTTTATCCAATAAAGTCTAGAAATTAAAGCTAAGCACCATTAAATTATAAAGTTATGACTTAAAATATTAATCAGAATACTTTACTTAACTTTGCTAAAGACTACACTAATCATGATCAAAATCTATACTTAAATGTTATACAAAAAATAATGCTAGGATGTAATAATAATATAATATAATTTTTATGACAATCAGAATGCACAAAAAATTGAAATAACTCATTTGGTTTATAAAATAATAGATGTAAGACTTTCTAATGGATGCTTAATGTGGAATAAGCATACCAATTAGTTTTAAATATTTTAGAGTAAGTGAGGCAAATTTAAAAATGTTTGAGAAGCCAGTCAATGTCACATGCTTGCAATCCTAGCACTTGCGAAGACCAAAGTATGCAGATTGAAAGTGTAAACCCATAAAGATGCAAGATCCCAAATATGAATTGTGCATCTAAAATGTACCGATAAAAAATACATGTGTGTGTGTGTGTGTGTGTGTGTGTGTGTGTGTGAGCTTGCATGTGCGCTGGTGTGTGTATTTGTGTATGTGTCTCAAAATTTAAAAATATTTGCTGAGGATGTAGCTCCATATGAAGACCCTTGGTTCAATGACCATTACCATAAAAAATGAGAATATTTAGTATAATTATTTCTTTTTTTATACTCTCTAGACACTTTTGACTGAGACATTGTAGCATGTACAATAAAACAACTTGAAATGTATTGTTTCAATTTTAACATTTTAAATGTTTTGCATATTATATATATATTGTACACAAAAAATTATATACATACATACATATATACAGTTGTCTTCAAAATGTAGTCTCGAAAAATAAAAGTTCCTGAGTAATGTTATTAGTATTAATAATCATTTGCTAGGCTATATAAAAAATGATGCATTATCCAACACAAATGACACAGTGATTTTATTGAAAATCACTGTGGATTACCACAAATGAGGAAACTTTTTTCTTTTGCTATTCTATCAAATGACAAATATTTACCTAATTTAGGATTTAAATTCTATAAAGACTAATCAATTTTGGCATCAGAAGAACAACAATATGAACTGAACCCTAACCCTCTTTTTTTTCCTTTTCTTGTCTTTGGTTTATCTGGGATAGGGTCTCTTGACATAGTCGAGGCTGGGCTTGAATTCACTATGCAGCCCAAGATGGTGTTGTATGCATGTTGGTTTTCCTGCCTCGGCCTCCCAAGTGCTGATTACAGGATTACTGGTTTTTGCTACCATGCCTGGCTAAATTTCATTCCTCTGTAGTTCATATTTTATGTTCCAAACAAAGCTGGAATTCTCCCAAGTCCTTTGTAACTGAAGCTAATTTTTCATTCTATTTTATTTATTTATTTCTTTCTTGAACCAGCATCTCGCTATGTAGTTGAGACTGATCTGGAACTCACCATGTAGCCCAGGCTGTTCTCCAACTCACAGCGATCCTCCTGCCTCAGCCTCCCAAGTGCTGGGATTACAGTCATGAGCCACCAAGCCAGGCCTTTTCACTCGATTTTTAAGTAGTCCTAATTTGTTCTGCCCTGTTTCTTCCACATTTTAGTTTGCTCATTTGTGCTTGAAATATTTCCTCACATAGATGAAGAAAGAGAAAAATTCAAATATTTGGAAACAGATTTGTGGACTGTCTACACAGGATTTTAAAAATGACAGTCACTTTATCTTGTGTGAAATTAACACTTATTACCTAGAATATATATTTTTCTTTACTGAAAAGTATGTATCTCATTTAATTTGTTACCACAGTTTTCTTATTATTTCCCTCTACATGTTTTTGATCCCTTATTTTGTCAAAATCATGCCAAGAAGAGCTGTTTTGGAAATTTAGACTTCATTTTAAAATAATAAGTTTCTAATATACAAACACATATTAAAGAACATGATGATTTTTGGAAAAATTGCAATTGTGTTGGATGCCTTCTAGTTTAGAAGGGTCAGAGAGAGAGAGAGGGAGCGAGAAAGAGGGAGAGAGAGGCAGAGACAGAGAGAACATCTTTAAAACAGGGTGCCAATGTGAAATACTCAGAAATACATTGTAAGTATATACCTAAAATTCAAGAAAGAGTCCTGTTTAAGGATAAAGATGTAAGATATAACTTTATAAAGATATATAGTCTGATATACCTAAAGTATCTTTGATGACTGATATATGTTCCCATATAATTAATCTAGATTCCTGTTTCTTTGACATTTACTTAATGTCTGCTGTGTTCCATACATGACCCACGTCCCTGATTTCTACCTGTAAATACACAAAAGAAATGTGAAGAAAATCTCATTATTTATTAATGATAACAAACATTGTAAATATTTTTGAATTGCTTTCATATTGAATATCATTCTCAAGTCAACAATGAGCATTTCGTACCTTAACATTATATTTATCCCTACTGTAACTATTTATTATGAAATGTTTATCCATATTTTAAATCATATTCATAATGACAATAAATTCCTCCAATTTTTCTATGTAGATGAGTTTAATGTGAGGTCAGTCTTCTTGTCTGTTTGTCTTTGGCCTTATTTTGTAAGGTTATAATAAAAATATTTCAGAAGAAAATTTCTTAAATATGTAGATTAAGTATATATATATATATATATATATGTATATATATTGCCAAAGATACTTCCTCTTCATGCTAAAACAATGAGAGAGAGAGAAGGGAAAAACTAGAGGCCATAGGTTGGCCACGTCTTTTTCTCTAAATATGAAATAATTACAATCAAACATTTAATAGCTAGCAAAATGTAAAAGTGTAATTTTGACATAAATCTATCTTTTCTTGTGCCTATGTTTGTAGAACACCTGGTATATTTAAAATAATGAGCGTTTGATTAAACTACAATCTATAAATATAGGTTTTTTAGCTTAATAGAAGTTAATTGACTCAACTTGGTGAAATTTAAAATATTTTACTTTTCTTTATAAATTTGTTTTGTGAAATAAATATTTTTTTCTAGTTATCTTATTTTTTTCACCTTGGATTTGACTTTGTAGACTGATTCACCACAATATGTATGACACTCAAAAGTGGACATTAAGGCACAGACAGGGGCAATCCATGATCACACCTATAATTTTACCTCAAAAAGAGGACAAGAGAACTCCTAACAGTGAGTTTGATACCTTCACATAAAATTTGTATGGTTCCAATAAAGGGATTGGATAGCCTTATCAATTTCTCATCCACTCTCAAAAAGCTATGAATTATTTGGAGGTGCTGTGACAGATTAAAGACATATCAGTGGTGAAAGGACATTTTTCTAGAGCTCTTCATTGATTCAATTTACTCCAAGAGAAAAAATAACATATATAATTAATTGGTTGTTTTGCATTCTAATTTTAAGCACAATCCTATTTCTTCACCATTGTGCAAGGCTGGATGTTGTTTATCTCCTTAGAACTCAGAATCACTAGTTTGGATCACACACTCAAGAGCCACTTAAATCTGAAGAAAACACATACAGAATAAAACTTGCTTATAACAACAAATGGAAATAAAAATATTTTGTGGTATTGGGAATTGAGCCATGATCTTTGCACTGGACTACATTCCCAGCACTTCTTAATTTTTTATTTATTTTTTAAACAGCATCTCACTAAATTGAAAAGTTGCCCAGCTTAGACTCAAACTTGGAACTCTGGTTCCAACCTCCTAGACTGCTGGCATACTACCATGCCCTCTAAAAATAAACATTATTAAGGTAAATGAGGTGCCTTAGTTGTAGGACATTAAATAACATACATATTGATAATTTGATTATAGAAGAAATCCAAAAAAGTAAGGTATTGAAGATAATAAAAAGGACATTATGCAATGCTAGTGTTCTGAAAGCTACAATATTTAGAAGGAAGCTACGGTTTTCTTAAAGCATGATAACTAAAGAAATTTTATTTATCTGAAACATTGTGGAAAAAGAATTAAAGAAAATGAAAACATTAAGAAAATGGAATAAGTAAAAGCATATATTGAAATAAATGAATAAATAATATCTTATACAGTTAATTAAAAATGGGATATACATAAAAGTACATAATAAGATTGAGAAAAGATATATTGTCATGAAAATAGCTTACTCTAGTCTCATTAAAAGCTTTTGCTAATCCTGGGTAGAATACACTATATGAAATAGAAATTTAAGGCAGGAATAGGTAGGTCGGGGAAGAAGACCAGAATATGGAAATATTACAAAACCCCCACTACCACTGGATCTCAATACTGTAAAATTTTGAGGTGACCTCCAATGCCAAGAAATCATTTCAGGAGCACCCCACTAGTTCCAGTTCAAGAAGGCAACAAATTTCTGAACTCTCAGAGAAAATAGTAAATTTCTCATGTTCATGCTTTGTAGTCCTGGTTCTCAAACAATCCTACAGAGAGCATGATCCTAACAACAAAAGATGCTCCCAGCAGTCCAAAATCAGAGGAAGGAAATACACTTCTCCAGTTGGAGATTCTGTAGGATATTTTTTCCCCCACCATTTGTGTGCTTCCTGTCCTTCTCCTGCTAAAGGCTAAGATAAGCATTTTTTGGTCATGCAACCAAAGCACATACTGTTTCAACCAGGGGACAAAAAGAAACCAACAAATTAGCAGATTGTAGAATTGGACAGGATTAGGTAAGCAACCCCAGGAAATTGTTTGTAAACTCTCAGGCTGACTTCCAAGTTGAACATGCGTGGATCTGATCATGATGAATGAATGTAAGACAAATTTGAAAACTAAACTAAATGCATATAAATGTCATATAACAGTATAGTCATTATGTTAATTTTCTATCATACTTTAATATATTATAGCAAGCTTTTTGGCTTAAACAAATTTATTGCCCTACATTTTGGGAAATCAGAAGCCTAAAATTATTCTTGGATGGAAAGACTTAATGTATATCATTGTTTTGACAGAAGTGATTCCTTGTGGAGGTTTTAAGGAAGAGTTGTCCCTTGTCTCTTTAAATTTCTAGAAAATACTAGTGTTTCTGGCTTTTTTATCTGAAGTTTACATCATCTAATCATTTATTTTCAACATCATATTGCCTTTCTGTCTGTTATTTATTAGGACAGTTCTGCTTGCATTTAGTGTCCCTGGATAATAAACAATAAATATTCATTCAAGAAATCCTAAACTTAATCATATCAGCCAAGTCTTTTTCCATCTGAAGTAGTATCATGTTGTCGAAGGATTAGGATATGAATGAATGAATATATTTGAGAATTAGTATTCCACCTTCTGAAGTGATTGAGTGACACACTTAGGACCATGTATTTAAAACAGAAAATACCTTGGAAAACAACTAGCATTGGAAGGATAGCACACAGAAGGTACATTACACATTTTGACCTTTTTCTAATCCAAAACATAAAGAAATCTTACTAATGATTCAATCAATTTGATTTCCATAAAATAATAAATGAAATAATCCAAATTTACAGGATATTGTAAGAAATTACTTTGTATAGAAAGAACCAGGAAATTTTCAATTAATATAAGAAAATGTAATGACTACTAAAATGGTATAGATGTTGGAATTTTCTAAAGATTAACTGTAGTTATTAATTATTAGAGGAACAGGGATTTAGCTCAGTGGTTCTGCAGCCTGCCTCTCAGGAGCAAGGCCTCGAGTTTGGTCCCTGGTACCAAAGGGAAAAAAAAAAAAGACTGATTATTGAAAGAAAATACACTCTTTCAGTTCATGTAAAGATAAAAAATACTTAACAAATGACAAAACATACAAATAACAACCAAATGAAATAGGCTTGGAAGGAGAATTGAGGTATAGAGAGAAATGATCAATAAATGTGATTGAAAAATAGAAAACAATTCAAACAAGGCAGAGCACAAAACATCATTTAAAATATTGCCATGGGAACACTTAGGAAAACAACATAAAATCTATCATTTGTATCATCACAGTGCTAAAAGAATAGGAAAACTATATTGCTTGAAATATTTGAAGAAATTATGATCAAAAGGATGGTGAAAGCATACATATATATGTTAAATTACTCAGTTGTACAAATATAAGGTACACAGAAATCCTTGACCAAATACATTATTTAAGCACTGAATTCTCCAAAGGAAAAAAATTTAAAATGGCCAGAATAAATGACACTTCTATAGAGAAATTATTTTCAATTCATTGAAACTGAGAATACTTTCTAAGACAATATCAAAAGATATTATTGCTTGTTATATATGACTTTGGAAGAGGAGATATTGCTGTGGCATTCATTGGGTAAAGATGACATTTAACTTTCTACAATGGAAGACTATCCCTTAAAACACACAGAAAATATAGGCCAAAAAAGTCTTATTATGTTTGATAAGTACTTAATAAAATATTTTCAATCTAGAAATTTCTATGCAAAATACATATAAATTCTTACAGTCTTGGAAAACTTTTTCTAGAAGACATCTTTTGATTGCTAAAGGAAAATTTGCATAAAAAGTCACAATGGCTTCAAAAAGAAATGTGGAAGACAGTAACAAAGAAAAAACAACCAAAATAATATATACTGGGGAAATGTATTATTCTTTGAAATTTTTACAGTATATTTGAATATTAAAGCAAAAAAGTATTTTCTAATAGGAATTTTATGTTTGTAGAAATAATACTTAACAGTAACATAGTAAATAAGGTAGGTAAAAGGAACCCATATATTTGAAGATGTAAAATATTGATTTAATGGAATGTAAAGGTAAAATACAATTTAACCAAGTGATGACATTAAAAATACCCAGAGATTTAGAGAAAAACAAATAAATATATTGGAATACTACAAATTACTTGTGATAGTTAATTTTGATGTCAACTTGACTGGTTTTGAGATCCGCATCTTTCTAAGTGTGTTTGGATGGGTTAGAAAGGCATGGGCGTGGGGTCTATGTTGAGTCTTTTGCTCCTTTCTCTACGGTTCTTCTTCCTCTTCACCATGATTTAAGGATTTGTGCTCCAACAAACTAAATAATTTTCTGCCTGGAAACCAACTGACCAGGGACTGAATTCCCTTAAAACTATGAGCCAAATTAAACCTTTGTCCTTTAAAATGTAGGTGTCTGGTATTATGTCTCCGGAACAGGAAAGCTGATCAATACAGAAAGTTGTTACTAGAAAAGTGGGGTCATTGCTGTGACTGTACCTTTACCTATCCATATGGTTTATAAGATCTTGAAACTAGTTTGTGAGAGGAGTTTGGAAAAGTTTGGAGATACAAATAAAAAAGCCTATAAGCAGAATTTGATGGTTGATTCTTATCAGAGCTCCTAAGACAGTGTTAATAGTAATGTGGACAATAAAGTCCAGACTCAGGGTCCAGTTGGGAATGAGGACTTCATTGGTACGTAGACTAGAGACCATATGTGTTACACACTGTCAAAAATTTGGTTTACATTTTACTCATGTCCTGAGACTGTCGTAGACTGAGACTAAACAACTTGGACTAACTGATCTGGTAAAGGAAATTCAAGGCCAGCCTAACACTCAGGCTGCAACATGGGTGCTACTGGGTTCTTTAGTAAAATATATCATCAGAATTAGGTACAGAAAGCAAACAGAAAATTAGAAAACTTATATTTTGGTCTAAAAGGAACAATGTCTGAATTTAGGGTTAAAGGGCTTTTGTCTGTTAAAAAGATAAAGAGATGAGTGTCACTAAAAAGAAATCATATAATTTGGTTAAGGATAAAAAGAACGATGAATTGAGAGGATCTCAGAAATCAGCAGGACTTCACCTAACACAGAATGTTAAGAATGCAGAATTGTAAACTTTTCATTTGGGAAAACAGTCCCTGGGACCCTGTTCAAAAACAGTCTCCTGGGGAATTTATTCCTCAGAATTAATTTCACTGTGGTCAACCATCCAGCCAACTCACTGTTCACTGTAGCCGTGGTCCAAGGGATTGTGGTTACTTTTCTAATCAAAAGCCAACTTTGAAGTAATCATTGCAATGTTTGTTGCTTTTGCCAGCATGAAAAATCCAAGCTCTTTGGCATCAAGGAAGATTCCAGAAAAGGTTTTCACAGAAAGAATTGGGAAGCCAGATAAAGTGGGTAGAAGTTATGGGAATGGAGGCAAAGTTTCTGTAGAGATCTAAGAAAGTCACAGATGCAAAGAATATGGAATATCTGCCAAAGAAATGTGTAGGCTATGAGTCGATACAGACGAAGGAAGTGGCTGCATGAGCTAAAATTGGCAAGGGCTTTTGAAATTCCTGTTTTACCATTGTATGTCCTGAATACCTGGTATTGAACTAGAGAAATTAATACTTTCCTTTCTTGGTTTTGGTCTTGCTTTGGTTCATTCTTTTTCTAACCCGGTTAGTATTCCTCCCCTTTGGAATGGAAATGTCTATCCTGTGCCATTTTACTTTGGGATTATGGCACTTGTTTTTTATTTTTTTCAGATGTTCGCTGGTAAGAGATTTCCTTATGTTTCAGAAGACTTTGACTTGGGTCATGGTAGGAACTTGGACGTTCAAAAAATGTTGGAACTACTGAAACATTGTGAAATGGATTATTACACTTTGGGTTACACATACACAAGATAGTTTGATCATGTTAGATGGAATTATGACTATGCTAATTTAGGGATTAGATACATTCATGAGAAGGTATTTGGGTGTCAAGTTAATAAGGGGAGGCATATGACAGTTCATCTTAATAGTGTCACCCCGATTAGCTTGGGGAGATGCCAAGGTGGTTGGTGGAATGCACTAGTAGATTTGTCTGGGTGGGTAGTGGAATCATAGCTTTGGGGTCTATGTCTGGTTACTTGTCCCCTCTTCTCTGGTACTACTTTTCTCCTCTGCTTCCTAGTGCCATAAACACAGGATCTTTTCTCTGCCACACCCCTCCACCACAATATTTCTGCTTTGGAGCCAATTGATCATAGACTGAAACTGTGATCCAAAATAAATCTCCTCATACAAGTTGTGGGTGTTGCTTTTTAGTCATGGAAATAATAATACATCTTTCATTTTCTGCCCCCACAAAATGGAAGAAAAGTGATGAAGAGAACAGCACAAATAAAAGGAGAAAAAGAGGAAATAAGTAACCAAATGATAAATCACATTTCGGTAATTTCAAATTTTATATAATTATACTAAATATAAATAATTTAACTCAATTAAAAGTCTGTCAGATAGCTAAAAAAAAGTGTCATATCAAAACATTCCCTTTGTTTCCTTACCATGTCAGAGATCAAACTCGGGACCTTGAGTACAACTTGTGCAATCTGTGAATAGATCAGCTTGTTGAAAAATGTGACTTCAATGTGTATGAAATGAAATGTACTGACAGAAAATGGGCAAATATTATTAAAACAATCTCATAGAATTCTATATGTCATGAAATTACAGAATATGTTAATATGATTAATATGTATGTATTGAGTACTTATGCAGACTCAGACAGTGACAAAATATAGTTACAATAAGCAAAATGACAGTTTATTTTTTGAATGACGCATAGTCTGTAGCACACTAGAAATTCAATAAGCTATGGCTCATTCAGTAGAATTTGTATATATTTAGTATTTTCAAATCAATTTCAGAATTTATTTATTTATTGACTCTAAACTCCTTTGTCAGAAATACCATCACCATAATAATCTTCAAATACTATATTGCTCTTCTTATAGTGGTTAACATAATGACCTCATTTCCAGGAATTTTAAAAATGTTTTTGTTTAATTTTTTGTGAAAAGTAGTGCTTCCTATACACAAAAATCCTTGATAAAAATGTTTTCCTCTCAGGTAGTTTGATCCAAAATACTGCTGTAAATATTTCACAATTAATAGTGAAAATGTATAATGAGAAAAATAAAAACAAAGATTGAGTTTTGCCTAGAAAGATTTCATTATGTGCTAGTAGATTTCATCTGGCCCTAATTCAGAGACAGCAGGAAAAATCCCCAAAATAGCAACAAGAAACTCTTAGGCATCACTTTTCTCCCAGATACTAAACAACTCGTGTGTGTGCTGTGTGTGTGTGTGTTTGCACATGATGTTGTCAGGAGAAATGGGATAAAGTAATTCTCTAAAAAAGGAAAAAATTTGTGTGAGGCTTTCAATATTATATATCCATCTCATATAATGGAATGAGGAAAAACTAAGTTTCATGAAATATCTAAGAAATTTTCACAATAAAAATAAAGGATTTACTTTTCCTTTCTTCCTTCATAATTATGTATATATACAGTAATGAATCTAACAAGATTTTTGCAAGTTAAAAGTTAGTGAAGTCATGTTCCCCTCTACTTGGCTGAGGTTTCTGAAAAGGTGAGAAAATAAAAGAGCAGCAGTCTGAAGCCTTTCAAATACAATTACCAGGGATTTATTCCTCAGTGTCATTCCTATTCCAGCTTCATCCCTCATCCTCTCCACTCTACAGACATCTTTCCACAAAGTCACTGTGGATTACTTAGCATGTGGTGAAGAATATAAATGTAAAGATAAACACATTAGTGTCACAATCTCAATATGACCTCTTTGTTTTTCAGTTTCCCTTATTGGTACTGGAAGTGGAGATGATTTTGAAGGGTAAATGAATGGAATGCGAAATTGGGTCTTCTAAAGAACTTGTATGCAAAGGACAGATGTAAAATAGTGTTACCTAAACACCCTACAGTTTTTAATCAATAAAAGTGTTGAAATTTAACAGGTAAGGAAGGGAATTACTTTATATTTGCCTATTTATACTTCTTAAATCCCTGTCCAAGAATGACAAATTCTTTTATTGAAAAACAAAGGGTTTTATTACAAATGTCTTTTTTACAAATAAAGAAAATATTTAGAAAACAACTAAAGTATCAAATAAACTAAAAATCTTTCTCAATATTCATTTAATTTTCAGTAGTCAAGCTCCTAAAATAATTTAATCATCAAATAACAAGCAAGGTCCCTTAGGAAGAGACCACTAGAAAACTAAATTTCAATATCCAAAGCAGATAAGCTGTTGAGTGCTGAGAGGAAAATCCTGCCCTTAGAATCTATAGCAATGTTGAGGAATTCTAGCCTTTGAAATATGTGAGCTTGATGTGGTCAACCACATAAACCACTGAACCTTTTGCAGCTATGTTTTCTTTATGAGGATTATAGCAATATAAAGAAAACTGAATAGTAGGAAACTATAGTGACAACAGTAGTTTAGAAAATGTGATACATCATTACACTTTACTTTTCTAATGTAAAGAGAAGTAAAAATCTATCATGTGTTATAAAAAGTAGCAATAATGGGATAGAACTCTATGTATTTGTACTGTGGATTTATGCCATATTGATTCAGTTTCCTGGCTTATATATTGTTGTTGTTTTTTTCAGTCACTGTGTCTCCTGGATTCTAGAGTTCTTATCATTCTCAGTTGTAACTTATTAGAAAACAATTTTTTAACCTCAGTTCTATGTACATGGTTTATGAATGGTTTTTATAAAAAAATTAGTTTGTTTTTTTAATTACAACTATTAAACATATTTTAAATTATACATATTACAAATGCAGAAAATTCCTAGATATATTTGTGCCAAATGCAAACTTGAATTATATTATTTTTGAATTCTGATTTTCTTTTATACTTCATTTCAACTCTAATTAACAGTTTTACATTGTTAAATTGTTCCCCAAAATTCTAAAGTTGGAAAAAAGGTATCGCGTATCTGCCAGAAAGTTATTCCTTTTCAACCCTGTGGTAAATTTTCTATTATTATTTATGTAAATGCAATTTATTATGACCTAAGTTACCTCAGCAGCTATTTTACTTTTTTACCTGGAAGAATTGGCAATATCTATATCACTTAATGAAAATCTATGATATCAGATCTGCTGCAGAAAGGAGATGAATCTGAGAACTAAGTTAAGACTTTGGTTAAGCATTCTGGTAAATCAGAAACTATAAGCAGGCAGAAATGGAGTTTATTCTCTTACAGCCATAGTAAGATTTCCTCTTGGGATTTAAGAACAAATAAAGGCAAAAGAGAAACGAAGTAGTCATAATGCCTTTACTCAGATTTGGGTCAGTGATGTGTCTCGCAGATTGTTTATGTAGTTTTGTAATGGTGTTATAAGATCCAGTAGGGATGTAGACCTGCAATATCAAGTAGAGCTTTCCATGAAAGTAAGATACTGTAACACCTGTGAAACAAAGCTTTTGAGACCCATTAATAAGTTTTTCAGGGCTGGGGATTTAGCTCAGATGTTCGGTGGCCTGCCTTGCAAGCTCAAGGACCCGAGTTCAATCCCCGGTACCAAAACAACAACAACAACAACAACAACAACAACAACAACAACAACAACAACAAAGTCTTTCAACATAAATACTGCTTTAAATGCCTGTTAATAAAGTTGTTCCTTGGGGATTTTATCTTAGAAATTCATTGATTCCATTATAAGTATTTATAGAGTTATATATAACCTACTCTTTTGCTCTCTCCATTCTCAGAAAGTAGAAAAACACAGGAAATAAAAATAGAATGATAGATAAGTGAGGAGAATTATCGGTGTCAAGATAAGTAGGTATAGATTTAGTCAGTGTTTTTGTGTCTGATCATTTGCTTGATGTACATTTTTACAGTTTTGTAAGGTATTTCATTGAATAAAGTGCACATATGTAAAGTGTAAAATTTTTATAAAACTATCATCACAATAAAAATAGTAAATTTATTCATCAATCCCTTAAAGCTTCCTAAAGACCTTTGATAATCTATATAAATCACACCACCCATTATTTTCATCCATAGGCAACCACATGTCTAATTTTCATTTTAGATTACTTTGCATCTTATACAGTTTTATATAAATGAAATTGTACAATATGTACTATCTGTCTGGCTTCTAGTATTTAGCTTATTTTGAGAATCCTTCATAGTTTGGCTTGCATTAATAGATTATGCCTTTTTTTGCTGTTGTATTCTGTAATATGTATCAGTATTTATTTAATTGTCATTACCAAATAACATTACATTGTGTGGATAACTAAACTTTTTAATCAGTTCAGTTGTTGGTAATTATGATTTTCCATTTTTGTTTCCTTGTTTCTAGTGTAGGACTATGCATGAAGATTCTATGAACATTTATATACTTATCTTTCTATGTACACATGCTGTAAATTTTTTGCACAAATGTCTAACATAAGAATTGATAGTTTATATATGAATGTGTTTAAATAAATTGCTAAACTGCTATTTTCAAAAGCACATATAGGACAATGATTTTAGAATGTTCTACCAGGAATATATGAGTTCTAATTCTTCAGTATATTAGGAAACATTGGTATGGTCTATGATTTTTAGTATTAAACATTCATACTTTTCAAAAGATATCTTGTTGCAGTTTAAATTTGTATTTCACTAAGGACTAATGATATTCTGGAGTTGTGTATTTTTTATTGTATTTATTTTTTTAATGTATTACAGTCTCAAATTTTTTTTACCATTTTTTCAATGAGAATCTTTCCTTTTTCAATTAATTTTATTTGTACCCTTAATGGATACACTATAATGACACTCACTGATGGAAAGTTATACCTTTACATAATCAATCTTCGTTCTTATTTTTCCCCATTCCCCTGTTCTCCTTTCTATCCCTCCCTCCCCATCTGCAAACACTTTGTTTCCATTATTTTTCATTTTCTCATATTGATTCCATTCCCTTTTTTCCTTTCCACTAACCCTACCATTTCCCTTCCCTCTTTGTCCTTTTTCTAGCTATTTCACATTATCTATTATAACTTTTATTCCTAATTTACACTTTCAGTTTCTCACACTAGAGAAGCTATTTGGTATTTATACATGTGTGTCCTTTTTATATCACTTAAGAGAATCACCTCAATGTGCATCCATTTAACTATAAATGTCTATAATTTCTCATTCTTTATGCCTGAGTATTACTTCATTTTATTAAAAAAAAACACATTTTCTTTTTACAGTTGCCCACTGATGGGTAATTGGGCTGCTTCCAAGTTTTAGCTATTATAAATTGTGCTACTATGAACATAGATACACACATATCACTGTGGTATGATTTTTTAAAATTATTTAGGGAAGATACCCAGCAGGGGAATAGCTGGATCAAATGAGACTTCTGATCCTCTTCTTTGAGGTATATCCACACTGCTCTCCACAGTGGTTACATGAGTCTATACTCCCACCAAAGTGGAGCAGCGTTCCTCTTTCCCTGAAGCTCTTCCAGCATTTGTTATTGGTTGATTTCATGATAGAAGCCATTCCTTCTGGGTGAAGTGGATTCTCCGCCTTGTTTTCATTTGCATTTCTCCAATGACCAGTTAGGTTGAACACTTTTTCATATGTTTATTTGCTATTTCTATTTATTTTTCTGAGAAATGTCTTTTTATTTCAGATGCCCATTTTGGACTGGGTCTGATTTTTAAAAATTATTTATATATTCTAGATAGTAGACCTTTGTCTGAGGAACAGCTGGGGAAAATTTTTTCCAACGTTGTGGGTTGTCTATTCACACTGTCGGTCATTTCTCTTGCTGTGCAGAAGCTTTTTAATAAGAAGACATCCCTCTTGTTGATTGTGCTAGCTTACAGGAAAAGGAGGTTTTTGTTCATAAAATCTTTTCCTACACCACTGTCTTCAAGCGTTCTTCCAAAAAGGGTTAAAGGTGTAGGGAAAGAGAGAAGGGTAGGGAAAAGGTAATAAGGGAAAGGAAAAAAATAGGAGAAAATATAAAAATGGAAATAAAATGTTTGTAAATGGGGAGGAGAGGAGGGGGTGAAGGGAGGGCAGGAACAAGGTGAAAAAAATGAGAACCAAGACCTGTCATGCAAAGGTACAAGATCCCAGTAATGAATGTAACTGTACTGTATACCTAAAATGTACCGGCAAACTCAATGAGGAAAAAAAAAATAGTTCTTCCTAACATCTCTTCCAGCCAATTTAGTTTTTCTGTTTTAATATTTATTTTGTTTTGTTTTGGTTTTGTTTTTTGTGAGACAGAGTCTCACTATGTAATTGAGACTGACCTGTAACTCACTATATAGCACAGGCTGGTTTTGAACACACAGGGATCCTCCTGCCTCAGCCTCCTGAGTTCTGAGATTATAGGTGTGAGCCAGCATGCCTGGCCTGTTTTAATATTTAGATCTTTATCCATTTCATTTTTAATTTAGTGTATGATGGAAGATATAGGTCTAGTTTTAGTCTTTGGCATGTTGAAACCCAGTTTTTCCAGCACCATTTATTAAAGAGGCTATCTTTCCTCCAGTGAGTTTGGCTCCTTTGTCAAAGATGAGGTGGCTGAGTGTATCTGAAGTTATTTCTGCATCTTCTAATCTGTTCCACTGGTCCTCAGCTTTCTTTGCCAGTACCATGCTGTTTTTATCAGCATGTACTGTTTTTGCTATTCTAGGTCTCTTCACTCTCCAAATGAATTTTTTTATTGTTTTCTTAAAATCTGTGAAGTATGTTGCTGGGATTTCAATTAGAATTGCATTGAGTCTATACAACAGTTTTGGAAATATGGCCATTTTCACTATGTTGATTCTTACTATCCAGGAACAAGGGATATCTTTCCATTTTCTGATAATGTCCTCAATCTCTTTTTTCAGAGTAGATCTTCGATTTCTTTCATTAGGTTTATTCCTAGGTTTTTCAATTTCTGGGGATGCTATTGTGAAAAGAATGGATTGCCCCATTTCTCTCTCAGTGTGTCTGTTTCCTTGTACAGAAAAGCTATTGATTTTTGTGTGTTAACCTTGTATCCAGCTACTCTACTGAATTTGGTTATTAAGTCTAGAAGACTTTTGGTGGAATCCATGGGGTATTCTATATAGGGTATCATATCATCTGAAAATAAGGAAATTTCACTTCTTTCTTTCCTATCTTTGTTCCTTTTATTTCTTTCTCTTGTCTAATTGCTGTGGCTAATGTCTTCAGAACTATATTGCACAGGAGTGGTGATAGTGGAATCCTTATCTTGTTCCTGATTTTAGTGTGAAAGATTTCAGTTTTTGACCTTTTAGTATGATATTGACTGTTGGTTTTTCATAGATATCTTTTATCAGATTGAGGTAGAGACCATCTATTGTAATTCTCTGTAGGTGATTTATCATGAATGCATGTTGGATTTTGTTGAATGCTTTCTCTGCATCTATTGAGATGATAATGTTTTTTATCCTTGGCTCTATTAATAGAGTGTATTACACTTATTGATTTGTGTATGTTGATCCATCCCTGCATTCCTGGGATAAATCCCACTTGGTAGGGGTGGATGATCTTCTTGAAGATCTTCTGCATTCTATTTTCCAGTATCTTATTAGGGATTTTTGCATCTATGTTCATTAGTGAGATTGGCCTATAGTTTTCTTTTTCGGTTGGGTCTTTCTCTGCTTTGGGGATCAAGGTGATGCTTCCAGGAATCAATTCAGGAGTATCACTTCTCTTTTAATTTAATTGAAGAATTTAAATAGTAGTGGCAGTAGTTCTTCTCTAAATGTCTTGTAGAATTCATCAGTGAAGCCATCAGGGCCTAGGATATTCTCAACTGATAAGCTTTTTATTGCAATTTCAATTTTATTGATTGATATTTGGTTGTTTAGAATTTTTAGGTCATCCAAGTCAGATTTATTCCAGGGATGCAAGGATAGTTCAATATATGTAAATCAATAAATGTAATACACTATATTAACAAAGTCAAGGAAAAAAAAACACGCAATACTCTCAATTGATGCAGAAAAGCATTTGACAAAATTCAACACTCATGCATGATAAAAACCCTGAAAACATTGGAATAGATGGTCTATATCTCAACTTAATAAAGGCTATCTATGAAAAATCAACAACCAACATCATATTAAATGGCCAAAAACTGAAAAACTATACATTAAAATCAGGAACAAGACAAGGATGCCCATCATCAGCACTCCTCTTTGATATGGTTCTGGAAACATTAGCCATAGCAATTAGACAAGAAAAAGAAATTAAAGCAATAAAGATAGGAAAGGAAGAAGTTAAACTGTCATATTTGCTGACAATATGATACTCTACATTGAAGACCCAAAAAACTCCATCAAAAGACTTTTAGACTTAATTGACACTTTTAGCAGCGTAGCAGGATACAAAGTCAACACACAAAAATCAATAGCCTTCTTGTACACAAACAACACACTCACTGAGAGAGAAATTAGGGAAACAATTCCTTTCACAACAGCATCCAAAAAAAAAAAAAGAAGTATCTAGGAATCAACCTAACAAAAGAAGCAAAAGATCTCTACACTGAAAACTACAACATTCTGAAAAAAGAGATCGAAGACGTTATAAGAAAATGGAAAGACATACCCTGTTCCTGGGTAAGAAGAATCAACATAGTGAAAATGGCCATACTACCTAAACTGCTATACAGATGCAATGCAATGTCAATTGAAATTGTCACACTGTACTTCACAGAACTAGAAAGAAGAATCCAAAAGTTCATTTGGAACCAAAAGAGACCTAGAAGACCAAAAGCCATCCTAGGCAACAGATGCATGGCAGTGGGTATAACAATTCCCAATTTGAAACTATACTACAAAGCCACTGTGATAAAAACAGCATGGTACTGGCAAAGAAAATGACCTGAGGATCAGTGGAACAGACTGCAAGACACAAAAACAACTCTAGATGTACTCAGCTACCTCATCTTTGACAAAGGAGCTGACCATCCTCACTGGAGGAAAGATAGCCTCTTTAATAAATGGTGTTGGAAAAACTGGATCTCAACCTGCCAAAGATTAAAACTAGACCCTTATCTCTCACCAAGCACTAAATTAAAATCCAAGTGGATTAAAGATCTAAATATAAAAACAAAAGCACTAAACTTGCTGGAAGATAAATCAGTCAGAACTCTGGAAGACATTGGCATAGGAAAAAAACTTTATGAACAAATCCTCAGTAGCATGGGAATTAGCAGAAAGAATCAACAAGTGGGATATCATCTTATTAAAAAGCTTCTGCACTGCAAAAGAAACCATCAACAGAACTAAGAGACAACCTGCAATGTAGGAAAAAATTTTGACTAGCTGCTCCTCAGACAAAGGACTATTATCTAGAATATATAAAGAACTCAAAACAATCAGCCCCCGCAAATATAAAGACCCAATTCAAAAATGGGCATCCAAAATGCATGGACTCTTCTCAGACAAAGAAGTAAAAGCAGCAAATAAATATATGAAAAAATGTTCCACATCACTGGTCATTCGAGTGATGCAGATGAAAAAAGCACTGAGATTCCACCTCACTCCACAAAGAATGGCTGCTATCAAGAAATCAACCAATAACAAATGTTGGCACGGTTGTGGGGAGAAAGGACCCTTCTCCATTGTTGGAGGGAGTGCAGACTGATGCAACCACTATGGAAATCAATATGGGGATACCTCAAAGAGCTAGGACTAGAGTTTCCATTTGACCCAGGCATCCCTCTGCTGGGTATCTTTCCAAAAGAATTAAAAGAATCATATCAGAGTGACATATGCACATCTATGTTTATAGCAGCACAGTTTGTAATAGCTAAAACTTGCAAACAGCCCATTTTCCCATCAGTTAGAAACTGGATAAAGAAGATGTGGTTTTTCTATAAAATGGAACACTACTCAGCCATAAGAATGAGACATTAGATTCTTTCATAGGAAAAGGGATACATTTTGAAGATGTACTCCTAACTGAAATAAATAAGTCACACATGTGTAAATACCAAATAGTTTCTCTGATGTGAAAAACTAAAATAGTACTCAAGGTCCTAATGGGATAATTAGCAATGTGAAATAGGAAGAAAAGGGCTAAAGGTGTAGGGACAGCAGGAAGGGTAGGGGAAGGGGAATAAGGGAAAGGGAAAAAATGTGAGAAAATGTAAAAATGGAAAAAAAGTGTTTGTAAATGGGGAGGAGAGGAGGGAGTGAAGGGAGGGTGGGAAAAAATGAGAACCAAGACCTGTCATGTAAAGGTACAAGATCCCAGTAATGAATGTAACTACTATACTGTATACCTAGAATGTAACAATAAATTCAATTAAAAAATAATTTTTAGGTCATCTTTGTTCAACTTTGGTATTTCCTATGAATCTAGGAATCTGTCCATTTCTTCTGTATTTTCCATCTTATTGTCATATAAATTCTCAAATTAGGTGTTCATGATCATCTCAATTTCTGCTGGGTCCATTGTAACTCCACCCTCTTCATTCCTAATTGCATGAATTTGGGCCATTCCTTCTTTTGATAAGGTTGGCTAAGAATTTGTCAATTTTGTTTATGCTTTTGAAGAACCAACTCTTTGTTTCATTGCTTTTTTTTTTTGTGTCATTCTCTTAGTCTCCATTGAATTGCTTTCTGCTCTGATCTTTAAAATTTCCTGCCTTGTATGAGCTTTGGGTTTGTCCTGCTCTTCTTTATCTAGAAGCTTGTGCTTCAGCATCAGGTTGTATAATTTTGCTCACTCTGTTTTCCTAATGTGCATATTCAGTGCTAAGAATTTTTCTTGTTAGAAATTTTCCTTGTTAGTGTCTCATAGCTTCTGATATGTTGTATTGTCATTATAATTTAATTGTAGGAACTGTCTGATTTCTTAATATCCTCTGTGACCCGTTGGTATTCAGAAGTGTGTTGTTCAATTCCCATGTCTTTGTGAAATTCTTTTACTATTGATCTCCAATTTCATCACACTATGGTCTGCTAATATCCAAGGGATCACTTCAGTTGAGCATGTGGTCTATTATGGAGCACAACCTATGTTCAGCTGAGAAGAATGTGTATTCTGATTTTGTTTGGTGGAACACTCTGTAAACATCTGCTAATTTCATTGTTTTCATGAGTTTGATTGAATTCTAGTATTTTGTTATTTATTTTCTATCTAGTTGATTATCTATTTATGACAATGGAGTACTGAGGTTCCCCATTACTATTGTTTTAGAGCTTATTTGATTTTTCCTGTCCATTAGTATTTGTTTTATATAGTTGGGCACACTATTATTTGGTGCATATATATTTATGATTGTCATCTCTTCCTCTTGGATTGTTCCCTTTACCAGGATATAGTGTCCTTCTTTGTCTCTTTTTCTCAGTGTTGGTTTGAAATCCACATAATCAGCAAAAAGGATAGCTACTCCTGCTTTTTTCAGCTTCCTGTTCCATGAAGTATTGTTTTCCACCCTTTAGCTTTCAGTCTATGTGTTTCTTATATGCAGCATATTGTTGAATTTGCTTGTTATCCTCATTGTTATTTTCTAGGCTATTGTTTGAAAGTTTTTGGAGTGCTGCTTTGATATTCATGAAGTACCTAAGGTGTTCTTTGTCATGCAAGTATCTTATTTCTCGAACAATTTTGGAAGATGGCTTTGCATGGTTTACAGATTGATTTGCATCAATCTGTTTTAGAGGCTATTTTCCTTTAGGGTTTGAAATATACCACTCTAAGCTCTCCTTGCCTTACGGATTTGCATTGAGAAGTCTGCTCTGATTCTGATGGACTTTCCTTTGTATGTGATTTGTTTCTTTTATCTGGCTGCTTGTGTAATTTTATTCTTTTGTTGGGTTTCTGGAAAGTTGATGGTTATATGCCTATGTGCTTCACTTATCTGTTTGTCAAGTTCTTTCCACTTACTTTTTTTTTTTTTTGGTACCGGGGATTGAACTTGGGTCCTTGCTCTTGCAAGGCAGGCCACCGAACCACTGAGTTAAATCCCCGGCCCCCTTTCCACTTACTTGGGAGGTTTTCTCCCATTCTTCTGTGAGCAGATTTTTAATGTCATTTGAGGTCTCTCCAGTTTCTTCATTGACTCAAACCAGTCTTATATTATTCTTCTCTGTATCATGTAGCAGATATTGGATTGATTTCTCATGGTCTGTACTATTTTTTAAGAAATTTTTCCTTTTCTGGTCAACAGTTGCAATGCTACCTTCTATACCTGAAATTTTGTCCTCACACTGGCTACTTCTGTTGCACAAACTTTCAATAGAGCTTTTAATTTCCTGGAAATCTGCTTGCATCTGTTTTTGTGGATTTCATTCATTTCCTAGGTTGGGATTCTGTCACATTCCTCAGCTCCTCTATTTTTAAAAATCCGTGTCTGATCTAGATTTATTAATTATGTCTTGCACTTGGGAACAATCTCTGTTGATACCTGATAAAGTATTTGTGATTTCATTTTTTCCAGATCCTCTTTGGTTGCCAGTTCAGGGAGTACAGGTGGTTGAGTATCAGATTGTTCCGTCTCATTTCCCTTTTGGAGTTGCCATAGGTGATCTGGAAGTCTGGTTTTAGGACTTGTTTCTATGTCTTCTCATTTCAACAAATGCAGCCTGCTGTGATTTTACTGAGACAACTTTTTCTCAACCAGTGGTCTTCAGTTCTCACAAAGCCACCAAGTGGCCTTTTCTCTACTGTTCCTCAGTACACCAATTCCTGTGTTCACACCACCAATGCTATGAGGCCAGCCTCTGACTGAAGCTTGTGTGACTTTAAAGCTCTTGCCAGGGCAAACCTATTCTTGGCAGGCTTTTCCAAGCCTCTAAGGAGGGGCAGATCCATGTCTAATATCTGCCTGCAGCTGCACTGGACTGGACCACAGTGTCATTCCTGGGATCTGTGCAGACTCATAGATGCTCGAGAATCTTTCTTAATATTGAGATTGGTTTACCTTTTCTAAACACACATCCTTTATTACATATATAATTCACAAATATTTGCCCATTTTGTGGGTTTTTTAAATTATAAAAGGAGTTTGGAAGAGCAGAAATTCATAATAGTGATGAAGTCCGGTTTACTATTTTTCTTTCATGAATCACAATTTTGATATTATATTTAAGAAATCTTTACCTAACTGAAGTTCATAAGGATTTTTCCATATTCATTCTTCTAAAATGAAATTTTGAGATAAATTTATATTATAGATCATTTTACATAAATTTTATATGTGGTCAGAAGTATGAATTGAAGCTATATTTCCTTCTTGGTAAATTGTTCAATGTTCTCATAATAATAGTTGAAAAGACTATCATTTCAGATTTATGTATTTGAGAATCAATTGGCAATAGTTAAGTCAAATTCTAGACCCTCTATTTTTCTAATACTCATTTTATGTATTGAAGGTGACTATGTATGATCGTTACAATATTTTAAAATTAAATCTTAACATGAAAGATTAAGATTCTCTAACATTGTTTCATTCAAAGTTGCTTTAGTAATTGAAAGTTCTTTGCACTTCTATTTTAATTTTGTAATTGGCTTTTTAATTTTAACAAAAACCTACAGGAATCTTGAGTGGTTAAATTTAATCTATTAATTAATTTACAGAAACATAACTTATAATATAGCCTTCCATTTATGGTGGTTAATTCTTTTACTAATTTGAAGTCCACTTAAATTTCTTTCAGAAATCTTTCCACTTTGCATTGCATAGGTCTTGTACATATTTTGTGCAGTATATGTCCATTATTTTTATTCAATTGTAAAAGATGTTTCACATCTCAGTTTCAAATTGTTTACCATTTATATGTAATGCAAGTAAAACAAATGAAAATCATCAAAATTAGAAAGGATATAATGATATAATTGACAATGTGAAATAGGAAGAAAGGGGCTACAGGTGTAGGGAAAGTGGGAAGGGTAGGAAAAAGCTAATAAGGGAAAAGAAAAAAAATGAGATAAAATGAAAAATGGAAATGAAATGTTTGTAAAGGGGGAGGGGAGGAAGGGCTGAAGGGAGGGCAGGGACAAGGGGAAAAAATGAGAACCAAGACCTGTCATGTAAAGGTACAAGATCCCAATAATGAATGTAACTGTACTGTATACCTAGAATGTACCAATAAACTCAATGAGGAAAAAAATTAGAAAATTAATTTAAATTGTATATTCATAGAAAAGGGGAATAGAGGGTTTAGGCTATTTAATGTGATTATTGAGATGACAATGGTAGATTTTAGTCTCCTGTCTTGCTATTTGTTTTTTACTTATTCCATCTGGTGTTTCTTTCCTTTACTGCTTTCTTTTCAGTTAATTTATTTAGGATTCTATTTTATCTACTTGTGGATAAATTTGATACAGTTTGTTGTATCTAGTGATTTCATTTGTAAAAACATTGCTACTGTATCATATTTTACTCTTAAGTGCTATCTAAAATCATTACAAGAATATACATACCTTCAGGATTTACATTTTATTTCTACATGCATGGTATCACCAATGATATACTGACATTCTTTTAACTTCAATAGATTTCACTAAATGATACAAAATTTAAGAATATCAATATTACTTTTTAATGTATTTATTCCTTGTGTATATATAGATTTCCATTTGGTATAATTTCTTCCCCCCCAAAGCTAATAATGTAAAATTTTCAGAATACTCAAATTCTCCAGATCTATAGATTTTCTATAAACCTCCCTTCCATACCTAAACACTACTCCAAATCTATTGACAATGGATTAGTCATTAAGACAGGAAATTTAAAGTCAAATAGATGCTACTACATATTTATTATTGTGGATATAATAGAAACAAGCTGATAATAACAAATGCTGACAATTTGAGGAGAAAATTTATTTCCCATATATGGAAGATAGGAATAGAAAATATAACTACTTTTGAAAAAAATGTTGGGTTTTTATATTTTATGTTTACTTTTATTAGTAATATTTGCTGTACATAATAATTACATTCATTATGGGGAGCCTATAACTATACAACATTCATTCCCATACAACCCATCATTCCTAAATTTATGTTTTCAAAATAAATGCAAACTTGTGTTTATATTAAACACTATATGAACATGTTCACAGTGACTTTGAAATAGAAACAACTAAAAGGTCCTCCAAAGAAAACACGAACATGTGTATGTGATGAAATACTATTTAGATAAAAAAGAGTAAACTACTGAAACATGAGGGCAACTAAATAAGTCCCAGTAAGTCATAATAGTGAAAGAAAGAGAAACCAAATGTCCACACACCATATGCTTCTGAAGAGAGCTTTTTACAAAGAAACACATTTTGGTTTGATGTAACAGATTTGTATTTTTATTGTGATAACGTTTACTTGATTATATTCATTAGTTAAAACTCATAGGAACAGGATGGGTGGATTTTGCTGCATATAAATTATCTTTTGATCAAAAGAAACGAATTGAGAAGAAAGAGAATTTTTATTTTGATAGTGTGATAAAAGCATAAGTTTCTCTGACATAAATTGGTACATATGCCTGTAAGAATCAAACTGGATTTTAATTGCATAGTAGTGAATAAAATATTCACTTTACTATAAAATTATTCTTGCAGAGAAATTCATAAGAATACCAAACACTTGTTCTATGAGAAATGAAGCACCATATCAGAAAAAAACAAAAAGCTAATTTATAACTGTTTTTATTGTTAAGAGATTAAGTATGCAAAGAGAATGTTATCTGTAAAAATACATCTTTTGAATTTCTCTTATTTTTCCCTATAAAATGGAGTAATTACAATTGGTCATTTTATTCATTTAATCTATAGTGCTCAGTTGTTAAAATGTTTTTCAGCATCTGCATTGCTCAACAGACCTGTTAGCATTTCTGATTCTCTTATTCTTTTCAAGTCCCACTTAAACAGATAGAACAGAGTTATTCTAGAAGGGAAATTAAAAATTATCCAGTTCAATCATTTGTCTAAAATGCCATTACTTCTCATTACATGGAAATGTGCAAAGCAAAGCAACATAACCTATGGGTCTGAATTTAATCTGGGTCATTCCAATATATCCTACTTATTATGGATTCTCAAGTTTTTGGACCTTCAAAGTTAATTTACTTATTATAGAAAGCCTTGTGTTTTAGAATGAATATGTACTGTGTACCTGCACCAACTGTTGAAGAGTAATGAAATCATTATGTATGCAGCCATGCTAATAAAATTTCAAAAATTTCAAAACAGAAACACAATTGTTTTATCCCTATAAATGAAATTCCTGAGAAAATTGAAGAAAAATTTACAGTAACTTTCACAGGAAAATTGCAAATACTGAGAAAATTAAACAAAAACATGTTTGTACAAGAAAAGGTATTATCATTAGTGCTCATAACAAAGCAAGAATATTTGATACATATAAAACAACTAATTCAGTAAAAACTATTGAGTATTAAATAATTGGATTGGGCACACATTTTTCTTATTATTGGAGGAATGAATCATAATCATTTTTGAGTTACAATAAATTATTCATAGCACCTAGCATAATTCAGGTTCTCTAGAGGGAACTATTGAGTTTAATTCAGTCACCATAAACATTTTTATGGCTATAAATATGTCCAACATAAAAATGGCATAGCACACCTAGGTCAGGTCTTCTAAATTATTGAAATTGAAGAGCAACAAGAATAGAAGAAGTATCTTTTTCCTACGAAATCTAATTTTCCCAATGGCAGATTTTTCAAGCTTGCCAGAGTCTTAAGGCACTGGCCATTGAAATGCAGTAATAGAGTCATAAAAGACAACTTTATTAAAAATAACAATTGTTCTAACAGCTTGCTCTATCATATAAAGCAGCATGTTATAAATTGAATTTTTTTGCTGATGTTTTTAGCTTAGTCCATCACTTTAAAATGATCATTTATGACTTAAACCAATGCAGATATTGCTTTCTATCTTAGCCTAGAAATCAATCAAATGTGATTGAAAGGACAGGAAATTTTGTGTCCAAAGAAGCCATCTAGCTGTTTTGCTGAAGCAGTACAATAGGCCTTCAAAGTGATGAGGTAGCTCATCAGTAATTTCCACAAGCCAAACTCAAATCATATATTACAGAGTATCTGTTTCTTGTGCTCTAAATAAGACAGGTTGATCACATTGCTGTACTTTTGCTTATATGATCCCCTCACTCTTATCTGGTATCCAGACTTTTTACACAATATGAGGTACTGGAGAGATTTGCCCTGGATCTAGACAGCATGGATCCACATCCATATCTGGCACTTATGCTTTCTAGGTATCTACTTTGAGATTTGTTTCTAGGTCTGTAAAGTAGAGATAACAATATTACTTTCTTATAAGGTTTTGGCAGATGTTAAATCAAAGTATGTATGAAAAACTTAAAAAAATAAGATTTGGCAAAAGGTGCCATGTAAATTGTTCACTCAGTTATTTCTTCAAATTGTTTTCATTCTTTAAATGCTCCCATATACAATTTGTAAGGCTTACTTCATATTTATGGTTTCATATACCCCTGGTACATTTATCAAAACCAAGAATTTTGCATTGGTGAATTGATATTAACTAATCAGAATATATGCAGGTATCACCAGTTTTTATACCACTGTCTTTTTTTCTGTTTCTGTGTCCAATACACAATAATATATTTTTGTTTTGTTTTCACGTGTCCTTATTTTCCTCCAAATTGGGAGAGTATGACAGTGAGTTTTCTTTTGTCATCTAAACTCTTTTGAAGGTATTAGATAATTTATACAAGTCCCCTCAATTTTGATTTTTCCATTGACTTGTTATGATTGCACTATAAATTAGAGATGGAGGGAAGAATACCAAATAATACCTTTTGCATCATATATCAGAGGATGCATATTATCAATATGACTTCTTATTGTTGAAATTAATATTAATCACATAGTTATGCACAATAGCTAGCTAGCAATTTTCCCCATTGCAGTTAGTATAAGTAACAGTTTGAATCAAGATGGGTACTTTCCTCCTGATAAGTAACATGAAATGTACAATAATCCATGAAATGAAGTTTAATTTTTAATTTTTAGGTCAATAATGCTAGTACACTTGCACGTTTTAGTATAATTACCCATTAGATTGTAATCACCAATGCTAATACCTTGGATATTAGGGTCTGATACCCAAAACTGTAAGGAAATATATTATAGGAACTTAATGTTTTAAATTATTATTTTTTTGTATTTTTTTCACTGGTGGTGTGAAATGAATAGTAGGAAAGCACTCTAACCTACATCCCCAACATTTATACAATCTTTAGTTTAATCATTGTTTATTAGTATGTTTTATATATACAATATGATGACATTTATCATTGGGAATGTGTACTTTTACATGATGTATCTTGGCTCTTTCTTTCCCCTCATTCTCTTGCCATCCTTCCAACACCCCCAACCCTCCCTACTTCTCAGCCATAGAGAACAAGAAACTAGAGACATTTATAGATAAATGAATGCACATTGAGGCCAGACTCTTAAGTGAAATAACTAGAACACACGTGTGTAAATACCAAAGAGTTTCTGTGGTGAGAGAAACTGAAAGTATAAATGAGGATCAAAATGTATAGTAAATAATTTGAAATAGGAAGAAAAGGTTCGAAGGGGAAGGGGAAGGGGAAGTAAGAAAGAGGGATGGGGTAGGGAAAAGGAAAAAATACAAGAAAAGGAAGAGGCAGAAACAAAGTTTTTGAAAATAGAATCTTCATTCTACATTACATGGAAAAATGAAAAATAAGCAATAATAATAATCAATTTCCAGTTAATTTTAATAAAATAAAATAATTTAACTATTAGTTTAATTTTTGCATGTTATTTAATTAAGGCCATTGAAATTATGGATTTGTTTCCTTTGTGTTGAGAAAACTCAAACAAAGGAAATCTTTCCATGATGCTTTTTATACCCATTTAATCTCTTTCACAAAGGACGTCATGGCACTGAGCTGCCATCTGCCAACCAAGGACTCCTACTGTAGCACCCCTTCTCCCATCATTCACCACTGTCATAGGCTGCCTTCAAAGTTTAAAAAAGATTCATATGGAAAGATGATCAGAAAAAGCTTGCAAACGTTATAAGCTTGTTGAGAACTTATAAGTTTGTTAAGAAAACCATGATTATGGATTATTGGAAGTATTCAGAGAATCTTTAATAAAAACTTGGAAATTAAGCTACATATTATATTTAAGTGAAGAAAAAGTATTTTAAGAAGCATGACTAAAATAGTACAATGTTGATGTGGAAAGTGGGCTAACCACTATAAAGCAAAGGAAAAAAGAAAGCCAAAGAAGGACTATACAAAGTAACAGGACACTAAACAAGATTTTTGTAAATTGTTTATCAGTATTTCATGGGACAAAAATGAGATGAGAACAATTTTATTTCAAAGAATCTTTATTTTTGGCAGTACCAAGTTGATATGATTAAATTAGCTTGTTAACTGTGCCTAATGTACAACTATTTATATTTACAGAAGGATCATAATAATGGATGTGACAAAAAGAATTGGACTTCAGGGAAAATGTTTTCAATTTTGTTGGATCTCTCAATTAAGATTTTAAGTCACACAATTTAACTATTAAATTGGCTAGCTTTCATTCATTGCATGTAAACCAGCAGCCAATAATATAAAATACCTCAAACTCCTGAAATCTAACATTATACTCTGTACCTCACATTTAATCTAATTTCATATTGAAATGTTTAATAAAATACAAAATTTGAAATAATCTATGACAGGCAAAATTAAACTTTTAAATATTTATGAAAAATGGAAGGCATTTCAGTATGAGGTAGATGATAGCTCATTAAAATTAAATTCTTAACTTTTCAATATTCAATCTGTTTAGTTATTTTAATAACTCCTTTGTAGACAAGAACTGAATATTTCTTAATAAGTATAGTCTTAAAGTTTTATTTTCAAAGTACAAAAAGAATGAACATATTATTTGGGCTGGGGATTTAGCTCAGTAGTTCCAGCGCCTGCCTCAAAAGCAGCACAAGGGCCTGAGTTTGATCCCCGGTACCAAAAAAAAAAAAAAAAAAAAAAAAGAATGAACACATTAGAAAACTAATGATTAATACATAATCTTCAGATTTATAAGATTCCCTTTTATGACATCTATAATCTGTCCACGATATTCTCTCAAACTGTACTTGAAATATTTGTAAGTGATTTACTTAAATTACATCGGTAAAATTTACAAATGCAAACACTTAGCAGTTTTCTATATAAGTATCTTCTCCTGTCCATAGTAAAAATGAATTACAAAACACCATAATATTTCCAAAATACATTCAGTGAGTATTATTTAGCACTTTTCCCTGACATTGGGCCATTGTTCATAATCTTTTACATAAATCATTTATATAGTTATTTTCAACATTTTCATAATTTTTAAGCCCTTGGGATTACTTGATTTTTCTTCTTTACAAATTTATCCTGTTTCCTGTTTTCGCCTTCTCACCATCCCCCATTTTTTGTACCAGGGATCGAACTTGAGTCCTTGGACTTGCAAGGCAAGCAGCAGGACCTCTGAGCTAAATCCCTGGCCACTTTCTTTTTTTTTTTTCTCATTGAGTTTATTGGTACATGTGAGGTATACAGCACTGTTACATTCATTATTAGGATCTTGTACATTTACATGACAGGCCTTAGTTCTCATTTTTTCCCCTGTCCCTGCCCTCCCTTCACCATCTCCTCCTCTCTCCATTTACAAACACTTTATTTCCATTTTTTCATTTTCTCATATTTTTTTCTTTTCCCTTATTAATTTTCCCATATCATTCCCACTTTCCCTACACCTTTAGCCCTTTTCTTCCTGTTTCATATTGTCAAATATCTCATTAGGATCTTATGTACTATTATAGTTTATTCACACCAGAGAAACTATTCAGTATTTACACATGTGTCACTTATTTATTTCACTTAGGAGTATATCCTCAATGTGTATCCATTTTCCTATGAATGAATCTAATTTCTCATTCTTTATGGCTGAGTAGTATTCCATTTTATAGAAAAACCACATCTCCTTTATCCAGTTTCCAACTGATGGGAAAATGGGCTGTTTCCAAGTTTTAGCTATTACAAACTGTGCCACTATAAACATAGGTGTGCATATATCACTGTGGTATGATTCTTTTAAATCTCTCAGAAAGATACCCAGCAGAGGGATGGCTGTGTCTAATGGAACCTCTAGTTCCAGCTCTTTGAGGTATCTCGATATGGATTTCCACAGTGGTTGCACCAGTCTTCACTCCCACCAACAATGGAGTCCAAGTGTCTAGTAAATATATGAAAAAATGTTCCACATCACTGGTCATTTAAGAGATGCAGATGAATACAACGCTGAAATTTCACCTCACCCCACAAAGAATGGCTGTTGTCTAGAAATCAACCAATAACAAATGGTGGAGGGGTTGTGGGGAGAAAGGAACCCTATTCCCTTTCTTTCTTTGTTTAATACTATGAATATAAAGACTCTTGTGACAGACTTGGTTTGGAGATCCATAGGAAAAACATTACCAATCATGTAATTGAATACATAAAAATCTTTACCAGAGAAATACATAATATCTATGAGAGCACCTGTTTAGTTAGTTAAATATTAACAAAGAAGTCATTCTTAAACTAAAGGAGGAAATGAGAGATGACTGTAATAGTAAAGCCTTATTTTGAGAAGAGAATAACTATATTCTCAAACAAAATAATCTTACTATATTCTCTCTAAAATTTTCCTCTTATTTCAGAATAGTCACATGAAAGAAAAATATTTAAGAAAGATGGGTTAAGCTGACATATATTTCCAACAACAGTAGAATCCTACATACAGTTTCTTCATTTTTAATAAGCAATATTTTGGTGTTTATCATGATACTACTTATTTAGTATATGAAACAGTTTAAAATTTAAAAATTATTCTGCTTTTAAATAAAAACCAACTCGCAATATTTTCTGAAGCAGAAATTAAAGCAGCAATAGGAAACTAAAGCACATAGAGTTTAAATGTTTTGCCAAAGTTCACAAAACTGTGCCACTGCAATCACTTTATTACATGCTTAAAGCTATTTTACTTCATATATCTTCAGCTTGGATTTCACTAAGTACATCAAGTTGTGAAAAGTTTAGCAATTATTTATTTAAATCTATATTTTTTCTTTATTTCATCATATCTGGGAAATACCATTACACATATGCATTTTAATAATTTACTTTATATAGTTTACTTTGAATATTGCCATTCTAATTTGTCTTATAGTGCACTAACATTTTCTTCTTCAAAGTGAATCATAGTTTTCATCCAATCT
>NW_022900941.1:35645189-35690345 GCF_012274545.1 Fukomys damarensis | reverse complement strand
CCCCTGTCCCTGCCCTCCCTTCACCATCTCCTCCTCTCTCCATTTACAAACACTTTATTTCCATTTTTTCATTTTCTCATATTTTTTTCTTTTCCCTTATTAATTTTCCCATATCATTCCCACTTTCCCTACACCTTTAGCCCTTTTCTTCCTGTTTCATATTGTCAAATATCTCATTAGGATCTTATGTACTATTATAGTTTATTCACACCAGAGAAACTATTCAGTATTTACACATGTGTCACTTATTTATTTCACTTAGGAGTATATCCTCAATGTGTATCCATTTTCCTATGAATGAATCTAATTTCTCATTCTTTATGGCTGAGTAGTATTCCATTTTATAGAAAAACCACATCTCCTTTATCCAGTTTCCAACTGATGGGAAAATGGGCTGTTTCCAAGTTTTAGCTATTACAAACTGTGCCACTATAAACATAGGTGTGCATATATCACTGTGGTATGATTCTTTTAAATCTCTCAGAAAGATACCCAGCAGAGGGATGGCTGTGTCTAATGGAACCTCTAGTTCCAGCTCTTTGAGGTATCTCGATATGGATTTCCACAGTGGTTGCACCAGTCTTCACTCCCACCAACAATGGAGTCCAAGTGTCTAGTAAATATATGAAAAAATGTTCCACATCACTGGTCATTTAAGAGATGCAGATGAATACAACGCTGAAATTTCACCTCACCCCACAAAGAATGGCTGTTGTCTAGAAATCAACCAATAACAAATGGTGGAGGGGTTGTGGGGAGAAAGGAACCCTATTCCCTTTCTTTCTTTGTTTAATACTATGAATATAAAGACTCTTGTGACAGACTTGGTTTGGAGATCCATAGGAAAAACATTACCAATCATGTAATTGAATACATAAAAATCTTTACCAGAGAAATACATAATATCTATGAGAGCACCTGTTTAGTTAGTTAAATATTAACAAAGAAGTCATTCTTAAACTAAAGGAGGAAATGAGAGATGACTGTAATAGTAAAGCCTTATTTTGAGAAGAGAATAACTATATTCTCAAACAAAATAATCTTACTATATTCTCTCTAAAATTTTCCTCTTATTTCAGAATAGTCACATGAAAGAAAAATATTTAAGAAAGATGGGTTAAGCTGACATATATTTCCAACAACAGTAGAATCCTACATACAGTTTCTTCATTTTTAATAAGCAATATTTTGGTGTTTATCATGATACTACTTATTTAGTATATGAAACAGTTTAAAATTTAAAAATTATTCTGCTTTTAAATAAAAACCAACTCGCAATATTTTCTGAAGCAGAAATTAAAGCAGCAATAGGAAACTAAAGCACATAGAGTTTAAATGTTTTGCCAAAGTTCACAAAACTGTGCCACTGCAATCACTTTATTACATGCTTAAAGCTATTTTACTTCATATATCTTCAGCTTGGATTTCACTAAGTACATCAAGTTGTGAAAAGTTTAGCAATTATTTATTTAAATCTATATTTTTTCTTTATTTCATCATATCTGGGAAATACCATTACACATATGCATTTTAATAATTTACTTTATATAGTTTACTTTGAATATTGCCATTCTAATTTGTCTTATAGTGCACTAACATTTTCTTCTTCAAAGTGAATCATAGTTTTCATCCAATCTATTGTATTTTTACTTTTAACCTCATATTTTTCATCTGCAGAAATGTGATTTGGGATGTATTTGTATGTACTATAACTCTATTTACTGTCTTACTTATAGCATTCAGGCATGATGAGTGTTTTAATAACTCTAACTCAATTTCTGCTGACATTAATGTTTTTATTTTTTCTGCTTATATTTGGGTTATATTTTCACGTTCCCTGCTAAATTTAATACCTTATTATTGAATAAGCATGAATTTTAACTAATGGGTTTCTTGATTTTATTGTTTCATAAATATTTTTTGGATGTTATTTGAGGATGTAACTAACTTACTTGGGAGCTACCTTGATTCTTAAATAATAGTTTTAATGAATATGAAATTATGAAATTGTTTTTTCTTTATTTAAAAACATTCAGATCTCCATTTTCTTGATTATCCCATTTGATTTGAGAGCAGAAGATAGATTTAGTTAAATTATCTATATAATTAATTTCTATTTTCTCTTAGGGCTGTACAGATATTATATGGTTCATATTTGTTTTTCACAGTTTGATCATGGCATTCATCAGTGGGGGTTTACTCCATATAAATTTTATTAGGCATCTCTTCACTTCAACCTTGAATCTTTCACACAATTTGGGTTTTTTTGACTTATTTCTTCTAAAGTTTGGCTGTTTTATTTGGCATCCATTTTCTTTTATTATACCATATGTGTCCTTTTTATAATCGTTTGTTCATTTTCTTTTGAGTCATTGCCTGTCTGTTCTTCACTTTGGATACTTTATTTTGTTCTTGCTTCACTATTAGATTTTCCTTTCTTATATTTTTGATTCCATTAAAGAAGTAAGTACAAAATTAATATTTTAATGTGAAAATATGTATTTGATCTTGTCATGACATAAGTATACACATAAAATACAGTATAAGCAATCTGCATTTGTCTAGTGAGAAATATCTTAAAGCTAAATAAATAAATAGGCAACTTTCAATGTATAAATAAAATAAGATTCTGCCTTTACACAAGTTAACATGAAAAATATCAAGGAAATATTTTATAAAAATACAAAACATGAAGTACAAAGATGATGAAATAGTTTTAAAGAGGGAAATCAAGGAAATCTGATCCTTTGATTAAGAAGATATTGGATCTAACAGAAAAGTTTTAAAGCATTTATTACATAAATGTGCACATATACACACAATTTAAAGAAGCAAAGTAAAGCATGTTTTAATGGTTATGATTCTCACCACTGAAGTTTAAGAAATGGATTGAAATTTTCAGTAGAAAAAAATAGGCAATCTGTTGAGAACTACCAGTTGTTAAAAATTACCAAATTTTAAAAAATAAGAAATGAAATTGACATAATAAAATTAAACAAAGATACTGAAAGGGTTAGTACTGAAGAATTGAGATCTGTATTGAATATGCAAATGTAGCATTTCTTAAAATAATTATTGATATATTGATCTATTAACAATAAAAATCCAGTTCAACGTTACATCTGGGTGTTGTGGAACTTCACAACAATTGGAAATGTAAATAACAACAACAGTTAGCTCTTGTCATTATAGCAATATTATATTTGTGCTATCTTTTGTGGTGATGGAATCAAACCCAGAGCCTGGAGCATGAGAGGCAAGCACATACCACTGAACTACACATCCAGACACATCAACTTATTTTTGGCTTCCTCCTTTCCACCTTGTGTATCTTCTACAGGGTCATTATGCTTACTTCTGCTGTCTTCTTTCTGCTGTTGTTCTCAATTCTGAACTCTTGAAGACATTGTCATAGGAAAAGACTTTATGAACAAATCTTCAGTAGCATGGGAACTAGCAGAAAGAATCAACAACTGGGATCTCATCTTATTAAAAAGCTTCTGCACTGCAAAAGAAACCATCCACAGAACTAAAAGACAACCTACAATGTGGGTAAAAACATTTATCAGCTGCTCCTAAGACAAAGGACTATTATCTAGAACATATAAAGAACTCAAAACAATCAGCCCCCCCCAATACAAAGACCCAATTCAAAAATAGGCATCTAAAATGAACAGATATTTTTCAGACAAAGAAGTCAAAGCAACAAGAAAATATATGAAAAAATGTTCCACATCACTGGTCATTCAAGAGATGTAGATGAAAACAGCACTGAGATTCCACCTCAACCCACAAAGAATGGCTGCTATCAAGAAATCAACCAATAACAAATGTTGGTGGGACTGTGGGGAGAAAGGAACACTTCTCCATTGTTGGTGGGAGTGCAGACTGGTTCAACCACTATGGAAATCAATATGGAGGCACCTCAAAGAGCTGGGATTAAAGGTTCCATTTTACCCAGCCATCCCTCTTCTGGTTATTTTTCCAAAAGAATTAAAAGAATCATATCACAGTGATATATGCACACTCACGTTTATAGCAGCACAGTTTGTAATAGCTGAAACATGTAAAAAGCCCATTTGGATAAAGAAGATGTGGTTTTTCTATAAAATGGAATACTACTCAGCAATAAAGAATGAGAAATTAGAGTCATTCATTCATAGGAAAATAGATACATATTGAGGATATACTCCTAAGTGAAATAAATAAGTTGCACATGCATAAATACCAAATAGTTTATTTAGTGTGAAAAACTATAATGGTATATAAGATCCTAATGATATAATTGAGAATGTGAAATAGGAAGAAAAGGGCTACAGGTGTAGGAAGAGTGGGAAGGGTAGGGCAAAGGTCATAAAGGAAAAGAGAAAAGATATGAGAAAATGGTAAAATGGAAATAAAGTGTTTGTAAATGGGGAGGGGAGGAGGGGGTGAAAGGAGGGCAGCGATAAGTGGAAAAAATGAGAACCAAGACCTGTCATGTAAATGTACAAAATCTCAATAATGAATGTAACTGTACTGTATCCCTAAAATGTACCAGCAAACTCAATGAGAGTTTTTTCTCATAAAGTATTTAATGTATGGCTTATTCAAAGTATTTCATGGACAGATTATAAAATACACACTGTCCCACACATGTCATGTGTGTATACGCTCACATATAATACACTCAGACTATAAGAGTGGAATTCACTAGAATCAATGATTTTTTTTATGAATTAGAAAAATAAATGTTGTAAATCTTTCACATAGGAACATTAGCATTAGGTAATAACTAATTCCAAATGTGGGGTTTCTAAATAAGAATAATATATGACACAGCAAATGATTGCATAACATAAAAATTAATTATGTGTACTAGTAGAATGTAAATTAAAGAAAAGGAAAAATATAGATTCAGTTATAGCAGAAAAGGATAAAATTAAACAACTTTAAACTATACAAAATTTATTAGAGGAAAATAATTTGAAAGAGATTTTAAAATCATAATTTTTGTCATTGAAACTTTTCATTCTCTTTTTATATCTGTGAAGGATAGAAACATTATGGTTATATGAAAAATGTGAAAAATGCTTATTTAAAGAAAACAAAGGAACATTTTATGAATCCAGATACAAAAGACATAAAAGAAAACTAGTAAAAAAAGGCCAAGTTTTCAGTTTCCCAAAGATATGTGAGACTCAATGGATTTTTTTTGTAGGCATAATAACCTGTAAGGATCAAAGATGGAATTAATTTAAAAATGGTAAGACAAGAAACATTTGCTCTGTGATATCCAGCTTTACATGACCTGCTTAGATCAATTTGCTAATAGTAGCCATCAACACACTAAAATCCTGATGAATTAAATACTCAGGTGCATTTGTGTGTATATCATCTGCTCATGTGTCAGTATACAACTGGGAGAAAGGAAACAAGACCATAATTATATTGTGTTTGAATCAAGATAGGCAAAGTATGGTTATTCTGGGGCATAGATATGTGGTGTATTCCTCTGTATTAATTCCCTCCCAAACATTCAGAATTTAATCCTTTTATTGGACTCACAATTAAGGGAGTTTCTCTTTTTCCTGTACTGCTTCATTTTCTCCTCCCACCAGAATGATACATTGATGAGTACTGTTCTTAGTCCCCAGGAGACTCACAGGATCAGCATTCTGTGCTCACTGCATAGATTAAAATGTCAGAAAACAAAAACTGATTAATCAGCTCACCATTTGTTGCTAGTGTCTCTGAAGGAAAACATGTCAGTTTTATTCAAACAGTCCCACCTGAGATATTGCTGAACGTATGAGAGTGTGAGCACGTTAGCTTCACATTTTCCAGGCTTTACTAATATTTGAGACATAGAAGGCTAGAAGGGCATGGAATTTATTATATTTATTGTTGCAAATTGGAATTAAAATGCAAATGTGCATAATTATATTCTCCATATGGCACAGCAGCAGTATGATTAAATCTTGTATGGGGATGAAAAATGATAAGCCAGTGTTATTATTGTGAAGCACACAATAACATATGGGATGTAGGCCAACAGCATCATTCTTAAATCAGCCCTAGAATTTTGCAAACCACTGAATGTCACAGATGGAAGCTGTTTTTCATTCCACCTGCCTGACATGAGAAAAATGATAAAGATTCAGAAGTCAAATTAAAATGAAACCAGCTAAGTTATCAATTCCTCTGCTTACAATTAGTGATAAGGTGGTTGCAAAGGGCAAAGGTTCATATTGACATTGGGATCTGAAAAGATGACAGTGGATTAATTATAAAAAGAATTTCATAGACATCTACTTTCAAATTTAAATAAGTAACCACAATGTCCATATCATCCTCTTTGCAAAGAAGATCCTGAAAAGAAAATATATGTTTCTCCATATTAAAAAAAAAAATTAAAGCAAGTGAAGGAAAAATCTAACAACTGTTTTCTAGTTCCTTAAATTAGGTCATGTTTTTTATTGTTCTTGTATATTTGTACTACGAAAAATCTTAAATGTGAAAGGATATTAGTTGTAAAATATTCCAACAGTACAGAAATTTACTGAGTGAAAGGTGAACTTTCATTATTTTTCCTTTTCACATATCTATAAACTTCAGCATTTACTCTCCTTATGTAACTTGTATGCACATATAAACACACACTATCTCTCTCTTTCTCTCTCTCTATATATACACACACACATACGCATGAACATTTACATATCTATGTTTTGCTCATATTTTCCCCACACAAATGGAATTATATAAGTATATTAACTGAGAGAAATAATTTTATATTGATATAAATGATATGGTATATATTTGTCTTCTGTTTGCTCTATTTTCAACAGTATAAAAAGAAGTATTTATGAATGTTTAATCTGCATAATATTCCTCATGATGGAGAAAAGATCATATTCCATTATTTTGATATTGAATAATCCTGATTTTGAGTTTTTCAATATCATAAACAAGGATGTAAGAAAAAGAACATAATGTACACATATAAATACATATATTGATAGATGCTGATGGATATTTTAATATAATAAATGTATACATGAATGTGTATATTCAATAAACATGCCTACATCCTTAATCCAAAGATATGTTTCTCCTCTGGCTTGAAACTCTGTCTAAATAATGTAAATACTTAGCTGGGCATGGTGGTACATGCTTGTAATTCCAGCACTTGGGAGATTGAGGCAGAAGGATTGACACCTAGTTTGAAGTCAACTTGGGGTGCATAGTGAGTTCAAAACCAGTCTGAACTATATATAGAGATCCTGTTTTAAGAAATAAAACTAAATAATCCCAACACTCCGGAGGCTAAAACAAGAGGATTGCTGTGAGTTTGAGACCCCTTTGGGCTATATAATGAGTTCCAGGTCAGTCTCAACTACATAGTGAGACCCTGTCTCAAAAAATCAAAAAGAAGAAGAAAAAAGAAAAAAAAGGAAGTAGAACTAAATAATAGTAAAACATATTCTTTTACTAATACAGAAAATTCTTTCCTCTTCATTTTCTCTTCAAGTTGTGTTTCATATACAGATTTAACATGCCATAACTTTATAATGTGTTTTACATAGATGGGAAATGTCTCTACTGCTCTTTATTTTTAATTGTTGTGCTTTTTGTTTGCATTTTAATTACACAGGTTAAAGTTACAAATTTTGTATGGGTTTGATGCTTTACATTAAGGAATTTATCTTTCTAACATATTTATCCTCTAAGTACCATATGTTCTTTAATATTTGTATTTCACAGAATATTCACATATAAAGTTTCAAATTTATTCAAAAATATTTCTAGTTTTGTGAGCTTCTTAAAATAATGTTTTTACTTATTCCAACTTTTTACCAAAGTTTTACTGGTGAATATAGTAATATTTTATTTTACTTTTTGGAGATCTTGAAATTAATAAATTCTTCAAACTCATTTGCATTATATAATTATTTATAAGAATGGAATCATGTAATTTCCATGCCATTAGAAATTTCCACTTACTTTTCTACATTTTTACTCCCATGTGGTATGTGTGTGTGTGTGTGTGTGAGAGTGTGTGTGTGTGTGTGTGTGTAGCTTATTTCATTAGTTATGACTTTTAGTACAAAGCCATTCAATAATAGTGCTTCTTCTGCACTTCAGATGAATGAAAATGATTTTAATAATGATTTGAGGAGTATAAAGCTCTCAGTTTAAAAGATAGTTTTCATTAAAATTGGAATTTCTGTGGCATCTTAGCTAATTAATATTTTTATAAATAATGGTAATATATATTTTGGTATCACAAAAAATAACTGGATAGAAAGTTAATGATCATGAACTGTTTATGTAGATAATTATATTTCACTGTTGTATACTGTTGTGTTTATGAGTTATAACATTCCTAGGAAAAATATAAATATTTTTTCTCATTGCTTCCTTTAATATTCAGTATTTGTCATTGCTTCTCAGACTTTTGGCTAAGATCAAGTATAATTTGCAGTATTTGTATTTGTCCTTTTAAATCTTATTTTTAATACTTCCAAGTCTATATTTTCTGTCTAATATTAATTATTTACCAATGGAGAATCTTCATGCATATGTCCAACCCAATGCCACTTAAGTGTGCAAATAATAGAAAGTTATCCTCTCTGGAAGATTTTATTTTTCTCAGATAATCAGTTATCTGATTAAAGAATTTCTATTGAAATAACTTCTTTCACCAATTTCTACAATAGTTTTCGATCTATAACAGCTTCTGAATCATCTCTGTTTTCAGTTACTTTGATTTTTTGCACTTTCGTTCATTTTATCTGTTTCTTCATATTTGATAGGAAGCAGCTACCAAACTGCAAAAAAGTCTTGAACACAAGGGTTTGGAATCAGAAATGTGGCAAAGATAATATGACTCTCATGTTAATTACAATAATTAAAATTTTTACTTTAGAAAGCATTTTTACTCTGTTTTATCAACATTGCTAAAGCTATTACTTTTTCTTTTTTGTACCAGGGATCGAACTCAGGTCCTTGGGCTTGTGAGGCAGGCCACTGAACAGCTGAGCTAAATCCGCAGCCCTAAAGCTGTTACATTTTGAATTAGAATAATTTTTCTTCTATGCTTGGTTACTACCTGATTTTTCATTGCTCCAATACATTGCGATTTTTACATAAATTCATATTTTGAAGAATTGGAAGATGTTAAGAGAGCATATGTTTGGAAATAAATTATGTATATATAATCAAGAAGTCTGAACTATTAATAGATTCATTCATATTTAAAATGACTTTATGCTTAGTTATATGTTTTTCTTTCTAATTATTTACCAAATTTTATTGTTATTTCTCTCCCTCTCCATTGCTTTCTTTCATTAATTGGGTTCATCCATTCTTTTTTGTACCTTTGTTTCTACAGGGATAGACCTCAGTCATTCTATATTCTTAATTAAAGTACAATTGTAGAATATAATTTTAAAATATTAAATTTTGGTAAGAATTAGCTTCCATTGTCATAGTAAGAAATTTTAATGTCTTTACCTTACCAAGAACTATTTAAACAGGTAAATTTCTTAAACAGATATATATGGAAATTCATATATATGAAAAATCTAGACATAGAAACAGCAAAGGAAGAAAGAAAACTATCTCAACCTATAAAGTACATGTTTGTTTGTAGAGATAATTCCAAGATACCTATGAAATATAAAACATCTAGACTAGAACTAATAAATAAGTGTAACAAGATTGTATGATATAAAGTTAACACATATGTAGGAATTGTAATTCCATTACTAACAATGAATTCTGGAAAGGAATCAGATGATCTGCTATGGCAAAGCTATCCATTCTTTTCAGCTATGCTTAAGAGTCTATCACAATTATATTCAACTATTTCCTGGAAAGATTTTTGTAGACATAGACAAGATTGCATGAAGATTTGTAAGCCAGAGTTAAAAAAAAATGCCAAACATCTTGTAATAAAGAAGGATCTAGCTGGAGCCACCTAGTTGGAGTTAAATTTAGGATTGACTCACTACAACAAATATGACAGTGCAGTATTGGTAAAGGGATAGAAATACTGATAATTGGAACAAAAAAAGGTCTAGAACAATATACAGATATGGCAAACATGTTCTAAAGATAAAAAAACAAATAGGAGAAGAGATATTATTTCAGCATATAACGTTGGATATATGAAAAAGTACCTTCACCTAAATATTTTCCAATATAAAAATTAAGTCAAAGCAATCATATATCTATTGACTAACATATCTGTTATATATAAAATCTATCAAAATTCAACTAAAAGTAAAAAATTCATTTAAAAAATGAGCAAAATTCTTGAATAGACACTTCACCCAAGGGCATGTATGAATACAAACTGTACAGACAAATGTATCAATCATCACTGAACAATCAAGAAATAGAAATTTAAGTCATGAGATACTATTAAACATAATTCAAATTTAAAATATTGAATGAAAATGACTATTCCACATAGTAAGTTTCATATATTGCTATTTGAAATGCAATATGATAGTCAGTCTGGAAAAGAGATCTCTAGTGTCTTATGAATTAAAACATATACTTACCCCTACTTACCCCATAAACCAAGAACCACACTTCTTAGTAATTAGCTCAAAAGAAATGAGAATTTTTATTTTCACTTAAAAATCTGTATAATGTTCATAACAGCTCTGTTCGAAGACACCAAAAATGGGTAACAGCACAAATGTCCTTGAGGGAATGAGTGGATAAGGTAAGGTTTATTCATATAATAGACTATATCCTACAATAAAAGACGATGAATGATTGACATGCAAAAATATATTTAATATTAAAGGAACTATGTTGAGTTTACAAAAAGCCAACTTCAAAACTGTTTTTGTTCCATGTGCTTCAATTTCATTCTATATAAAGAACTAAAAAAAAAAAAAATCAGCCCCCCCAAATATAAAGACCCGATTCAAAAATGGGCATCTGAAATGAATAGATATTTCTCAGACAAAGAACAAAACACATCAAGTAAATATATGGGAAAATTGTTCCACATCACTGGTCACTTGAGAGACGCAGATGAAAATAACATTGAGATTCAACCTAACCCCACAAACAATGGCTGCTATCAAGAAATCAACCAATAAGAAATATTGGCAGGGTTATGGGAAGAAAGGAACCCTTCTCCATTTTTGGTGAGACTGCAGACTGGTGCAACCACTGTGGAAATCAGTATGGAGATACCTCAAAGAGCTGGGATTAGAGGTTCCATTTGACTCAGCCATCCCTCTGCTGGGTATCTTTCCAAAAGAATTAAAAGAATCACATCACAGTGATACATGCACACCCATATTTATAGTGGCACTGTTTATAATAGCTAAAACTTGGAAACCGACCATTTGCCCATCAGTTGGAGACTGGATAAAGAAGATGTGATTTTTCTATAAAATGGAATAATATTCAGCCATAAAGAATGGGAAATTAGAGTAATTCATAGGAAAATGAATGCATATTAAGGTTATACTCTTAAATGAAATAAATAAGTCACACATGTGTAAATACCAAATAGTTTCTCTGGTGTGAAAAACTATAATAGTGCATAAGATCCTAATGAGATAGTTGACCATGTGAAATAGGAAGAAATGGGCTAAAGGTGTAGGGAAGTGGGAAGGGTAGGGGAAAGATAATAAGGGAAAAGTAAAAAATGAGAAAATGAAAAAATGGAAGTAAAGTATTTGTAAATAGGGGAGGGTTGATGGGGTGAAGGGAGGGCAGGTGAATGGGGAAATATAAGAACCAAGATATATCATGTAAAGGTACAAGACCCCATTGACGAGTGAAATTGTACTATATACCTAAAATGTAGCAATAAATTCAGTGAGAAAAAAAATTTCTTTGACATTCTGACAAGAGCCCCACTGTGATTGGAGAAGAGATTGTTGAAGCAGTTAAAGAAAGGTGTGACCTCAGAAGATTTGTGGGAGAAGTTTGGGGGGGCTACATATTTATTCTGTATTCTGATATGGTAGCTATGCCTATATAAATCTACATACATTAAAATTCATAGGACTATATACCAAGGAATGTATGTAAATTTTCAAAAATAAAATTAAGGTAAACTATAGGGAAAGTGGGAATGGTTGGGGAAAGCAAATAAGGGAAAAGAAAAATACAAGAAAAGGAAAAATGGAAACAGTCTGTAAATAGGGAAGGGTTGAGGGGGTGAAGGGAGGGCAGGGGAATGGGAAAAATATGAACCAAGATACATCATGTAAAGGTACAAGATCCCAATGATGAGTGAAATTGTACTGTATACCTAAAAATTACCAATAAACTTAATGAAAAAAAATTTAAAGAAAAAGGAAAATGAAATTCTCTTTCAATTTAAGAGGTATTATGCATACATTTTCATAGGATACTTGCTTCAAATGTGGGATACAATTTGGCTTTTCTGCTTTGATAAACTTAAGATAACTAAATCAGCTTAGCACCAAGAAAGCTTCAATAAAATGAAGTGTGGAGGGTGCTGCTGGACAGGTTGTTATCTTTGCATTCGCCTGTGCTTAGGGGAAGTTAAAATGAAAATGCATTTTGATTTTGAGTAATGTCCCAATAATATTGAATTGTACTCTATGGAAAATGTATTTTTCCATAAGTTGCTACAGTTGTATTTCCATGTCATTTACTCTTCAACTAGGTCTCCTTGTCTCATCTCCATACAAATGTAATGTGCATATTTTCACCCCTAATCAAAAATGACCTTATCACAGCTATTACCAAGAGTATCACCTAAAATTCTCCATCACGTTAGGACTGTTTGTCATGCTGAATCAACTTGACAAGTTTAAGAAGCAGCTAGCAGGGCCGGAGATTTAGCTCAGCGGTTCGGTGGCCTGCCTTGCAAGCGCAAGGACCTAAGTTCAATCCCTGGTACCAAAAAAATAAAAATAAAAAATAAAATAAAAAAAGGAGCTACCAGATTAAGTAAAGCACACTTCTGCCTGTGTCTGTTGGTGTTTCCAAAGATAACTGACATCTAGGCCAGCAAAGTAATAAAGAGCCACCTCAATGGTGGGTGGCACCATCCCTAAGAAGGATGTCGGCAGGGAAGCTCCATTCTGCTCGAGTGAGTTTATGTTTTGCTGCTGCTTTTTGATGTCAGACACCAGTTTCCTCAGCTTTCCAACATAGACTCATGCCAGTAACTTGCAGGGAACTTCCCGTCTTCAGTCTCAGACTGGCACTGCATCACTTATTTCTTTTGTGTCCTATTTCTCGAACTTAAGAGCATTGCTTCATTGTGCATCCATTTACCTACAAATATTTCTAATTTCTCATTCCTTATGGCTGAATAATACTCCACCTTGTTTAAAAAAAAAACACTTTTTGTTTTAAAATCCAGTCTCCACTTGATGGATAATTGGGCTGTTTCCATGTTTTAGCTATTACGAACTGTGCTGTTATGAATGTGGGTGCATATATATCACTGTTGTATGATTCTTTTAATTCTTTTGGGAAGAAACCCAGCAGGGAGATAGCTGGATAAAATCCTAGTTCTAGTTCCAACAGCAGTGGCCCAATGTTGCTTTTTCCCCAGGGCCACGCCAGCATTTCTTATTGGCTGATTTCACGATAGCAGCCATTCCTTCTGGGATGAGCTGGAATCTGTGTTGTTTTCAATTGCATCTCTCAAATGACCAGTGATGCTGAACACTTTTTAAAAATGTTTATTTGCTATTTCTACTTCTTTTTCTGAGAAATGACTTCATTTCAGATGCATATTTTTGACTTGGGTCTTTAAATTTGGAAGGTCTGATTTTTAAAAATTATATGGAACAGGAGTGGTGAGAGTGGACATCCTTGTCGTGTTGCTGATTTTAGTGTAAAGGATATCATTTTTTGACCATTTAGTATGCTATTGGCTGGTGGTTTTTCATAGATGGCTTTTATCAGATTGAGGTAGAGACTGTCTATTTCAATTTTTTGGAGAGTTTTTTTTTATCATCAATGCATGTTGGATTTTGTCAAATGCTTTCTTTGCATCTATTTAGATGCTTATATGTTTTTTGTCTTTGCCTCTATCAATATAGTGTATTACATTTACTAATTTGTATATGTTGAACCATCCCTGCATCCCTGGGATGAATTCCACTTGGTCAGCATGTGTAATCTTCTGGATGATCCCCTGCATTCTAATTGCTATAACTTATTAAGGATTTTTTTTTTTTATTGAGTTTATTGGTACATTTAGGGATACAGTACAGTTACATTCATTGTTGGGATCATGTACCTTTACATGGCAAGTCTTGATTCTCATTTTTTTCCCCTTACCTCTGCCCTCCCTTCACCCCCTCCTCCCCTCCCCATCTACAAACACTTTATTTTCATCTTTTCATTCTCTCACATTTTTTTCTTTTTCCCTTTTTGTTCTTCCCCTACGTATCACACCTTCCCTACACCTTTAGCTCCTTTCCTCCCATTTCTAAATGTCAGTAATCTTATTAGAATCTTATGCATTGTTGCAGAATATTCACACCAGGGAAACTATTTGGTATTTACACATGTGGGACTTATTTATTTCACTTAGGAGTATATCTTCAATATGTATCCATTTTCCTATGAATGAATCTATTTTCTCATTCTTTATGGCTGAGTAATATTCCATTTTATAGAAAAACCACAACTTCTTTATCCAGTTTCCAACGGATGGGCAAATAGGTTGTTTCCAAGATTTAGCTATTACAAACTGTGCCGCTATAAACATGGGTGCACATACTTCTCTGTGATATGATTCTTTTAGTTCTCTTGGAAAGATACCCAACAGAGGGATGGCTGGGTCAAATGGAACCTCCAGTCCAAGCTCTTTGAGGTATCTCCATATTGATTTCCATAGTGGTTGCACTAGTCTGCACTCCCACCAACAATGGAGGAGGGTTCCTTTCTCCCCACAACCCCGCCAACATTTGTTATTGTGTGATTTCTTGATAGCAGCCATTCTTTGTGGGGTGAGGTGGAATCTCAGTGTTGTTTTCATCTGCATCTCTCGAATGACCAGTGATGTGGAACATTTTTTCATATATTTTCTTGCTGCTTTCACTTCTTTGTATGAGAAATGTCTGTTCATTTCGGATGCCCATTTTTGGATCGGGTCTTTATATTTGGGGGGACTGATTGTTTTGAGTTCTTTATATATCCTTGATAATAGTCCTTTGTCTGAGGTACAGCTGGTAAAAATTTTTTCCCACATTGTAGATTGTCTCTTAGTTCTGCTAATGGTTTCTTTTGAAGTACAGAAGCTTTTTAGTAAGATGAGATCCCAGTTGTTGATTCTTTCTGCTAGTTCCCGTGCTACTGAGGATTTGTTCATAAAGTCTTTTCCTATACCAATGTCTTCCAGAGTTCTGCCTAACTTACTTTCCAGCAAGTTTAATGTTTCTGTTTTAATATTTAGATCTTTAATCCATTTGGATTTTAATTTAGTGCATGGCGAAAGATAAGGGTCTAATTTTAATCTGTGACAGGTTGATATCCAGTTTTTCCAACACCATTTATTAAAGAGGCTATCTTTCCTCCACTGAGGATGGTGAGCTCCTTTGTCGAAGATGAGGTAGCTGAGTACATCTGCATTTGTTTTTGTGTCTTCCAGTCTGTTCCATTGATCCTCAGGCCTATTTCTTTGCCAGTACCATGCTGATTTTATCACAGTGGCTTTGTAGTATAGTTTCAAATTGGGAATTGTTACACCTGGTGCCATGTGACTGTTGCCTATAATGGCTTTTGCTATTCTAGGTCTCTTGTGGTTCCAAATGAATTTTTGGATTCTTTTTTCTAGTTCTGTGAAATATAGTGTTGGAATTTCAATTGGCATTGCATTGAATGTATATAGCAGTTTCGGTAGTATGGCCATTTTCACTATGTTGATTCTTCCTACCCAGGAGCAGGGGATATCTTTCCATTTTTTTATATCCTCTTCGATTTCTTTTTTCAGAGTGCTGTAGTTTTCAGTGTAGAGATCTTTTGTTTCTTTTGTTAGATTGATTCCTAGATACTTCATTTTTTTGGATGCTATTGTAAAAGGAATTTTTTCCCTTATTTCTCTTTCTGTCTGTCTGTTATTTGTGTATAGAAAGGCTATTGATTTTTGGGTATTCACCTTGTATCCAGATACTTTACTGAATCTGTCAATTAAGTCTAGAAGTTTTTTGGTGGAGTTTTTTGGATCTTCAATGTAGAGTATCATATCATCAGCAAATAATGATAGTTTAACTTCTTCCTTTCCTATCTTTATTGCTTTAATTTCTTTCTCTTGTCTAATTGCTGTGGCTAATGTTTCCAGAACTATATTGAAGAGAAGTGGCGATAGTGGGCATCCTTGTCTTGTTCCTGATTTTAACATGAAGGTTTTCAGTTTTTGGCCATTCAATATGATGTTGGCTGATGGTTTTTCATAAATAGCCTTTATTAAATTGAGGTATAGACCATCTATTCCAATTTTTTGCAGGGTTTTTATCATGAATGGGTGTTGAATTTTATCAAATGCTTTTTCTGCATCTATTGAGAGGATCATATGGTTTTTGTCCTTGACTTTGTTAATATAATGTATTACATTCACTGACTTTCGTATGTTGAACCACCCTTGCATCTCTGGAATAAATCCGACTTGGTCATGATGGATGATCTTCTTAATAATCCTCTGTATTCTGTTTGCTAGTATCTTATTAAGGATTTTTGCATCTATATTCATTAAGGAGATTGGTCTGTAGTTCTCCTTTTTGGTTGTATCTTTCTCTGGTTTGGGAATCAGAGTGATACTTGCTTCCAGGAATGAATTTGGAAGTATAGCTTCTCTTTCAATTTCATTGAAAAGTTTGAAGAGTAATGGTAGTAGTTCTTCTCTAAATGTCTTGTAAAATTCAGCAGTGAATCCATCAGGGCCTGGGCTTTTCTTTGTTGGTAAGTTTTTAATTACATTTTCAATTTCACTGATTGTGATTGGGGTGTTTAAAATGTTTTTATCTTCTTCGTTCAACTTTGGTAATTCATAAGTATCTAGAAATCTGTCCATTTCTTCTGTGTTTTCCATTTTATTAGAGTACAGGTTCTCAAAGTAGGTGTTCATGATCCTCTGGATTTCTTTCGGATCTGTTGTGACTTCGCCTTTTTCATTCCTAATTGCATGGATCTGAGCCTTTTCTTTCCTTTTTTTGATAAGATTAGCTAAGGGTTTGTCAATTTTATTTATTCTTTCAAAAAACCAGCTCTTTGTTTCATTTATTTTTTGTATCGTTTTCTTAATTTCAATTGCATTGATTTCTGCTCGGATCTTTATAATTTCCTCTCTTGTTCGAGCTTTGGGTTTTTCTTGCTCTTGTTTTTCTAGGAGTCTAAGTTTCATCGTTAAGTTGTTTATTTGAGCCCGCTCTGTTTTCCTAGTGTGGGCATTCAATGTTATGAATTTTCCACGTAGAACTGCTTTCATTGTGTCCCAAAGATTCCTGTATGTTGTATTGGCATTCTCATTTATTTGTAAAAACTGTCTAATTTCTTCTTTAATTTCCTCTGTAATCCATTGATTGTTTAGGAGAGTGTTGTTCAGTTTCCATGTGCTTGTGAAGTTTCTATAGTTTCTTGTGCTATTGATGTCTAGTTTGATTGCACTATGATCTGATAATAAACAGGGGATGACTTCAATTTTTTTGCATTTATTTAGACCTGTTTTGTGAGCCAGTATGTGGTCTATTTTGGAGAATGATCCATGTGCAGCCGAAAAGAATGTATATTCTGGTTTTTGGGGGTGGAATACTCTATAAACATCTATTAAGTCCATGTGTTCCAAAGCTTGGTTCAGTTCTATTATTTCATTGTTGATTTTCTGCCTAGTAGATCTGTCAATTTGTGATAGTGGGGTATTTAAATCCCCCACTACAATTGTATTAGTGCTTATTTGGTTTTTCATGTTACTTAATATTTGTTTTATATAGTTGGGGGCATTTATATTTGGTGCATATATGTTTATGATTGTCAGCTCTTCCTCTTGAATTGTTCCCTTTACAAGGATGTAGTGTCCTTCTTTGTCTCTCTTAATGAGTTTTGGTTTGAAATTTACTTTATCTGAGAATAAGATTGCTACCCCTGCTTTTTTCTGGACTCCTGACGCATGGAGAATTGTTTTCCATCCTTTCACTTTCAGTCTATGGACTTCCTTTTGCACTAGGTGTGTTTCTTGTATACAACATATTGTTGGATTTTGCTTCTTAATCCATTCTGCCAATCTGTTTCTCTTGATTGGTGAATTGAGGCCATTAACATTGATGGTTACAACTGATATATTTTGACTTATTCTTGTCATGTTTTTGTCCATTTGTTGACTCTTTTTACTTTTTCTCCCATCTCCTTTTAGTTTCTTGCCTTGCCTATTTGATTTGGTCTGTTGGGCCTCATGTTATTGTGAATTTCGTTGTCCTTTTCTAGGATATTGTTTAGAATTCCTTGCAGTGCTGGTTTGGTGTTCATGAAATTTCTCAGGTGCTCTTTGTCGTGGAAGTATTTTATTTCCCCATCTATTTTGAAAGAGAGTTTTGCAGGATACAAAAGTCTAGGTTGGAGATTCTTTTCTTTTAGGACTTGGAATACCTCACTCCAGGCTCTCCTTGACCTAAGGGTTTGTGTTGAAAAGTCTGCTGTGATTCTAATGGGCTTCCCTTTGCATGTGATTTGTTTCTTTTCTCTTACTGCTTGTAGTATTTTGTTTTTCTGTTGGATTTCTGGAATCTTGATTATTATATGTCTAGGTGTAGATTTTTTTTGATCGTGGCTAGTTGGGGTTCTATATGCCTCACTTATCTGTATGTCTAATTCTTCCCTTCTGTTTGGGAAGTTTTCTGTCATTAATTCTGTGAAGAGCTTTTTTATATCATTTGTGTTTTCTCCTGTTTTTTCATGAATTCCTATCAGTCTTATGTTATTTTTCTTTGTATCGTCTAGGAGTTGTTGGATTGATTTCTCATGATCCCTTACTGTTTTTAATAGACCTCTTTTTTCACGGTCACTGACTGCTATCCTATCTTCTATATCTGAAATTCTATCTTCGCAATCTTTTATTCTGTTTCGTACACTTTCAATAGAGTTTTTAATCTCCTGGATATCTGTTTGAATCTGTTTTATGGATTCCATTTCTTTCCTCTGTTGGGCATTCATTGTTTCCATGTCTTTCTTATGCTGAGTCTTCATGGCTTCTATCACAGTCTTGAGCTCATCTATTTTTTTCTCAGTTTCTGCTCTAGAGTCTCGAATCATGACTTCTATTTTGCTCATCATCTCTCTGGCTAGCTGGGAAATTATTTCTGATTTGAATTTTTCTAGAGCCTGATTGATCAATTTTGTTACCTCCTGTGCTATGGGTCCAGGGAGTCCTGTTGGTTCACTATCAGACTTTTCATCCTCATTTGTCCTACTATTTGCTATTGGTGAACTGGATATTTGTTTTTGTGTCTTGCTTAAGTGTTTTCTCATTTTTATTTTTATTGTTGGGTTGTCCTTCTTTAATTTCTGGGTATTACTTAAATCTTCCTAATATAGTTGCGTTTTAGCTTTTGAGTTTCTAATGACTCATAGACATTCTCGTTTTCATAATATCAGAGAAAACAACTCTTTAAATCAATCACCACTCTTTGTCCCAATTGATACATTCAGCAGCCCAATAGGATCAGGCACAGCTTGCCAACTGACCACTTATGGTAGTCATTAATGTATCACCTTTAACTCATGTGAATTAGATTAATTTCAAGAAGCAGCTCATAGTATGTTTGCAGTGAATATTCTTTTCAATATGGCATCTTTACCATTTAGGATGGGGGGTTCGACTTAGAACAAGAGGATTAGATAAGTGAAAGAATTAGAGCAGGTTTGAAGTGAATCCAGAGGTTGTAGAATTACCTTACTATCTTTACAAAGCTATTAAGTTCAGGGGGGATAGAGAGAGTGCAGGAATAAGGACAGGAATATATCCCCTTAACAGTAACAGGCGCTTGCCTTCCCTTGAAGGTACAGAGCCATGAGTGAGGTAAAATGACTGGAGAAAAGAACATAAAGAGAAACCCGTCCTAAAAACAAAAAATAAAAAAAGAAGTCTGAGTTCTTCAGGAACTGGAATAAAAAGGGAGATGAGGGACACTATGGTGGAGCAAGAGACTGAGTTGGAGAGACAGGACAGAAAAAAGAAAGAAATTTTAGGGTGGAAAGAGGAAAAAAGAGACAAGAGAGAGGGAAAGAAAAAGAATTTGAAGGTCCTCTTTCAGGCTATCTCTGATCTCATATTATACCACATGCACAGTCATATGCGGAACCCAATCCCCTGGTTATAGCTAGCCAATGGCTGTTCCTCACGACTGAGACTGAACACAATCTACAAAGCCTAACTTTAGTTTCCTTACCCTCAGGGTTGAACTCCACTCCGTTCTATTACAGGTTTCCCCTGCCCTTTCTTTAAAGATGATCAAAGTTCGGAGCTCAGAAAACTACCCTTCATGGGAACCTATGCCTCTGCAGAGTTGGTCTAAGGACTGGCCCGATCAGGAGTTTTGAGAACGGGGGGGGGGGTCGTGTGGGTGTTTCAAGGGCGCCCGCGCGGCTACCTTCCTTCCTGGGTCTGTTGTCGCGCAGGCCGGGAGCTCCCGCGCAGGCCGGGAGCTCACGCGCGCACGCCGCCGGGTGATCGCAGACAGGCAGGTAGGCAGGCAGCTGAGAAAAACCCCCTCTTTATTAAGGATTTTTGCATCTATATTCTTTAGTGAGTTTGGCCTATAGTTCTCTTTTTCATTTGGGTCTTTCTCTGGTTTTTGTTTCAAGGCGATGCTTGTTTCTAGGATTGAATTTGTGAAAATTGCTTCCTTTTCAATTTGGTGAAGAGTATAAACAGTAGTGGCAATAGTTCCTCTAAAAATTTCTTGTAGAATTCTGAAGTGAAGACATCAGGGGCCAAGATTTTCATCTTTCAAAGTTTTAATTAAAATTTTAATTTCATTGATTGATATTGGGTTGCTTAGAATTTTTAGGTTGCCTGTGTTAAACTTTGATAATTCATACTGGGAATCTATTTCTTCTCTGTTTGCCATCTTATTGGTGTATAGGTTCTCAGTGTAGGTATTGGTGATCCTCTGGATTTCTGCTGGATCCATTGCAGTTTCACCTTTTCCTTTCCTAATCGCATTGATTTGGGCCTTTTCTTTCCTTATTTTGATAAGGTTGACTAATGCTTTGTCGATTTCATTTATTTTTTGAAGAACCAACTTTTGTTCCATTGAGTTTTTGTATCATTCTCTTAGTCTCCATTCATTGATTTCTGCTCTGATCTTTATAATTTCCTCCCTTGCATTTCCTCCCTGACCTGCTCTTCTTTTTCTAGAAGGTTGAGGTTCAGCATTAGGTTATTTAATTGAGCTAGCTCTGTTTTCCTAGTATGAGTATTCACTGCTATGGATTTCCCTCATAAGACTGCTTTCATTATGTACCATAGATTCTGATATATTGAATTGACATTGTCACTTAATTGTAGAAACTGTCTGATTTCTTCTTTAATTTCCTGTGTGACTCATTGGTTATTCAGGAGTGTGTTGTTCAATTTCCATGGCTTTGTGAAATTCTTGTGGTTTCTTTTACATTTGATCTAAAATGTCATTGCACTATGGTCTGATAATATCCAGGGGATAACTTCAGTTCCTTTGCACTTACTTAGATATGCTCTGTGAGCAATTGGACAATGACCCATGTGAAACTGAAAAGAGTGTGTATTCTGAATTTCAGGGTTGGAAAACTCTGTAACCATCTCTTAAATATATTTCTTCAAGAGTTAGATTAAGTTCTAGTATTTTGGTGTTTATTTTTTCTCTAATTGATCTACCTATTTTTGACATTTGGGTATTTAGTTTCCCCACTACTATTGTTTTAGTGCTTATTTCAGTTCTCGTGTTCATTAGTATTTGTTTTATATAGTTGGGCACACTAGTGTTTGGTGCATATATATTTATAATTGTCCTCTCTTCCTCTTGAATTATTCCCTTTATAATGATGTGCTGTCATTTTTTTCTCTCATAATCAGTGTAGGTTTGAAACCCACTTGATCTGCAATGAAGATAGCTACTCCTGCTTTTTTTCAGTTTCCAGTTACATGGAGTATTGTTTTCTACCCTTTAACTTCAGTGTATAAGTTTCTTTTTGAATTAGTGTTTCTTATATGCAGCATATAGTTGGATCTTGCCTCTTAACCCATTCTGCCAGTCTGTTTCTTTTGATTGATGAATTGAGATATTGATGGTTATAACTGACATGTATTGACTTATTCTTGTTATGACTTTTTCTTTTTGTTGAATTCTTTCCCTTTGTGTTTAATTTCTTGTCCTGCCTGATTTCTTCATTCTGCTGGGTTTCCAGAGGTTGTGATCATGATTGTCTTTTTGTGAATATTGTTTAAAATATTTTGGAGTGCTGCTTCTGTATTCATGAAGTTTCTCAGGTGTTCTTTGTTATGAAAGTGTCATATTTCTCCTTCAATTTTGAAAGATAAAGTTGCAGGGTACATCAGTCTGGGTTGGAGGTTGTTTTCCTTTTAGGGATTGAAATAAGTCACTCTACACTTTTTTTGCTTTGCTGTTTTGTGTTAAGAATTCTACTCTGATTCTGATGGCCTTTCCTTTGTCTTTGATTTGTTCCTTTTTGCTAACTGCTTGTAGAATTTTGATCTTCTGTTGGGTTTCTGGAAAGTTGGCTATTATATTTCGAGGTGTAGTTTTTTTTTAATCAAGTGTAGTTGGAATCCTATATGCCTCATTTATGTGTATTTCAAGTGCTTTCACCTTACTTGGGAAGCTTTCTGCCTTTAATTCTGTGAAAAGAGTTTCTTTTTAATGGCATCTGCCTTCTCTCCTGTTTCTTCATTGATTCTTATCAGTCTTATATCTTCTTTGCATCATCTAGCAGCTATTGGATTGATTTTTCATGATCTCTTACTATTTTTAGGAAATTTTTCTTTTCCTGGTGACCGATTGCAATCCTACCTTCTGTATCTAAAATGTTTTCCTCACATTGACTCCTTCTGTTGTATAAACTTTCAATGGAGCTTTTAAACTCATGGAAATCTGTTTGTATTTATTTTATAGATTCCATCCATAAATTCCAACATATAATATGGGATTCCATCATGTTCCTCAGCTCCTCTGTTTATTTTCAATATGTGTCTGATCTAGATTTATTAATTATGGCTTGCACTTGGGCACAATCTCTGTTGTTACCTGAAAAATTATTTCTGATTTCATTTTTTCCAGATCCTCTTTTGTTGCCAGCTCAGGAAGTCTGAGTCGTTGAGTATTAGACTGTTCTATCTCATTTCCCTTTGGGGTTGCCTTAGGTGATCTGGAAGTGTGGTTTTGAGACTTTTTTGTGTTTTTTCATTTCAACAGATGCAGCCTGATGTACCTTTATCACAGCAAATTTTTGCTCATCCATGGTCTTCAATTCTCAGCGAGCTACCCAGCAGATTTTTCTCTGCTGCTCACTAGTGTACCAATTCCTGGGTTCAGAATGATTGCCTTCTATATCCCTGAGCTGACCTGTTGTCTGTGAGGGCTTCTGGCTGGGGCCTGTGAACACTTTGGATTGTTATCTGGTTGTGCCTCTAGCTAGGGCCCATCCCTTACCGAGCTGTTGTCTGGCAAACCCTTTCGCTGAGGGTCTATGATCTCCAGTCCCTGATGTTTGAGCAAGATTCTGGCTAGCATCTTAATGCACTCACTGATGGTACCAGGGTGGGCCTTTAGCTGATGCTTGTGCACCTGTCCCACTGTTTTCAGGATAGGGTTTGGCTTGGGCCTGTGTGCCCAAATTGCTGGGGTGAGGGTGAGGCTCTGGCTGGTCCTGTTTCAAGCCACACTACTCTGGTCCACACCACTACTCTCTGAGATCTGCACTCACTTGCCAATAGTATTGGGTTGCACTTCCAGCTTATGCTTGTGCCCTTGTGCAGCTCTTTTCCAGGCAAGGCTTTTGCTTGGGCCTGTGTACCCCATGGCTGGGGTTAGGGTGGGGCCCTGACTAGGCCTTCGTGAAGCCATGCCTCTCTGGCCCTCATCACTGTGTGCACCTAAAGATGGTACAGATCAGGGAGGCCTCTGGCTGTTGCTTGTGTGCCTGTGGAACTCTTTTCTGGGAAGTCCTTTGGCTTGGGTCCATGTACCAAAGCAACATGGGGTGAGGCCCTGGATCTCTCTGCCTACAGCTGCACCCCTCTGGTCCATACCACTGCTCACTGGATCTGCAAATTACTTTTTGATGTTTGACTATTACATATTTGGGACATACATTTTAATTGTGATATGAGTAACTTAACTTCTTCAAATTTCTGGAACAAAATATATTTATTATGTAAAAATGACAGGTTAGGCATACACTTGTCATAAATATCACAAAAGGTCAGAATAGATTGGATTGGATGGACAGAGAAGAAAGTTTTCTTTCATTTTATGAATTCTAATTTTTTATGATTTTGGTAATACCTAGAATGTAGTAGGAATACTGTAAAGTTATTTTTTTTGGCTTTCAGAAAAAAATAGTAATGCAGTCATTACAATCTTCATAAAAAATTAAAGATTTGGAATTTAATGGCCAAAGTTTTATTATTGAAGTATAGAAAAGGCACAGTTTGAGTACCTTCTGGGTCATGGGATAAACTGCTAATTAGTTTAAATTTCTGACACATATTCTTTGAGCATGTTAAGGTGATTAAACAGATGGTTGGAATGATTTGTTTAATCTAAGGCTATTTCTATTTAAGACCCTTAGTATAATAAGTACTGAAGTTAATATAATCCTATTCTTGCAGCTTTATACTTTAAAAATTATGTCATTTTTTCTGAACTATAGATATTGCAAATTTAAATAATGAATTAAATATGTTAAAAGCAACAAATTTAGAATATCCTTTGCATTTTGTCTTCAAACATGGTTATTAAGTCTGGATTATTATACATCACTGTTGTCTATTTTAGACCTCATTAGTTTGTTTTTTGCATTTTGCTTTATATTTAGAAGTGAATTTTTATTGGTTTATTGTGTGTAACTACCTTTCATAAAAGTCTCTCCACTTTATAACTTGTCATAAAAAGTTTTTTATTGAAGATTGTGTACAGTTAATAGAAATGTGATTCCCCCTTTATTATTTAGCCTATAAAATCTCATATACTTTGTAGCCATACTGGGTTTTGGCAACTTCTTTTCATGAATCAAAGTGTTACTCCTTTACATGTCCTTTCCACATTAGTTTTACTTAAGGAGAAAAAAAGATATTTTATAAGGCCATTGTCTAAAAATGAAAGGTAGGCATTCCTTTACATTTGCTCTTCTGTAGAGAAGGCATGCTTTACTTTCAAAGAGCCTCCCTGAGAGCAGAGATTTGGGAAGGTAAACATAAATGAAGAGAAATGGTCTGGTTACCAAAGAGTGGGTGCTTTCTGGGAACCAACAGGACAGAGAAAGTTTAAGTGAGTAGTTTGGAAATGTTCTTCAATTCAAACTATTGTCAAATGTTTTTGAATTTTTTGGTGGGGAGCATTCCATTTCTATTAATAATTTCTCTTTCTTTTCTTCTTTATTTAGCTTTCTTTAATTTTATTTTTTGTATGTTTGTTTCTAACCTATGCCTCAGCTATATCAAATACCCATCACTTTCTTTGAATTCCAGTATCCAAGTTATACAGATTAACAGTGCTTCCTTTAAACTTTCAAATTCATTTTTATTTTAATTAAAAAATGATCCCTGCAAATGCATTTTGATTTCTGAAGTAGCACTATCTTGTAACCATCTTTCTAACTCATTAATAAAATGTCTTTAATTTTCCTTCATTCTCCATTTGCCCAGTATTGTGGTTGTTTTCTTTGCCACAGTAGAATAGATGAAAATTCAAATCACCTTTGTAAAATCTTTTATTCTGTCACCTAATGCTGCCATTTTGCTTTGGGCCCTTTTTAAAAATTAACTTTATTGGTACATTTTTGGTATACAATATGAAGACATTCATCATTGGGAATTTGTACTTTTACATGATATATCTTTGTTCTTATTGTTTTAACCATTCCCCTGCTTTCCTTTCAAACCCTCTACCACCACCCCATTTTCTAAGACTTTGTTTCAGTTTTTTCCTTTTCTCATATTTTTTCCTTACCCTTCTTTCCATTTCCCTACCTCACTTTACTCTTCCTCTTCCCCTTGGGACCTTTTCTTCCTTCACATTATCTTTTATAGATTTTAATCTTCATTTACATTTTTATACCAGAGAAACTATTTGGTATTTACACATGCATGTCCTATTTATTTCACATAAGAGGATGGCCTCAATGTGCCTCCATTTAGCTATAAATGTCTCTAGCTTGTCATTCTTTATGGCTGAGTAGTACTTCATTTTGTTTAAAAAAAAAAAACAAAAAACAAGCTATAGTTCCCTGAGGATTGAGTTTTGCAAAATTGTCTTTTTTTTTGACTTGATGAAAAATATGATAGATTTTTTTGGCTGACATTGTATGATATACCTTGTACTGTAAATGAATGAATCTGAAAATTATTTTGTATAAAATAATATTGATGGATTGTTTATTAACCATTAAAATGAAAAACTAAAGAACTTTAGTATAATCAAAACATTTTAAGGAAGAAAAAGCTTTTCAATCATTCCCATCTAAAGTTCTTATACACACATTTATACAGTAAAACAGGTATTTTTTTTAGTATCAAGATTTGAGGCAGAATATAAATATTTGAAAAGATTGTGTCATCCTTCAAACACTTGTGTAAAAATTTACAATCATTTATACTTTAACTTTTATTGGTAAATACTAAAAAGGGGAAAATAAATAATGCTTGCTATTTTATATGGGAAATATAAGAATGAAAAGCATGCTAAAGTTGTAGGGGTAATGATGAATAAGCCAGTCATGACTTTATCTCATCTGTCAGGTACCAGTAAACAAGGACATAGATTTAGCCAACAGGAATGCTGGCAAATCCTTTTTAAATTTTAGCAAGCATTTGGGAAAACAGCAGACTATGATAAATTGGCAGGCTTACAAAGACCCTACTGAGTGTATAGCTCCAGGACTTGGAAAAATGTCAATATGTCAAAGTATATTGGCTTCTCTTTGCTGCTTTTAACAGATATTACAGAAAGCAATGAAGTGAGAGAATAAGCTAGCTGGTCATCAACATGCTGAAAGCAGTTAATAAATGGAATCCAGGGCTTACAACCTTTCCCCTGCTGGGAAAGCCATTATTCCTAAAATTCAAAAATAGAAAAAGAGAGTTTAAAAAACTTGAACAACAAAGGCTATTGAGATATGGTAAAATGAAACCCCCAAAGAGTTTTGAGCAACACAAATCCATGAAGAGATTGTCAAAAAATTAGTATTGTGGGGAAAAGTATCAACAGTACAAGTTTTCCAGTCAGGCTTATGATTTCAAATGGCTCCAAGGTAGTTACCATTAAACTGAAATTTAAAAAGAAATAGTGGAACAAATAAGTAAATAAAAAAGACTTAATAACTCTAGGTAATAATGTTGTGTGTGTTTGTAGTCATATTAAAAATAAATATTGAAGCATAGATATTTATAGAAAAGCATGCAAATTATAATGGTAAGCTTGATAAATTCTAACAAAGTTAAAATCACTTCATTACTAGTATCCAAAGCAAAAAAAAAAAAAAGTAATATTACCTGAACTGCAGATGTGCCCATTGTCCATACACTTGTACATGAAATACATAAATATTATAATTTTAATCTTTGGATATATTTTCATAGGATGTTTTAAATATGAAACTACCTTTTATGTTCCTTTTATAATCATTTTGAAATAGATATGCTTTGAAGAGAAAAGTCTAAAAGATTTCTCTGCTCTGCCAGTTTGTATGTAAAGATAATGATGCTTTATTCAAAATGAGGATCAAAATGTATAACAGATGAAGTGAAATAGGAAGAAAAGGTCCAAAGGGGAAGGGGAAGGGGAAGGAGACATTTGAGGGGTAGGGGAAAGGAAATAAGGGAAATAAATAAATATGAGAAAAGTGAGAAACAGAAACAAAGTACTTTTAAATAGGGAAGGTTGAGGGCTTCAAAGGAGGGCAGGGGAGTGGGGAAAAAAGAACCAAGATGTATCATGTAAAGATACAAATTCCACATTATGAATGTCATCATAGTATACCTAAAACTACCAGTCAACTTAGTGAATTTTTAAAAATGCTTGTTTCTTTTACTAGGATAATAAGAAATCTCAGAATTTGTAAGTATATATTCTTTTACATATTTTTATTTAATATATGTAAATATTTCTTCATTGTTTCTTTGATTTGTCTTAAACACTACTCAAGCCCAATTTGTACAAACATATTGTGTGGTCAAAGCAGAATTAGTAGCCACCTGATCTCACTTTGAGTTTCTAGTGAATAGTTCCTCACATCCCGTAGACTGCAGAAAATTGAACCTGGAACAAATTCCAATTATTAATTTTGAATCAAAGAAATGGTCTCTGAGATCCCATAACTACATAGATTGCTTTTCTATGTGTTCAACTTTTTTCCAAAGTCATACATCAAAATACCTAATTTATTTCATATTATATATTACAGTAAGAAAATAATGAAATAAAACAATATCACTACCATCCTACAATTCCGTTCCATCCATTCTCTATTTGTCAGTATTTCTTCCTTTGATCTATGTTAAAAGAAATATTTGCAAATGTTTTTCTATATTTTTAAATTTACTTTAATATAGCCAGGGAGAGCAAATGAAAAAAATTAATTGTAAAATCACATTAAATTCATTTTGTTAGACTTTGGATCTGAAATATCCCTAAAGGTTCATGGGTTGAAGGCTTGGTCCCAGTGTAGCAATGTTCAAAGGTGGGGCTATTGGAAAGTGAATGGATGATGAGGGGTTTGACCTCATCACGGGATCTATTCGCTTGTGGGCTATGAGGATGAGGGAGGAACAGAGAATGTAGGACCTAGGTGAAAGGAGTTGGTCCTCGGGGGAAGGGTCTTGGGGACTTGCCCTTATTCTCTCCACTTCCAGCCACAATCATGTGCTAAGCACTGTTACCCATCATGCCACCATCTCTAACACGAAGCTCAGATTCACCACCAGCCCAGAAACAATGGGGCCAAACAACTAGAGATGAAACGTATGAAACCTTGGGTCAAAATAAATCTTTCTTTCATTAATTTCCTTGTTTTGGGTATTTTATCAAATTAACACAAAAGTTTCAAAAGTTCTTTTTTTATAATGAAGCTTATAGTTAACATTTAGAAATATCCCTAAGTTTTTAATATCAGATACAATGTAGCTTATTAGTTTGCTCTCTTTCAAAAATCCTTCTCATCATTAAAATTATTACAACTATTTTTAGGGACCTGAATAACTTCAATGTCCTTAAAGCTTGTATCAGGTGTACTACTGCCAGACTTCTCTAAATTTCTTCCAAAATAAATTCAAATAATCACATTCTAAAGATTTAAAGGCCATGAAGTACTTATTTACATTGTATAGATAAATCCTTTTCTGAAATCAGGGAATTAAATTAGGTAAGTAGTTGTAAATAATTTAATGTCTATTATTTGCATAGAGATAACACTTTGGATGTGATATAAAAATTAGGGAATAAATCCTTTGACTGCAGTGCTCATTTGGCATTTATATTCTATACATATCACTAATCTAAATGTTAAATTCCATACATAAAAAAACTATAAAAATTTATAAATGCAATCTTGAATATTTAAAAATGATTATCACATGCTAAAATGGTAACAGTAGTCATCATAATCAAAGAGCCAGAGAAATATTAAGAAGTTAGGGTATCTCTTTGGTGTTCTGTGGTGAAACTCATATCAAATACTATCAATAGAATTGTTCACTCCTTCAAACTACAAAGAGAATCTGTCGCCAGACAATTTTCACATCTCTAATTACAACATTGCTTTTGCAACTCTATAATTAAGAGTGAACTACAATTTTCTTTCTTACTCTCAGCTGTAAAAAAAATAAATAAATAAAAAGCTGAAAAGAAACATTCTGAATTTCACATGGTGTTTATTCCCTTAGGTCTTTAGTGTATTAGCTTCCAAAATTGTGTTGAAGTAAAATTTAATTCTTATAAATAGTTCTAAATGCAATATATGTAAATCTTTAAAAATGTATGTATATCTCAAAATGTCAGCTTCTGGTCATGACTAGAATTTTCTCTCTTTTTATGCATAATAATTTTCTGTAACGTGTCTGTGTAAATCAATGTGCCTATAAATATATTACTGGAATTACTCCTTATTGTTTCTCTTTCAATGTGCTTGAACATGTCTTTCCTCTTTTACAATGTTATATTTTATATTTGAGGTTACTACAATTATTTTAAAATTATATATGCTTCAGATATTTATTCAACTTATATCTTTACTTATTTTAACCATAACCCTTAGGATTACAGCTTCTATAGTCTATGACATACTCCTCCCTACCACCACCACTACCATCCTGGCTACCATGTACTGCAAGATCTTATAAATTTTATATAACTTCCTAGTAAGCAACAGTCATTTATCAAGGAAACTTGCAATATGTATAACCATGCAGTAAGATCCATTGTACTTAGTATCCTGAGCCTACTATTTTACACAGAGCTCATCATTCAGATTGACACACTTAAAGGAATCAGGAGGAAGTATTTGTAGCCTCATTTCCTGTTCTTGGTGTAGTTGGATATCGCTTGCACCAGGGGCGAAGTCTGGGAGAATTTAGTAGCTCACTGTTTAAAGATATAAGCGTGAGCCTGTATAAATCATATGTATGCTAAAACAGGGCTTGTGGTTAAGTTTCTATCAACTGATCCAAAGATCAAACCGTTTCCTTATTTTAGTCAGAATGCTATCTCCAAATCAATTACCAGGATTTCCACCACCCTTCTTCCTTGTCCTTATATTTCAAGTCCTCTAACTCCTACCGGCATTCTTTTGATTCCTCTTCTCTTCCTTCTCCGTATTCTTCAAAGGTGTTTTCTGATTCCTCTTCAGGGATGTCAGATGGACCCCAGGCTTAGAAGAAAGTGAAATGGGATGACAAAATTTTTAACTGAAAGCTTTTCAGTAGCGTGAATTCATACACATTCAGTACCGTAGCTAGTTTAGAAGAAGAATAGTATCAACAAAGTGATGTTAAACCTTTGAATTGTGCCTTGTTTGTGACAGGTATTAGTAAGCACTTTATACAATAAGCCAGTTAATCCTCAGAGCAACTTCACAAAGTAAATATTCATATTATCTCCATTTTACAAAGGAGGCAACATGTACAGAGAAGTTAATAAGTTGTCTGAGGTCAAACGATTGGTGCATAGAGAAATAGAGATTTGGTTATTTAGCCCATATTTTATAGCAAAAATTATTAGTCCTAAAGAACTATTTAACCTCAAATATATTCCATGTAAATGTTGTGAGGAGATAATTATCTGCTTCATACTTAAAAGACCTATTGAAAGTGGATTTTATACAGTGGTTCTTGATGGCACATGTCACCTTCATAGAACTCATGGACTCTAAATGTCTTCATTGCTTTCTTGCTTCAGGGCAAAGTACACAACACCCACAAATTAAGGGAGGAGAAGCTTATTTGGACTCACTGTTTGTAAAGTTTCCAGTCCACAGTCAGCTGGCCTAAGGCAGGGAGGTATGGCAGAGGGACATGGCAGAGGAGAAAGAGATTGTGGCATGCCAGGCAGAACAGTGAGGGACCACGGGAAGAGGGGGGCATATACCTTCCAGGCCATGCCTCCAGGGACACATCTCTTCACACCAGACTTCACCTTCCAGTATCAAACCCGGCTATAAACTCATCACTGGACTATCCTGTGGTAAGTATCACACACTCTTGATTCTGTCACCTCCCCAGAGCCGATTGTATGATCCTAAGAGGCTTTTGGGGGATATCTAGTTATAAACTGTAGCACTAATTATTAATTTAACTAGCTGGTTATATATATATTATAAAAATTTAAGCAAACCCCCATTGTTCATTAATGTAGAGATTTACTTCTTTGCAGCTTCACTTTAGCTTATGTTGAAATCAAGGTAAAAGTCTTCTGTTTTCTTCATTATTTTAATTTTTTCCCATCTGCCTATTCTCATTAAGAAATATTAAGATTTCACTCTGGATTGTGCTCTGCTTTACTACTACCTAAAATTATATAATCATTCAAGAGCTTACTATAAATATATTTTTTATTTCATTAAGTTTATTGGTACATTTTAGGTATACAGTACAGTTACATTCATTATTGGGATCTTGTACCTTTACACGACAGGTCTTGGTTCTCATTTTCCCCTTGTTCGTTCCCTACCTTCACCCCCTCTTCTCCTCCCCACTTACAAACATTTTATTTCCATTTTTTCATTTTGTCATATTTTTTTCTTTTCCCTTATTACCTTTCCCCTGGGAACCAGGGCAGAAACTGTTCTAAGAATTATGTGAAGTCATATTAAGAAAAAACTGCTTTGTTATTTGTGTTTTGAGAAGTAATTATTTAATTTTTATAAAATTTAGTAAGAAAAATTAAATATAAATTAAAATTACAGTTTTTTGTACTTGTAAAATATATATTTCATAATATTTGCTGCATATAGTTTGTTATTTATTCTGCTCCTCAAGAATCTTTATCATGTAACATCATGAAAAATCACATGAGTTCTAATACATGTACTAAAATATATACATATCAAATGTATAGTATGCATAAATTATCTTTTTTATTATTAATGTAATTTTTAATATTTGTCTTTTTCCTCTGAATGAAGGCTAAGAATAAATTCTAGCAGAAAAATTAATGTCAGTTATAGAAAGTTTTCAAACAAAACCTAAAATTTGTACTTCAATAGCTAGCAGACCTGTGAAGAACAAACTGAAAAACTACAAACCAACAGAAGCTAAAAACATAAATAAAGAAATTTACCAATAAAGTTAAATGTAATGCATCAGCTTTTTTCTTTCTGTTCAAGATTGCTTTATCTATTCAGAAGATTGGGTGGTAACATATGGATAGTAGAATTGTTTTTTCTAATTCTGTGAGTGATGTCACTTATACTTTTATATGGATTTCACTGAATCTATAGATTGCTTTTCATAGCATGAATATTTTAACATGTTGAATCTTCCAATTCATAAGCACAGTTATCTGTTTGATTGCTTGTATCCTCCTATATTTCTTTCATAAATGTTTTATTAGTTGCATTGGAGAGAACATTCATTTTTTTATTTTTATATTCATTTCGGAACATATTGTTGTTTTGCTTTTGTAGCTATTGAAATGGGATTGAATCTTTGGTTTCTATCTTTGATAATTAACTATTGACATAATAACAATGTTGAGTTTTTTGTGTTGACTTGTATACTAAACCTTGCTGTTTTGATTGTTAGTTCACAAAGTTTTTTGGGATTTGTATATATAAGATCATCTCATCTGCACCCATGAAAATCTATCTTCCTCTTTTTCACTGTGGGGACCTTATTTTTCCATGCTGATTGATCTGATGAGGACTGCCAGTAATATATTGAATAAAAGTGGTGAAACTGAGTATCCTCTTTTTGTTCTAGATCATAGAGAGGTTTCATGTTTTCCATATTAAATATAATGTTATCTGTAGCCTATTTTATGGTTTTTTTATCCTGAAGTACATTTCCTTTTATATTTAATTTTTTGAAATATATTTTCTGCATTATTTGAAATAATGATAGGGTTTCCGCCTTTCTGTTGAAAATGTATATCACACTTATGGAACAGTTTATGTTGAACAATTCTTTTATCCCTGAGATGAATCTCTTTTGATCATGATAAGCATCTTTACAATATGCTGTTGGATTTGATTTACTAGGATTTTGTTGAGGATTTTTGTATCTAGGTTCATCAAGGATAATATCTATACCTTGCTGGTGTGCATATGTATCTCTGTGTGTGTTGTATGCATGTCTCTGTGTGTATATCTGTTTTCTTATGGGTTTTGATAAAAGGGTAATGCTAAAATTATATACTGAGTATAGAAGACTTCCTTTAATACTGTAGTAAACAAAACAGTATGGTATATGCTTATGGACAGACAGATCAATGAATAGATCAGAAAAATGCAAAAAGAGTTATAAAAACATGCAATTATAAAAGGATAGTTCTTTCAGGAAATAATGCTGGAATTGCAACCTAAAAGTAGTTTAATAGTTATGAAAATCAATTCACATCAATTAGATAAAATTAATAATATGAAACTACTAAAATAAAACACATGGAGATATTTCAGGGCATTGGAATTGGCAAGGAATTTTTTAAACAAGATTCTCAAACTACAGGAAACAAAAGCAAAAAACAGATAAATTAATAAGCTTCTTGATAGCAAATGGCACAATCAATATAGCAATGACCAACTGCATATTTACAAACTATACAACTGGTATGGATATCCCGAACATACAAGGAACTGAAAAATAGAAAAAACAATAGTCCTACTAAAAATAGAAAATAGATCTAAGGAGATATTTCTCTAAAGAATATATTCAAATTGCCAATGGATATATGGAGAAACACACACCATCATTAATCATCAGAAAAATGAAAATCAAAACTATAATGAGATATCGCTTTACCCCAGTAGGAATGGCTACTACCAGAAAACAATATAGATTACAAATGCTTGTGAGTTTATGGACAAAGGAAACCTTTTCACACAATTGGTAGGAATGTAAATTAGTACCACTATGATAATATGAAGATCTGACAAAAACTTAAAAATAGAGGTACTATATGATATAAGAATCTCATTTCTGTGTAAACAAACAAGGAAATAAAATCAGTTTTGTCAAACAGATATCTACACTCTCATGGTCAATGAAACACTATTCATGATAGCCAAGAAATGGTAATAACTTCAGTGGGTTTGTCCATCAGCATATGCACAATGGGATAGAAGGCTGGCATAAAAGAATGAAATCCTGTCATTTATGACAGCATAAATGGAATTAGGAATTATCATGCTAAGTGAAATAAGCCAGGCACAGAAAGACAAGCACTTCTTAACCTCACAGGTATGTGGAATCCCAATATGTTAAATTTATGGATGTCAGGAGTGGGATGGTAGTTACTAATGGCTAGTCAGAGAAAGAGGTGAAATGAAGAAATGACGGTGAGCCAATGAGTACTAAGTTATATTATGAGGAATAAGAAGTTCTCATGTGTTATTGGGACTACGAATAATAACGCTATGAAGCCAAAATGAATGTTTAAATGCTTTTACCATAAGGAAATAATACATGTTAAGGAGATTATTTTTTTAACTGTGAAAAAATACCTGAGGAAAACAATTTAAAGGACAAAAGTCTGTTTAATTTTTTAGACTTTGTTTACTTTTTAATATTTATGTACTGTATAAGAATTAGACATCAATGCTTGACTTATATTTTCTTTTGAACTCTATAATTTTTTATTAGCACCCAAAAATTTATCTTTAATTACTAGATGGTGATATTTCTAAAATTTAATATTTTTTCTTTCACATTTTTATTAGTACATATTGGTTATACATGTTAATGAGTTTCTTACTGGCAGATTTGTACATGCACATAACATACTTTAATCATTTTCAAATTCCTCTCCCAAATTCCTTTCACATTTCTTATTACTGCATATTGGTTATACACATTAATGAGCTTTATACTGGCAGATTTGTACATGCACATAATATACTTTAATCATTTTCACATTCCTTTCCCATTTATTTAGGCTCATAGTTTTAGAAGTTTCACTGTCTATGTTTGGCAGACTCCAGTGATTTAGGCCTGCAGGGAGGCAGAATATCCTGTTCTGGGATGCATGGAAGGGATGTACATATGTAGGCCTTTTGTCAAGACTCAAGTGGCTACCGTTTCATGGTTTTGGTTCTGTGTCTTCTACTCTATTCCAGTGGTACATGTAGGTATTTTTGTGCCAGCACCATTCTGTTTTTGCTAGTTTCACCTTTGAAACCACATAACTTAATACCACCAGCAATGATCTTTATGCTCTAGATTACATTGGTTTTTCTGGGCCTTCCATGCTTCTCTATGAATTCACAAATTCTTTTTGTTTTCTAGTTATGCAAAAGATTATATTGTATTTTGATGAGACTATCACTGAATCTGCAGATCATTTTGATTAATATGACCACCTTAATAATATTAATTCTATCCACCCATGAGCATGGGGCGGGGCATCTTTTCATTTTCCAGTTTCTTCAGTCTTCTACAATTTTCACTGTAGAGGTCTTGAACCTCCTAGACTAAGCCTATTCCTAGGTATTTTAAAACTTATTTTGAATAAAATTATTTTTCTAATTTCTTTCCCAATAGGTTAATAATTGCTGTATAGGAAAGCTTATTTTTATGTTGTGCTTGTATCCTGCCAATATGTTGAATTTGTTTATCAGACCTCAAAGTCTTCTGGTTGTGTTTAGGGTCTTAGAAGTAAAGGATCATATCATCTGCAAATGGTAACAATTTGACTTCTTCCTTTATTATTTGTTTCCCTTTTTTTCTTTTCTTTATCCAATTACTCTGGCTAGAATTTCAAGTATACAATGAAGAGCAGTGTGAGAGTAGACATCTTTGTCTCATTCTTAATTTTAGAGGACATACTTTCAGTATTTTGCATAATAGCCATTCAGTATTTCATTGGCTGTGTATTTGGCATACAGTCTTAATTGTACTAAGACCAAATACTTCTATAGGTAAAATTTGCCATGTTTTTATCATGAAAGTATACTGGGTTTTGTTAAAGGCTTTTCCTTCATATATTGAGCTGACTTGTGATTCTATTTATATGCTATATTATACCTACTGATGTATACATATTGAGCCATTCTTGCATCTTTGGAATGAAACCAACTTAATAAGAGTGTATGATTTTTAGAATGTGTTGTTAAATTCTATTTGCAAGGGTCTTTTTGAGTGTTTTAGTCCTTATGTTCATCAAGGATATTGGTCTATAGTCCCCCCTTCTCTCTCTCTCTCTCTCGCTCTCTGTCATTTACCTTGTTTTGTTATCAAAGTAATATTAGTTTCACGGAATGAAAATTGCTTCTGCACCATTGATGTTCATTCTTCTTTAAAAGTCTCATAAAAGTTCTCAATAAATCACTCTAGTCTTAGACTTTGCTTTGAAGTGAGGCTTTTATTGATGCTTCTAACGTTGCTTATTGTCGAATGTTTAGGTTATTTTTTACAACTTCTTGGTTCAACTTTGAATTTCTCATGTCTAGGAAATACTGCGTCCTTCTAATCCATCATCTTGGCATACTGCCATCTCTAAGAGCTCTTATTATTCTGTTCATTGTGGTTTACTTTGCTTGTCTATTGCTCAATGTGAACTATTTTCCCCTTAAACTTATTTATCATTTGTGAAATTAATTTATTTATACTCTTATTCTGCATTGTGAATGAGTGTAAGGTTATGATCTGTAACTCAGTAGCTACCTTGAATCTTCTACTAATCCACTCTGCCTCTTAAGGAGTTGGTTTCTCCTTCTGCTAATGAAGTATTTCAGGTAAAAATTAAGTTGTTTTAGGTGTAAAAGCTTGTGAATTTGATTTCCCTTTAGCGAGTTAAAAATTAAATAGATGTAAATATATGCCTGTAAACAGGAGACTTTTCCCATGCATTCATGAAGGTTTTTGTCTTTTTGTTACAGGAGATGAATAGTGTTTAAATAATAATCTCCATCTTGAACAAATGAGTCTGTTCATTCTTGCACAAAGCTAGTTTCTAATGTTTACCCTCTAATTTGAAATTCTATCCATAATGTTCACTTTTTTCTTCTATTTAATTTGAATGAAGTAATATTTTATTTTCATATGTAGAGAGGCAGAATATAAGATTTTCTATAGAGTTAACAAAATAAATTTCCAAGACACAACACCACTTGATTGACTTAACCAAACAGAAGATTGTTAATAAAAATTTCTTTACTTCACCATTTGTCTCTGCATTGTGAATATTTATATCACTATTCCACTATGGGAAAAGTATTTAAAAATTATAAACATCATCACACTCTTGTACTGAAAATATTTTATATAAAGAGTTATAAATATGATAACAAAATCAATATTTTATGATGTAATATTGTAAGACTTTCATTTAACTCTCCAAAAATATTCATTGAAAATCCACACTCTCTAAGGCTATATATTTAGCACAAAAATTGCAAATTTTCTGCCTTCCTAGGTTACCAGAGTTAAAAGTTTATAATAATAATACCTGAAATCAATAATAAATATACTTGTCCAATGGTGGCAAAGATCATGAATAATAATAAAATTGAATAAGAAAACTAGGGGGAACTGGAAAGAGTGTGTTCCATTTTTAAAGAGTGATGAAATAAAGACATTTCTGACAAGGTGATGTGTGACCACAATCCTAAAGGAAAAGAAGCAAATCACATGTGTATTTAAAGCAAGAATTCTTTAGGTGGAAAGGACAAGCTCAGTAATGTTGAGAGAGAAAGATAGGAACACTTCTGTACTGGGGACCTCTGAAATGTTACTGGAAACCTCTGGAGTAGGCTCCAGTTTTCTTATGACCAGACCTGAGGGGGAAAAAAAATAAGACGGAACTAAGAGAGACAGAAAGCTGTGTGCCAGAACTACTAATGCTGGTACAGCTGACAAAGGTGCTGGCGAGCCCATGCCACTGATTTTTATTAATGATCAATTGAGGTAAAGGTCAGGCAAGGACAGGACTACATGTGAAGACATGCAGTTGTACAGTGTCTACAGAAATTAATGTAAGCAAGACTTGTAGAACACAAGACAAAGTATTCTTGAATTAGGAAGAGAATAGACAAAATACATGGTGGCAATTAAAAATTGTTCTTGTAGGGGAAACCCATTTTATAGTCCCTCTTCTGTCTCTCTTAGACAGAAGTTCTCTCAAGACAGAATTTCTCAGTTAATCCTTCCTACTCTTAAAAAAAATTGTCCTTCTAGTAAGGTTTTAATTGTGGGAACAGAATTTGGGTGTGAGTTACTCTAACCTGGCATGTAGGCCTTGGCTGGAATTGTTTCTCAAAACAAGCCAATTGCGGGGTTAACTCTTTGTATCCAGCACTGCTTATGGCCCACTTTGGGCATAATCAATATTACATTCTCCTATACTCTTGTTGTGATCTACCAATGCCAGCTTCTCATAGAAGCTGCAGAAGGGTGCACAAGCAGCAAGTGTGAGGAAATAAAATGAGTAGGCAAAGGGCCAAATTTAGTGGTATCATGGGCCTCTAAGTCAATTTAGTTTTGATTCTAAGCAAGCTGGGTGTCGGTGCAGCGTTTTGAGTTTTAGAATTGTAAAGTACAGTAACAACTTAAGTTAACCAGTCATAATTAGTGTCACTACACATAGGTGTACGAGGGATTCTTTAACCATCTACTTATGAGTCATTGTTTTTATTATAAATTAATTTTATTGATATGATTTTGATCTACATAACAACCACATTCATCATATGGAATTTGTACCTGTACATGATGTATCTTGATTCTTCTTTTGTCTCATTCTCCTCCCTTCCCTTCAACTCCTCTTCTCCTCACTTACAAGAACTTTATTTTCATTTTACCTTCCTTTTCTCATTTTTCTTTTCCCTTCCTTTTCCCTCCTCCACTGTGCCTCTTGCCATTTGAATTTTATACATTTTAGTCCATAGTAACACTTTCAATATCACATTGTTTCTCTCGGGTCATTATGCGTCAAAAGGACCACTCTGGTTGCTAATATGGAGAGAAGGCTATGATATATGAAGAGTATAAATAAGGATATTATTAAAAAGAACTTCCAAGAAATAGATATACTAAAACAAGCAGTTTCATGTATTTTTCTATATTTAAACATTGAATAAATAAAATTTTATCGAAGACAATATAATCTAATTTGAAAAATCTAATTATGTGCATAAATTATTCCAAAAAAGTACACAATGTGATGTTTCAGGAATTCCATATGCAATTACCTGTGTTGCGATGGTTTGTTTTCATCAGAGTTCCTCCCAAAATCTGTCAATTTCTCTATATATTTTATACTGGTACATAAAATAATAAAGGCTTTATAAATCAATGGGCTACTACCTAATATTAGATATATAAATCAATTGAATAAAGTTTACATCAGCGTAAACTTCATATCCTCAAAATGTATCATTTCTTTATGAAAAAATCTTTCATAATCTTTTTGCCTAGATTTTTGCAATGCACAGCACATTACTGTTACCTATAATCTTCATAATGAAAATAGTACCCTAGAGCTTTTTTCTCCCATCGAAATACAACTCAGTACATACACAGTGATGATCCTCCAATTTAATTAGCAACACTTTAGGTATGCTTATGAGTCTCATTTGTACCAGATAGAAAGACATTTGATTTTAGGCTATCCGAATTAAAACATATTTAGATTGACCATTTATACATACATTTGAAAGTTACTATAAATGAAATCAATACATTTCCACACATTTATCTATATGCTGTACATATTTATTATAACAATTTTAAAAGATACACATGTGTACATAGAGGCGTTTATATATGTGTGCTTGTATACCGAGATGCCACTAAAAGAGTTTTAGAATTCCTTAAAATTTAACTCACTTCTCTGTGCAGTCATTTTTCATTTAAAAGTACTCTGTATAAATCTCTGAACAGTGTGTGTGCTCAATGAAAGTAAATGATAAGCATCTAATTATATGTTCTGAATATTTGAAGGGTGCTTTCATTCTCAACAATGTTAAAATGGGGTATCTTAGAGAATATTTTACCTACAAACAATTCACATGCCACTCAGAATGTCTCTTGCTTAATCTTAGCTTTTTTTCTCCTTCATGATTAATAATATTCTCAGTCAAAAGGAGGATGAAAATTTTTCTACGTGTCAATCATTCTCCAGATTTTCCACTTCACATCATGATTATTAAATGAAATTATACTTGCAAAATACTTTAGAAAGAACTACCAAATATTAATTATCATTCTCAAAAATTTCTTCTAACATCTGAACATACCTAATGTGTTTTCCAGATTTAAAGTCAATGTCTCTCAACAATTTATATGGCTAGCTCTATCATATCTCATCTTGTAATCTGATCAAGAAGATGTTCTGTGACTTCCTTACATAAAACAATTCTTTCTTGTTACTTTTTCCTTCTGAAACTTTATTTCATTTTTCACATAATTGTCATAATTTTTGTGTGTCACTTGTTAGTTTCCTTATGGGACTATATTTTCAGAAGTGTATCCCCAAAATTAATTAAAGGTCTGTCTCAGAACATTTGCTAAATGAGCAAAATAATAATTCACTTAGTGACATAAAGCCATTATGATCTTATGATGATCAAGTGAAATTGTATAAAATGAATGCCAAGTTTATAGAATTAGACAAATTTCAAGTGATATGATTATTTCAAGGCATTAAACTTTAAGATATTTACTTTCACTTTGTTCTCTATCAGTTTCACTATGAAGCACAAAACCTTAAAAGTACCCAAAAAAGCAAATAATTATATTTTATTATTCTCAACCTGCAGTTTAAAATCCCATCATGGAATTTAGGAGCCCTAAAAGAATCATGTGGACTTTCCCCTAAGATTATAGGTAGGTAGATGAAAAGGAGATGAGTCCTATAAGCAAAGGTGAGCTAGGTTGTACTTTTTGTCTCTACTGAATTTGTAGGGATTAAAAACTATATTCCTGAAAGCATGTTAGATGGAATGTGGCATTGTAAGCACAAATGCAATGCACTCTGACTCCCTATAAGTTCTTCTAGCTATCACATTGCTTCTTGTACTCTGATTCATCTATGAAGAATACATGTGATAAGGATGGTCCTCTTTGCTGGCCTACTTGTGATAGTTGTGTATTTCACACTTGAACAAAGATACCAAAAATTTAAAACTGTCAATCAATGCCTGTCTAGAATTATTTAAGACTTTGGATTTATTGACTTCATCAAAGAACTATATAGCTGAAGTTTTTCATAAATTAACATGCAGTTTTATATTGATTTGGGAAATATAGGAAACTCAACTGGTCTTCAGATCTGCAGATTAACTGCTGCTTCTATCTCCTAAGCCCAGAAGTGGATTTTTTACAATGTGAATTTAGTAGCTGAAGAAGAAATATAATAGGGCTTCTATTAAAACATTCTGCCTTTTGGAGTCTAGGGAACAATTTTTGTATGAGAACTACAACATTAATTAAGGCTATTAATATCTGTGTGAAGTTCACATCCAACATTACAATAAAATATATAATTGTCTAACATATGGAAAGTTCTGTTTTGACTGGTATGTTTTCAGATATACTTTAGCCAAAATTAAAAACATGCTAAGGCAAGGAAGCACAATGCATCCCAAGAATAGAAGATATTTGTCACTTGAATGAACAAACAATGCTTCTTAGTGATGATGGATGATGGTATTTAATTTGAATTTCGAGAGTGGTGAGCTCTCAAAAAGTATATAAAAATTAGAAATATTCTGAGCACAGAAAACAAATATTTGCAGCTTTTAAGGAGGTATAAGTATATGTAAGGAAAGTATAGGAATGAATAAACCTATACAGATAAGTTGATTCAGATATGGGAGTATTTTTTGATTGAATGAAAACACAACATTTAAAGTAAACAGCAATGGATCCTTGGTAGATTTTAAGCAACATATTGAAACAAGTTAAGCTTTAGAAAAATCATCCACACACCTATGAATGAACAAACAAAATTGAGATTTTTTTAATTCATTAAGTTTATTGGTTCATTTTAGGTATACAATTTGGTGACATTAATCATTGGGAATTTGTAGCTTTACGTGATATATCTTTGTTATTATTTTCCCCTTTCCCCTGCCCTCCCTTCAACCCAGCCTTCCATCCATATTTACAGAATTTGTTTCCATTTTTCCTTTTCTCGTATTTTTCCTTTCCCCTACCCCTCCCACTTTTGTTAATAGCCATAATAAAATTTACCAATTATCAGATAAAATTGTATTAATGTTTCACTGGAAGGTGATGTGTATGAAGTGTTACATTATATACTGCTTCTGTGTTCCTGTAATGATTATGGCAAGTTTAATCACTTTTGCATATACTACATGTATATGTAAAGTGCTTTGAGGTGATATTTTCCACCATTAAATACAACCATTTCACCTTCAGCAGCTTTATTGTATAATAATTTAAATGCAGTGAATTACATATTCTTAACTACAAAGTTTGATAAGATTATGAAAACATTAGTAAATCAAGATAATAAAACATCCATAATTTGAGAAATTTCCCTAGGACCATTTGAATTATTCCCTCCAGCCCACCAACTTCTCCATCCCTAGGGAATCACTAAACAACTTTGCGCCACTACAGGTAAGGTTTCAATTTTAGAAATTATGTAGATAAAACATGAAGTATATTATTATTATTATTATTTTATTTTTGTTACTGGGGATGGAACTCGGGACCTTGTGCTTGTGAGGCAGGCATCACTGAGCTAAATCCCCAGCCCAAGTGTATAATTATTTACTGTCTAGATTTTTCACTCAATGTCAACATTTTGAGATTCATCCATGCTGTAGTATGAATTGATAGTTTATTCCTTCCATTCCTACATAGTTTTCCTTTACATGGATATGAAGAAATCTGTTATCTTTGTCTTTGTTCCAGGGCACAAAGACATCTATCTGTATGACTACATGGAAAAGTATCACTTTGTTGATAACTACAGGCAATTTTATTATAGTTTTCTTTGTTTTAGTTTTCTTGTGTTTTGATTTCATTAAAATGTTTATACCTGTTTATACGTTATCAAATTTTGAAAAAAAATAGGTTAGTGCTGTAAATACTTTTATTCCTGACTGTTTTTTTTTTTCTTTTCATTCCATGGACAATAAATAGTTTAGGCTGCTAAAAATTCTAGCACAGCTGTTTACACTGTGGTTTTGTTTTGTTTTATTGTTGCACTGGGATTAAACTCTGCTGCTAGTGAATGTTAGAAAAATATTCCACTGCTGAGATTCCACCTAAGCCATATATGATCAGTTTTTGTTTGTTTTTAAATTCTTTTGTTCTTTGTTTCATTTTGGATCATGTATACTGTTATATCCTCAATTCTACCACTCTTATCTTCTGCAATTTTCTGCAATTATTAAAATTATCTGCCGCTAATTCACTTCTTTTCTGTTTCAAACATTATAGTTTTCATTTCCAGAAGATTCATTTGGGATTCCTTTAATATCTGCTATAGTTTAGACGAGTTTCCCCCAGTGGCCAGTGTTAAAGTCTTGGTAACCAGATTGGTATATAGATTGGGAGGTTGCAGAAATTTGAGAGATGAAAGCTTATGGGAGATTTTTAGCTGACTGATGGCATGTCATATGAAGGATTGTAGAACTGTGGTCCCTTCTTCTTTTGTTCTTAGAATTATGTGAGTCATTTTGGCTTCACCATATGCTCTTGCCATGATGTGCTGCCTCACCCCAGGCTCAGAAGAATGGACCAAGTAATAAGTAAAACCTCCAAAGCTGTGAGATATAACAACTTTTTTCTGTTTATAAATTAATTATCTCTGTATTTAATATAGTAACAGAAAGATGACTGATATTTTTATATTTCATAATTTTCCCTTAAAATGCTGAAAGAAGTGAAATGATTTAGTGTTGTTTTATGATAAGCCTAACATTCGTCTCAGTTATAGGTTAGTTTTTGTCATTGTGGTTTGTATTTTTCCTATTTCTTTTCTTGTGTGGTAATTTTTTATTAGCTGTCAGAAATTGTTATCTTAAGATATTAAATTTTGAATTATTCTGATTTCTATAAATAGTCTTGATTTTTACTGAGACAAAGTTCATCTTGTTGGAATTTATTCAAATCTTGTGGAATTTTTAGGTTTATTAGCCATAAGAAAAGCAGTACTCTGTCTAGTGATAAACACTACTAACCAAACATATATAAGTATTCTACCCTTTATATTGTGAATTATGAGGTTTTCCCATCTGACATAGTTTTAGTGACACATAGTCTCTGTAACAATTATTTTTCTCAATTATATCTCATAAATGTTCAAGAATATATATATA
>NW_022900941.1:35622086-35645165 GCF_012274545.1 Fukomys damarensis | reverse complement strand
TATTATATATATTATATATATATTATATATATATATATTAGAATTATACATAATCTAACAAGGTTATTAAAATAATAATTTTAGTCTGACATTTTTGTTCTCTTTCTATATGTGCAAGCAACATGAAAAGTTAGCAAGTTCAGTGAATAAAAATTATATACAATGTATCATAAATCAGTTTACAGCAAATCTCTTACTATGGTAATATCCATCTTACAAAATGTATTTCTAGATGGAATTTAATACAGAATATAAATTTGGATTTATAAAGATAGATTCAAGTAAAAATTTGTAAAGATAGATTCACTTTGAGTTGTTAAATGTTCTACCCTTAAAACATGATTTTCTTGAAAACTGCTTTATATCATTTCTTTATATTTTGAGTGAAATTTGTTTTTGTAACATGAGTATTGCATTATTGTGGATTTTGAAATGACAATACATTTCAGCCATTAAATTGACTTCTTCATAGATTTATAAATGCTTTATGAAAAATTTTAAGAAATCCAAACATTCTTCATTGATAAAGTACAACTTTACCATGTTTAAACACATACAGTTTTGGTGACACAATGAGTACATTGAATTTGGATGACAGATATTGTTATCACAATGTATTTCAGTGTTATAATTTGTAAAAACCTCCTGAGAATTTCTGTATTTGATTTTTTAACATTTAAAAAGTTCATAATTTCCTCAGAGAGTTTTCATACATTTGAATTCCAGTCTTTTGAAAGAGAGGAGCAAAACCTTAAAAGTACCCAAGGAAGCAAATAATTATATTTTATTATTCTCAACCTGCAGTCTACATATCAAAGAAAGTAAATGTATTAAACATTTTCCCCAAAGAAATTGTTTCCATATTTACACATGTAATATTAGCAAGGCAATTACATTAATATTACTATTTTAACATTATTAGAAAGTGATGTTTTTACAAGAACCTCTGACAAATACAATTCCATATAAAATTAAGGTATATATATTTTGTTTATTTTTTTATGTTTTCATTTACAATTGCTGTTCTTTTACTTTCACTTTATTAACTTGAGTTTATAATATATGTCTTTTAATCTATTTACCTAATATAATAGAAGTTATAATGCTTTTGGCCTGGGGTAGACAAATTAGTTCTTAGAAGCCTTTTCTTCATCAAGCTGAATAACTATGGATAGAATTAGATGTTTTAAAATAGAGATTAAATGTATCTTTTTCAGATGTTTTGCTTCTGCCAGAAACTGCACACTACTTTTCATTTTTTAAATTAATTTTATTGGTACATTTTAGGTATACAATATAATGACATTCATCATTGGAGATTTGTACCTTTACATAATATATCTTGATTCGTATTTTCCCCATTCCTCTGCCCTCTCTTCAACCCCTCCACCCCTCTCTTTACAAAGGTTTAGTTTCCATTTTTGCATTTTCTCATGTTAATTCCATTCCCTTCTTTCCTTTCCCCTACTTCTCCCACTTCCCCTTCCCGTACTTTTCTATGAGGTATTTAATATTGCCTAGTTTTTACATGAGAGCTACTGTGGACTAAGAGTGGAATTAATTTCTTCCTTAAAGATTTTTTAAAAAGCAAGTGATTTTAAGGAATATTACAAACATAGGGAATTTTAGCTTTATCCATTGGGCTGGACCTGAGGAGAATTTAACAGTATTCTAGAGGTAACCAAAAATGAGTAAGAGGAAGAAGAACATTAATCAAATCTTCATATCAGCCTTTTCTCTGTCACCAGCTATATTTTTAAAAATGAAATCTAACTAATATGTATAGATAGGAATTGAGACCAAGCAGTTATGTAATATAAAATATTGGCTAAAATACTTGTTTATGTACCAAAAACTTTATATCCTTGCAAGTGACTTTTGCACATTTGTGCAAATAATGCCTAGATATTCTCAGAAATAAATGAACTTACAATATATTTATCATATACTCCTCCGGACAGATGGTTTAAAAAGGACTTTCAACCTCTTTATTTTATCAAATCATAAGAATACTCAATTTCAATAATTTAAATATATATCGCAAGAAATCACATAAGGTTATTATATTTTTTAACATATCACACAGTGTCTAAAATAGAAAACAAAAACAAAACATTGCATTTGAAGATGGGAAATATAAAGAGTCATGATTTGATTGCAACAATATAAATTCACCTCCCAGAATATATTAACAGACACAGGGTGCACAAACAAACAATACTAAAATTAATAGTTCTTATATAACTTTAAAATACTCATTGAAAATTGACAGGTATAATAAGATATTCATGAGAAAGGAAAAGTAGAAAGGATATGAAAACCAGAAAATAATTTCCAGTAACCTGTCATCTCCCCTCTGACTAACGGAAGCATAAGCTGTACATATTTTTAAAGCACTGTAGTGAGAAGCACAGAGTAACCAAACAAGAGTCTGAGGACAGTGTAGTGGCATAAAGTGAATAGCTGTAGATTTTGAGCAAAATCTACTCAAAATAGTGGAAGAGCATAAAAGAAGCCAGAAAACTTTTTGTAAAACACAGAAAATATATAAAATAAAAATATAAACAATAGCAAAACAAAACAAAAACATTTCTCTCCTAGATGAATCCTGAAAACAAAACATGAAATGAAGTCCAACTAAAATTAGTTAAATGTCAGTTTGCCTACTCTCAGAGCACAGACAAAAAAATACTATACAGGCTACGAGCTTAGCACTGCTGTCCAAAGTGGCAATTGTGACCAAACACTCTCAGATTGAGCATGATTTCTAGGTCCTGAGAAGCAGACCAGTGATAATATATCCAGTACTCTCAGCATCATGTTCACACCTTGTCTCAAATACATTAGACACTTTCCTGAGAACTTTACTATACTCAAAATCTATTGCTGACATAGAAACCGACTCGTTACAGCATAAAGCAAACACTCCATCTTACAAAAAGTGCAGTTTACTGACTTCTCCACATATAAAGATAAAGATATCTCCTTTGAGAAAATGTAAGAGAATAAACAAGTCTAATCAATAGCAAAAAACCTTAAAACTTCAAAGAAACAAAGGCAGAAAATTTATTTCTCCCTAAATGAGATAGTATTCTTTTAGTGACTTAAAAAGAAATCGTTTTCTGAAACTAAAACCAGGTCTCAAAATTTAAGAAAAAAGGCTGGGGATTTAGCTCAGTGGTTCCAGGGCTTGCCTTGCAAGCGCAAAGACCTGAGTTCGATCCCCGCTACCCCTCCCCACCAAAAAAGTCAATACAAAACAAGAATCTTTAACATAAAATTGAGTATGTATTTTTCAAATGTTCAGTCTTTACCTCACATCACACACAACCACCACTACCACTAAAACAACAGAATATTCATCATTATGTCTAAAAAGAAATCTTTAAAACAAAGGAGAATTTCAGTTTCTGGTGATCATAGGTTTTGTTAATGTTGTATTTTCATCAGCTAGAATTTGTCTGGTAAATTGTAAATTCAGTGAATAATTGATAAATGAATTATTTAATAAATTCATGCAAGTTTTTGTTTCAGTTGGTTATAATTCCTTTTCCCTAATATGAAACTGAAAAAATTCAACCTTAGAGCTCTGTAATTAGGGACATTCACAGTGATACATGTTAGCATTCATCTGAAAAAGAAACAAAAAAAATTATGAAAGTCTATTTGCTGTACTATAAGGCCATGTCATTTTCTTTTCATTCTGCTTCAGGAATGCCCATGCCCAAATACAAAGTTTACACTCAACAATATTATTGTGTAAGAAACCGAACCATTCATTTTCCCCCAAATTGGATGCTATTAGAATGAAATCCTCTATGTATTCACACTTGGTGTCTTGTAAAGAAGAGACTGGCTCACCTGCTCAACAACCTGAAATGAAGTCTACTCCAACCAAATCTTACTGTATTTCTGTAAAAATAAATATAGGAAAGAATCATTCAACTTTTTTTGGAAATCGTCCATCTGAGATATTTAAAATACTGCTGCTTAAAGAATGAAAGCCTTCTAAGACAACATGGATAGGAAACTTAAAATCTACACTATCCTCAAAACTATCCAAAAAATAAGATGCTATGAAAAAGAATTAAGGAAAAAATATATAATACAATAAAATTGATGGTTTTAAAGTGACTGAGAAAATCTTTGTGAAAATTTAAAAATGAGACAAAGGAAAGACTGTTGAAGAGAAAACATAGAATCAGTACATATAAAGCAACATCCTAATAGTCAAGGGACTATCACACAAATCATATTGCCTGAAATCAAAATTTTGACCTCAAACTATTGGGAGATTTATGTAAGGATTATATGACACTGGATGTCAGTTGTTTTATCCATAAATAGGAGAAAATATCACAGTCTCTCTCATATAGGCCTAAAAGATTACATGTGAATAGTAGTAAAATATCCAGATCAGAATTTCCTGTGTTATTCATGCTGTCAGAATGTTTATTAACAATTGATGGCCTTTATACCTTTATTTTCCTTCTTTTTTGCTTAAACAATATAAGGATTGTTGCATTTACAATTTTTTATGCCTAGATTTTTTAACCCACATTTTATTCTTTATATATATTTTATTTATGTTCAAATATTAGCTCTATAAGACACTGCACTAGTCATTTGAAAATAAAACTTTACACTTCTCCTAACACTTTACCAAAACCTTAGTTGTGTATTTAATTTTAATTTTTTTTCAATTTAAAAGTGTATGTTATATTATTTATTTATTTTTCTTTTGGTACCGGTGATCAAACTTGGGACCTTGTACTTGCAAAGTAGGCGGTGGCACCCCTGAGCTAAATCTCAGCCCTTTAAAATGTATTTTTAAATATTAATATTTATATTAATTTATTTGGATATCTCTACCACTGGAGAGGTAGGTAGGTGGTATTCCACTAAGAGTCAGTCATTTTTCTTTATTTATGTATTTTCAAAGGCTACAAAAATCCCTGCCATTGATTAAGTGTCCCATAATATCTGTTTATAACAGCACAGTATAATAATTAAAAACTAAACTCTTAGAATGAACTTTCCTGGGTTCCAGTTCTACTTTTTCTATTTAGCAATTCTAGCACTTTAAACAATTTAATTAATTTACCCTCTTTACTCCAAATTGCACCTATTTTAGCATTTAGTGTCACCCAATATTAATTAACTAGTGATGTAAATCTACTAGAAAGATGAAAATTGAGATTTCTAACCAAGGAAATATGGCTGGTCTGAGAGTTGGGTTGATTCAACACACATAAAATTCTTTGAAGTCTGTTTGGCTCATATGTATAGAAATTATCATTTAAAACAATGAAGTATCTAGGAATCAACCTAACAAAAGAAGCAAAAGACCTCTACACTGAAAACTACAGAACTCTGCAAAAAGAGATTGAAGAGGATATAAGAAAATAGAAGGATATCCCCTGCTCCTGGGTAGGAAGAATCAACATAGTGAAAATGGCCATACTACCTAAACTGCTATACAGATTCAATGCAATGCCAATTGAAATTCCAACACTATATTTCACAGAACTAGAAAAAAGAATCCAAAAATTCATTTGGAACCAGAAGAGACCTAGAAGAGCAAAAGCCATCCTAGGTAACAGACGCATGGCAGTGGGTATAACAATTCCCAATTTGAAACTATACTACAAAGCTACTGTGTTAAAAACAGCATGGTACTGACAAAAAAACAAACTTGAGAATCAGTGGAACAGACTGGAAGACACCAAAACAACTCCAGATGTATCCAGCTACCTCATCCTTGAAAAGGAGCTGACCATCCCCACTGGAGGAAAGATAGCCTCTTTAATAAATGGTGTTGGAAAAATTGGATCTCAACCTGACAAAGATTAAAACCAGACCCTTATCTCTCACCATGCACTAAATTAAAATCCAAGTGCATTAAAGACCTAAATAAGAAGTAAAAGCATCAAGTCTATAGATGAAAAAATGTTCCACATCACTGGTCATTCAAGAGATGCAGATGAAAACAACACCGAGATCCCACCTCACCCCACGTGAATGGCTGCTATCAAGAAATCACACAATAACAAATGTTGGTGGGGTTGTGGGGAGAAAGGAACCCTTCTCCATTGTTGGTGGGAGTGCAGACTGGTGCAACCACTATGGAAATCAATAAGGATATTCCTCAATGAGCTGGGACTAGAGGTTCCATTTGACCCAGCCATCCCTCTTCTGGGTATCTTTCCAAGAGAATTAAAAGAATCATATCACAATAACATATGCATACCTATATTTATAGCAGCACAGTTTGTAATAAATAGCTAAAACTTGAAAACAGCCCTTTTGCCCATCAGTTGGAAACTGGATAAAGAAGATGTGATTTTTCTATAAAATGGAATACTACTCAGCCATAAAGAATGAGACATTCGATTATTTCATAGGAAAAGGGGTACATTTTGAGGATATACTCCTAAGTGAAATAAATGTCACATGTGTAAATACCAAATAGTTTCTCTGCTGTGAAAAAGTATAATAGTACAAAAGATCCTAATGAGATAATTAACAATGTGAAATAGGAATAAAAGGGCTAAAGGTGTAGGGAAAGTGGGAAGGGTAGGGGAAAGGGAATAAGGGAAAAGAAAAAAATATGAGAAAATGAAAAAAAGGAAAAAAAAGGAGGAGAGGATGGAGTGAAGGGAGGGCAGGGACAAGGGGAAAATATGAGAACCAAGACCTGCCATGTAAAAGTACAAGACACCAATAATGAATGTAACTGTACTGTATACCTAGAATGTACAAATAAACTCAATAAAAAGAAAAAAATAAAAAAGAGAAATTATCTGTTAATACTATTGACAAAATCTGTTGAGAGAAGAGTTTGAATAGATTTATAAATGAATAAATGAAGAAAGAGCAAAAATGAAAGGGAAGTTTAACTGACTTGCTTATTTTTTACAACATTCATGTTTTTAAAATTTTATAATCCCTATGAAACTAATGTTGACATTAATGGAAATAGTATTTGTGTTTTTGCAATGAAAAGAAAAGCACATGGTTTAAGATATTTCTCCATTTTCTCAGTTCTCCCACCAAACATACTATCGTCCACTTTGAAATTCATTTAAATCTACTGGAAAACATGAGAAGGAGAGTAGACCAAGTATGGCAGTTGCTCCCTTGCTTTCTTTTATCACCAGCCCGGAAGATAAAGTTGGCCCTCTGTTCCCTGTTTTGTAATTTGATCACTGTCGAGTGTGTCACCTTTGCTCTTTTTCTTCCAGAGTTCCATTTGGATTCAACAAACAATTGACACTGATAGGAAATAACAGAAAAGCAGAAGAGAAAGCTTTATTTGGACTTGTTAGGCTGTGTTTTCCCCTCCTCTGCTTATGTTACCAGCAGTGTCACTGTCATTGTCAACATCTTCCAGAGCCAAAGAAGCTGTGGGGCCACCCCTCTTCCATAGATCCAGCTTCCTCATGGTCCATGTGCTTTACCCTTCAGACCTCAGAAAGATCAAGCACCCTGTACTGCTAATGCAGAGTGCTCCACCATCCCTACTCAGTCTCTGCAAACCCATGAACAACACTTCCAGAAGTACAACTTTAATTAAGAGTTTTCTTGTCAAATATTTAAAAACCTGCCATCTATTTCTTGATCAAAAGTCAGAAAAATATGTTTGTTTGGTGTTGGGGATTGTACTTGGGACCTTGGGCTTGCGAAGCAGGTGGAGGCACCACTGAACTAAATCCCCTGGCAAGAAAGTTACATTTCTTGAAGCACCTGGAGCATGTAACAAATTGAAAACATATGCTGTGTTTCCATTGGATTTTGATGCTCAAAGAAAAAGGCTCTTTCAGGAAGAAAGCTATTCTGTGTCCACAAAATCATCTTTATCTATTTTGGACTTCTACTTCCATTTCTTAAGCTTCTGTTATCACTTACTAAAAAGATGAGTGAGACTGTGAGGAAGATGACAGTTCCCAGTAGGTCATTTGATAAATGAAGACTTTCCTATATTAAGGTCCACAAAATTTTCCACTAATTGATCCCTGGACAGAAATTGGGTTTTCTTGTATTCTCCGGAGTCATACTTCTGGAAATTGAATGACAACCTGGGACTTAGAATCACAGAGGAAAATAATATAGCATAGAAATATATGAAAATTCTTTTATTTAGACAAATTATGTTAGATCTCTTGGGCAATAGTTTTTAAAGATGAAATTAACTACTAAAACTAAACTAACATTAGCTTCTTAGCAAATGAAGGCACTATGTTTGGCTTAAACTGGTCCTCCCCTTACTAGTCACCATATAAATGGTCTTTCCTATCAATATATTTGAATTTTTGAGGAAAATCTTGGCTCTGAGGAAGAATAAAACCTTTGTCACCAAAAGTAAATGTACTGTATATGAGTATCTCTTTTTATATTTTAAAGACATACATATGGCATAAATTTCAGTGAAAAATTTTTAGTAATTAAAAAAGAATAAATTTTTTAATTTCTTTAATTATTTTTAGATTAATTTTGGTTCAATGACATATAGCTATGCATAGTTGAATTTCTCTGATGATGGCTTTGTAAAAAATTTTAAAATTTTCTTAATCATAAATACTGAATTGATCAATCAGGAAAACTACAGTATATCACTAGTTTTATCAGAAGATATTATTTAAATGTTGATAGAAAAGAAGTGTGTTTTTTTATTTATGGAAATTTCATTACTCCTCTGTTAAAATTACTATTTAAAATATTCTGTATATTTTTCTCTTGTCAAACCTTTAGTTGAGAAGTGTAGCAGTGGTAACTTTTTTTTTTTTATATACTGCTTGCACTTGAGAAATTTTTTCTGACTGAAGGAAACATCAATTTTATAATTTTAAAAGTAGATACAGGGAACATTTGGGATGACCTTCAAAAGAAATATTCATCAAAATTTATGTTATTTGTTGTTCTCATCAGCTGCATGCTATTCTGTAAAGATGAACATTAAAGGACACTAAATATTTAATTTTTTTTCATGTAAGGAAGCTCAAGTACATGGGGAAAAGAAGAAAAAGATTTGGATGGAGAACGCATTTCAAGTAATTGAATGTGGTAGAACAGTTTTAAAAATGACAAGAAAGCATGTTATGTCATCATTAGGCATGCTGCAAAATGTTTAAAATTTAGTTTTGCATATTTTTTATGTTCCTTGGCCTGTTAGTCTTGCTTCAACCTGTACATATAATTGTTAATTTTTTAAGTTTTATAAGATAAATAAATGAATATGATGCTGGAAAAGTAAAAGGAGGGTCCAGGAATGGGGAAAAAGTAGGGAGTTGAAATGCATTACATACTTGTACCAATCCCCAAAAGTGAGTGTAAACACTATGTGATGCAAACATGTACAAAGAAAAGTTTAAAATATTTCAAAATTAAAAAACAAGTGAACAAAAACTAAGCAATTGAATTATAGGGAGAAGAGGAGACCTGGCTTCATATAGGAATTCAGGAACTAGTAGGGAGAAGAAACTGAGGGAGTATACTATGCAGGTCTAAAGCACTTTTAGCCTACTTAACTTTTCTCTAGGTGAAAAAGCAGTAGTGGAAAGAGAACATCTGTCTTGAAATGCTGCCAATGAATAGGAACATAGCAATGGTAGTCAGAACCAAGGGCTATGTTTAGAATTGTTTCCTCATCACCTATCCCATTTGCTGGCACCTTGCAGTCCCACTCTTGTCATGATTTAGTCTCCATGTCTTATGAAAGAGCTGATCTAACAAAGATTAACAATTTAAGCCTTTCCAGAAAGATATATCATCCTTTTACAGAGTTTATCCAGTGCTTCTTAAAAAAAAGCTTTTGAGAGACAAGATGCAGAAAATAAGAAGGGAGTACCTTCTAAGTATCTGAGAAGTTGAAGTGGGAAGGAAGATAGTGTATCTGCACAAAAATGCACAAAAGGTGCAAATTGGATACCAAAGATAAACCTGGTTTACTTCTAATTTTGCCTAAGACCGTGTTCTCAAGCACATGCAATACCTGGGCACCTTGCAATGAGAAACTGCCTGAGAAACACAGATGGATTCATACACAAAGCAGACTTTAAAAAGCATTATCATTCTTCAGTTGCTAAGTTTCTATCCTGGGAAACCACAGGATCTTTATTTCAGACATCCCTAAAGCCTATTATAAGCTGTAATACATTGTGTGTAGGCCAGATCTCAATGGCATCGGAAAACTTCTCTGGCCTCAATTACCTGTAGATATTTGGGGATTATAACACCATTTTATCTGCATTAAATTTACTCCTCTACTCAGAAGGACCTAAAGAAACTGTGATAATTCATTTCCCATCAGGAAGAAAGCAAGAGCTATGAAAAATATCACCTAAATCAATTTGACTAGGCTACCATTTGAGTGGTTTTGCCAATCTATGACTAGAATCTGCAGTTTAAAATCGAGTTAGTACTTGATCTACTTGATGTAATAGAGGCGGCAGTCCATAGAGTGTCTCCTAAATGAATCACTACTACATTTATGGTCCCACCAATCTTTCTGTCTCCAAGCACTGAGTTTGAGTGGCTTTGTTGTTTAATTCAGAAACCTTGGGAAAGTTCTTGTAGGGCCCCCATGCTTCAAACAAGGGAGGTGGTTGTTGCTGCTGACATGATAGGCGGGTGAGAGCTAGGGCAGACAAGCCTCAGAGAAAATAGTAGGGACTACACATAGTTATACTCTCTCATCCTTTCTCATTGGTTTTGATTGACCATGACTCATCTGTAACTCTGTGAGTATGGGATCTCCTCATAATTTATAGGTGACTTCTTCAGGAGAGTTAAATAAGATACAGCTTACTTTGCTCCTTGAAGTGGTGCCCTAACCCTAGGCTTTCTTTTTCATGTTACAGCTGACATATGAGGATCAGAGTAAAAATGTTCCCCCAAAGTAGAGACCTCTTCTTGTCTTTTAAACTTTTTTCTTTTTTGAGACAATGCCTTCAGGCTGACCATGAACTCACTCTGTAGCCCAGTCTGGCCTTGAACATGCAGTGATCTTCCTGCCTCAGCCTCCTCAACACTGGGACCACAGGTATGTATCACCACCCCCAGCAGCATTTAAACTTTTTCCCAAGTCTTCAGTTTTTCCTTCCTGCATGCCATTCATTCATTCCTGCTAGCATTCAGAGGATTTTGGCTTTTCAGGGAAATAACTTTGGGAAACACTCAAAACAGGGGTTGGATTCCTGCCTGATTATCTCATTGTGGAGGGATGAATGGGCCCCACCAATCTTCCAATAATTCTGTTAAAGCACCTCCTTGATTCCAATTTTCTATTTTATCATTGAGATAACTGGCTTCAATTCAACATTTTCCAGTCCTAACAAAAACATATAATATGCAATAAATTATTGACAATTAGCAGAGAAATAAGTTTTGGCCTTGAACAGAGATAGAGTTAGAAATATGCTTAGCAGTCACATAGAATAATACAAGAGAAATGAGTATATGTGAAAGAAATAGGAATATAACTCTATCTTTTTGGGATCCCTTATAAATTCCCAAGTTTGTCCCTCAGTATCTTCCTACAGTAAATTTATACTCAAAGTTGAATATAAACAATAGCAACAACTCTTCATTTTAAATCTGCTTTCTATACACTTTTTGTACACTAAATCCCTTTCTGTACACTTTATTTGGGAATCCACCCAGTTGCCCAAACTTAAAATATAGGAATCATTTATAGTTCTTTGTTTTCTTTCAATTCTCTTATCCAGTCATTATTTTATGAATACCTACTCCTACATATGTCTTGGATCCATCCCTTTTTTAAAATTTTATAGTTGCTTTTTTAAGTTTATGCCCACCATACCTCTTACCTAGATGTTTATAGTACCTCTCTAATCTCGTCCTTGCAAGTCTTAGTCCTTCACTATGTGACCTTCACACTGGAAGACTGTTGTGGAAGCGATCATAGTTCATTTGGATTGCTTCAGTAAAATATAACAAAGTATCTATTTCATAAATGATGAAAATTTGTCACTCATGGTTCTGGAGAACAAAGAGTCTAAGATCAAGGTGCTAACATATTAAATGTCTGGTAAGACCCGCTTCCATATAGATGGACTTTTCACTGAGTCTTTCTATGTTGAAAAGGGTGAAATCTCTGTCTTCAACTCTTTTATATGGGCACTAATTATATTGATGAGGACTCTACTGCTTCCTAAAGGCCCCAATTCTTAATCGCATCACATTAAGGGTGAGGATTTCAGCATATGAATTTGGGGGAAGTATAAACATGCAAGCAATAGCAGAAGCAAGCTGTGTCATCCTCTTATTTGAAATGAACTGCAAATATAAAATTCTAAAATATAGAAAGAAAATGTAGTCTTTTTAGGATATGGGATATCTTCTGTAAACATTGTTTTATATTCTCATTGACAGTTTAACATCCCGTAGATAATGGAATGAGTCCTATTTTTCTCAGCGACCTTTCTGTGTGGATTATATTCCTTTGTTTTGTTCATTTAGCAAATGACAATTAGCTACTCATTCTTCAAGAGTCACATGCAATATCACTTCTTTGATGTACAACATTCCAAGTCAGGGGAAAAGGATCCCAATTTTTAGGCTGTCAAGAATTATGGAAATTATTCTTATTTATTACTTAAATTACTCAAATATACATTTCTCTTCACCAGAGTCAGGCTATGTGAATGTAAGCACTACATCTTCTTACTCAAATTATTGGGTGTTAATATAATGCTCTGTGGACAGTAGAGATGTCATAACTTATTGCAGAAATTAATATATGATCTCTTCATTAACTTAAGATAGTGCAGCTTTTCATTCTATGCTGATATTCTCTTCATTATAAATGTTACTTGAATTACTTTTTAACCTTTAGAATGACAACATTCTAGTTTCTTCTTGGTATGAGCTTCACAGAGATGGTAGCACTTTGGGGTGAGCTGTTTTCTTTTTACAAACCCCACTGCAGCACCAGAGTCCTCTTGAATCTCAAAAGATGCTGCTGAGGTAACTGAATGGGGTAGTGTTAATAATTAACATTTCCAGTCATCCTAAATTAGAACTAGTTTAAGAAAGAGAAAGTGAATTTTAAAAAAGGTGTTTGCTAAAAAATTATCTGGTAAGAACCCTTTTCTGGAAAATAATTTGTGCTAATGAGAAAAGATGTGAAGAAAAAGTGGGATGTGGACTTTTTTATTTTCAGCTCTTTATTTTGCTTTCAGCAAGGTGTTTTTCATCCTTGCTGTGAGTATTGCACAGGCTGTCTGGCTCCCATATTCTGAAAAATGTAGTTGAAAGCATACCAAGACATGTGTAAGGAATCACCTAATCATTACCTTAATGACAATTAGCTTTGGAGATAGTTCTGCTGAAAACAAAAGAAGATTAAACTATTTTACTAATTTGGACACCCTAACCCTAAGACCAAAAATAACTGCAAACTCAATAAGCAGGTAAAAAATAAAATAAGCAATGTACATATAATTTTAATTATTTGCCATTATGTGCATTAATTCCTAGAAAGAAAAGATCAGAGAGTGCAACTCCATCCTGGTAGATGAAAACTTACAAATTTATTGTACTCTGTGGTGAAACTTGTAGCTTCCAATATTGATAAAATAATGGGGGAATTATTTCCAGACCAAATAGCATGGATGTGATTAGACTGCATGTAAGAAAAGACAAGCTTCACAAATTACATTTATCTCTCACTTTATGCTTCACTAATACTTAAATCAATAAGTAGTACTAAATCTGTTTTAATACTTCATTGTTCACAATTATTTGTATGATACAATAACAGCACACTAAAGCATAGCTAATGCCTTTGTATTCAGAGCAGCTTCATTTTTTAAAGTTGAAAAGTAAGTATTTTCTCAGAAATATATTCCAGAATGCCCACATTACTATATGGATTACAGAACCCTAAAGTAATTTGGGGAGCTTTTGTACTGCACAGCCAAATTGTAAGGAATTTTATATAGTGATTTTTGCAGGTTAGGTGATTAGCTGGAATATAAGTATTAAAATGCACAGATCTAGATTATTAATGTATCATTGGGCTATTGGCCCAACAAGTGACTAAAAACCAGGCTGTCCTTAACTACCCATGTCTTTTCTCTCAAACAAGTGTCTGTTAGTAGTATAAGTAGAATGTGAAGCAGAAGTGGGCGGATTTTTTTAGATCTTTATACCCTATGCTGTGTGAGAATTAAGGACAATACATGCAACAACAAATAATAGTAAATCTGCTCATTAGGCTTATAGTTATTATCCCTGAGTGAAGAGAATTTCTCTGCCCTTAAGTACTTGGAAATCCTTAACACATAACCTCATCTTTTTTTCAACTTCAATCTGGTGGAAATTTTTTTTAGTCATTCCTAGTCCCCAGCATACCAGCAAATGTATGTATGTATGACTTGTACATTGCAGATTAGAGAATAATAAGACACAGCAGACTTGTAAGACATATATAATGTATTATTCCCAATTTATATCTTCTGAAATGAAAAACTATACCTCAAAAGTTATGTAAATGACAAGCATGGTGGCAGACCTCAAATACTTGGAAAACTGAGGCAAGGAGATCACAAATTCAATCCTAGCTTGGGTAACATAGAGAGTTGGTATCTCCAAAAATAATTTTAAACAGGAGAAAAAAGTTATATGGTTTTCAAGACATCACCAGATAGGTAAGTGATAAGTATAAGAGATGAATGTAATTTTTTCATTTCTGTCTACTAGACATATTAGACCATCACCAAGCACCCCATGTAATGGCCACCAGACACTGGTGACTATAGAACTCTTGATATGTGTTGACTTAATTGAGATATGTTATAGTGTAAAATATACTTGAAATAAAATAAAAAACATGAACTGTCTCACTAATAATTTGTATGCTGTTTGATATTGAAAGAATATTTTAAGATAGCTGGTTAAACACAATATATTATTACAGCTTGTATTACTAGCATCTTTTTCCTTTCTTATAATGTGAATACTAGAAACTGGAAATTCCATATTTGACTCATGTTATATTTGTGTTGATAGTACCACATTACAGGACACTGTCTATCTCCAGAAAAATCCTCAGTTGATTACCTGCTACTTCTTAAGATAAAGTAAAACACTTTTTAGAAGTGAGTTGTGATTTCCTCTTCAAGCTTACACTTGCACTGTAAATTTTCGTGTATCAATAATCCTGATCACACTTGAAGGAAAATCGCCTTTCTCAAATCTTGCATCCCAATGTCCACCTCAGGAGACATTATATCCTGAAACCTGTCAGGACTCCCTTTTTTGCCAAGATGATTGCACTGTGCTACAATAATGAATATCATCAGTGTTTCAAAGATTATTTGTGCTACAAAATTCTCAACACCTGGATGCTATGCATGACTGAGTAGCTCTCTAGATAATACAAAATGTCTGGAATTACTTTCTTTCTTTTTTTTTGTACCGGGGATTGAACTCGGGTCCTTGCACTTGTAAGGCAGTGGAATTACTTTCTAATCCTAGAGGTAGGACAGAGTCCTACACAGTCCTTTAGCAGTTGTTCTAATAATTCTATTTCCATAACAATGATGCCCAAGAGTTTAAAAGCATCACTTCCCAGGGTTCTATGCTTAGGAAGTCTGGTATTCAATATTGATCATTTTCAGATTTGCTAAGGGATTATGATGAATATAATCTATAACTCATCATTTGCGTAATGTTTCCATAGAGAAAGGGCTGTGTGCATGTTTGGAGAGAACATAAATATTTCGGGGAACAGTACAGATATCAGTCCTTAGAATCTAATTCTTAGTTTTATATTTCATTAACAATTTGCCTATATTTTTATATACTCTCAAAGTGAATCACTATCATATTAGAAAATAGGAACCAATCAAATAGAATGGTGGTTGCTAGATGCATAGGTTTTAGAAGCCTTGAATTTGTGAAAGACAAGTCTTTCTCAGTTTCCCAAAATTCATTTTATTATCAACAATTTTAAATAGTATTAATTACTTGCTTCATTATAATATCATGTAGCCCATTTTAAAGTACTAAAATATTCATTCTTTAAACTTATCAACTAACTGTTCTTAACTGGATTAATACATAGTGAATATATTGTATTTAGTTTTCACTGTAGCTTGGGAAAACAAATACAACCTGTGTTCTATACCATAACATTCTAGTCATTATTAAATTTTATGATTTATTAATGAATGCTAAAGTAAAGCTAAATTGGCAATGATTTTATCAATCCTATCATAACAAGCAAGGAAATACTAAAGTAAATGTAGTTAACTTTGTCCCAGTAGTCTTTTTGAATAGAAATGATTGATCACAAATGAGGAAGATAGAGTACGAGATATACTATTATGGGAAGGCAAAAACTATGGACTATGTCTTGCAACATTAAATCTGGCCAATACAATGTTATGTGGAATATAAGCAACATAGGCAGTGCAGCAGGTAAGTTAATGAATAAACAAATAAAATTATGCCACTTGCTAAAATTTAAGACAGAATACACCCCCAGCTACAGTATGTGTGAAACAATCTTCCTCATGCTTGTACAGCCTTTCTTAGAAGAACTCTGAATATTACTAAGTGTAGTTGTCATAGATACATCTATATGTAAATATTAAAGCACAAACCTAACTTGTTTAATAAATTATCAAATGAATTTTACTTGCTAGCCATGAGAGTAAGGACTGAGAAATTAGGAAGATGCACTCAGAGATTCAGGTCTGAATCAGAAAAAAATCTCTAGAACATAGAAAATTTGGATGATAGAAAATAAGTCTTCCAGCCAGTGGTTTTTCTCTAGAGCAGAAATGTGACAATATTCAATGCACAAATTCAAAATTTAGCATTAATTAATAGATAAACCCAAACTCCTATCAAGAAGTAAAGCTAATAGTATCAGGACAAAACTAATGGTGAAAGTGTTTTCACCATTGAGAACTTCCTATAGTCTGGGTTTTTCAATTTTGTTTATCTTAATTATGATACCAACACTGACTGTTGTGCATTACACTAATTTTTCAGCAATGAAAATTGAGCTATTAGCTTCACAGATACCTAACAAAGCTTTGTGGTTAGTGATGTAGCAAAGTATCAATTCTAAGTCTTTAATTTCTGATGGGTTTGATTTTCACTGTGCTCCATTTCCAGAAAGAATATTGCTTTGTAGCCATCTGCACAGTTTCCCGTGTGTGTGTTCTGTTTTAATTGCCATTTATCCATAGCATTTCCAGTGCCTTCTAGTGTTTTATGAGTTGCTGACAATTGAGATGATTGTCACTAGGAAAATGTCCTAAGGTTCATTCCAAATGAAATGTGCGTTCCTAGAAAACATAAAAGGTGGAAATGCAAGCAGAATGAGACTATGGAATCTGTTGAATTTTGTGACTTACACAAACATATTTTGTGGCAATCTACATGCAGAGCCACCTACCTGCCGTGACTTCCCATGGCATTTATACTCATTTTACCACAACAAATTAGAGAACTGGGAGGGAAATAGATAATTAGCACTTCGGCCAGTTTCACTGGGTTTCTCTGTCTGGGTATATGTATGTTTTCATTTCACAGCAAGTGTGAAAACAATTACAGAACTAAAAATAATGCTTAATTAAAGTGTTCCTCTTCTGTTACTGTGTGTAGTTAATACAGATCTTTAAAAATCTTCAAAGAGGAAAGAGAAGTTTAGAAAAAGAATACATAGATTTATATTACAGAGAGAGGTAACTGCTTAGACTAATCTGATTTGGGCTGGTGACAAAAGCACATAATTGGTAGTCACTGATAGAGCTCCAGGGATTTCACAAAGGCATCTTCAGAAGGTGGACTGTGCTGTGCAGCAGATATTGAATCTCTGTGGAGAAGCACCTGGAAACCCTTTACCTGCATGCTATATTGAGCTCCTCTGGAACTGATAGGAAATGCTCAGAAAGTCCCCTCTTCTGAGTTGTTATTCATTTCCAATCCTTTTTACTCTGAACTGTACTTTGTGGAGATCTCTTTCCTTGCACTCATCAGGCATTATTAGGATTGTTTCTTTTATGCGCTCATTTCCTCCATCTGATTGAGTACCCTTGAAAACAACAACCAAAAATGATTTCGGGAAAAATTAACTGAATGATTCACTTGATCCCCAAAGCCTGAAACACAATGCCTTGGAAATTCAAAACATATTTTTCAGTCACTAATTTGCCCCTCAGACCTGTGCAGACAGCTCCCACTAAAAATCATCTACAAACTCGCTAACTTATTCCAGCCAGGTTCTAGTACCTGAGCTACTTCCCTCCTTGCACTCTGTACTGTTTTCATGTCTCCAAAAATAAATTGGTTCCTGTCCTACTGTCTCTTTTTTTCAACTGTGGTCTCATCTACTCTCCCCTTAACAATAATAAAACTTTATGCTTCTTCTATGATGATATACTTCTATTGTGATCCACTTAAATTGATGCTTATAGTTTAAATTAGGTCTAGGTTTCCTGCTCAGCAAAGCATCCACTCTGATCCCTTCTGGCTTCTCAGAATCTGTACTTGGGCTTATTAACCCAAGGTTTTGGAGGCCTTGACTTATCCATTACAGAGAGGTAACCTGATAAATAGCAGACACATAAAAGGAATTGATTAATAAATATTTAAAATGCAGGAGTTCTTACAAGGACTAATGATAGTATTATATAAGAGAGAGAAATTAAGATTAATCCAATTATAGGTGCCCGGCATCCAAAAAGGAGGAAAAAGATTATTTTAAAATACAAATAATTTAAACATAATTTAAAGTGAACTTTTAATTCCATAGATATTTAAAAATAGACATATAAACAACAGCACAAAATCTATACAATATCAGTTTTTAAAATCTCTATGTTCAAACCTAAAGAATTATGATATGAATTAAAATCTAAATTAGTTGTAATTAGCATGACTTCAGAAAGCCTCATATGCAACTACCTGAGCTGTGTACAATAGCGTTTGCAATGTGGGAGAACTGAGATGACTTGGTTTCTGGGATGTCCCAGTCCTTGCTTTGCATTTTTTTCACACACAGATTCTGATGCATTTTAATCTTCAGCTTAGCCCATATGGTCACCCATGAGCATATAAAATAATTCTCAGGTACGTATCAGCTCTAAAACAAAAGGATGAGCACGTCAGGAATGCAACTCGTGCACTGACTTCCACATACTAATTCATGGCCTCAAATAAGTGGTGCAGTCTCTGCTGAAGCCCATTAATTTCCAATCCTATTTAGTAGCGTGATCAAAAGCTGCCTCTGCTTTCAGTGCGAAGGACATACATAGTGAGAGAATGGATACTCAAGATGCTTTCGCCAGAGCTGGGCTATGAAGCTTCCATCTGAGTAGGAGTTCAGTATCTGTTCTGTGATTTCTGTTGCTAGGCAACCACTTCCTTTGTCTGCTTTGTTCGGAACAGTTGCTTTATTTATACTTGGTTTAAGTGATGCAGATCATCATGTGAGACCATAAAAGAAAATGGGAAAATTATATCAAAAATTGGTCCAGGGAATTTATAATACTGTGTAGAAACTAATGAATGCTGATGCAAACAGAGCTTCTACAGAAAACTGCAGAACCCTGACCCATCAGGTTCACTTGCCTCAGACTTTTCAAATAGGATTTATAATGACCTACAGTTAAATTTTGGTATCATGTATGACTGAAATAAAACCACAAACCTCAGCAATAATTAAACAATACAATGTATAATGAGGCCACTTTTTAGAAAAAAAAGTACTCATTTAGTTTCAGGTGTTGAAATAACTGGATTAAAATAAAGAATACAAATTAAAGAAGGTGGATAAGGGATACAGAAAAAGAAAGAAATATTTGTAAACTTTCCAAAATCTGAGAAATCCTGAAATATATTATGTAAACTTGTCTATAACTGACTTTCACATACTATATAATTGAAATAATTATACTTCTTTATTGACAGAAACTTTCCATTAAAAAGCAAATGTGAATTTATTTTAATACTCTTGAATCTATTATTATTATTAAATAAGCTAAATCAGTGGCTGTGCTTTGATCTTACTCATTTACTTTAATCTTTCTTATGCCTTCCCTGTTTATTCATTTTCTTATTAGCAAGGTCTTAATGTTTTCTCCATCATTTAATAATAGTGACATTGTGTACCCATCAAGACAAGATACATTAGCACTTTTTAGATCTTAATTCAAAGGATCTTCAAATGACTCTGGAGAAAGTACTATTACTGATATCAAAAACAGTACAGGAGAAGAAAAGTGAAGAGTTGAGATGTGAAGTAACTTGTCCAGAGTACTATTAATCCAATCAGTAGGTGGCAAAACAAACATTCAAATGCACATATTTGATGTGGCTCACACCTAAATAAATAATGAATCATTTTAGTTTTTTTCTCTATTGCACAATTCTATAATTTTCTATTTTCTCTTGGGCTATCTTCCTCAATTAATAAGCAGATAAATCAGTATAATGTTTTTGTTCTCAATTCTATACACCATTGATTGTAAGCTCTTAGAAGTGCTGCATTATGATTGTAATAAACCCATGTAAAATGTGTCCATTCTTGCCATTTTTTCATACTTTCCCAACTATTACATGTAGTAGTAAGTTCTGAGATTCTAGGAGGATTTTCATTTTTTTGCTGTTAACTGGTTTGCTTTTCTACTTCTGAATTTCCTCTTTTCAATTTCTACATTATATAGAAAGTTGTTAAAGAAATACTAGAAATTAAGGACAAAATACTCAAGAACAGACTCCATGAAGTCAATCTGTATTTTGATTAAGGAAATGTGGACTTTTACTAATCTAGACTGAGATATGGGTGTTTTTAAGAAGTCTCAATAATTAAAAGTCTCTTTTTTCTCTCATTATTATTTTGTGAGAAAATTGATTGTATTTTGAATAATGTGTCAGGTGCATGGAAGTTTTTTTTTTTTTGGCTTCTCTGTGTGAATACTGATTTTTAAAGGAGTAAAATTTGCTATTTATGTTATATAGAGATATTACTAACAGATGAACAAACGTAAGAAGAATAGGGAGACTGTGATAGCACTGGAGTTGTTCATGTAAAACAAATAAGGCTACAAGTCAACTGAGGCCAACTCTATTCACTCCACACATAGATGGGTTTGGACAAAACTCCCATCTCTAAGGCAATAGTTCTTAAATGCTGAGTTACAGAAATATGAAGACTATTGTGTCAAGAAGACTTTTTATCACTTCTTCGTTAAAAGGAAAACAGAGAGCAAGAGAAAACAAAGGCATATTGGTCAAAATGAGTAGGCATTAAATTTTCCTGAGGCTTGTAATTTCCATGTGGCCCTAACCAATGTTGTCCTGAATTAAATAAAGCTCATTTAAATCCACTTATAAAATTATAATTTGGGGAATATAAATTATTTTATTGATCAATAACAGGGCTACAATAAAGTTATTTATTTTTATATTATATGAGAAATAAATGTGCGAGACCATTTATTATTATTCCTTAAAGCTTTCCTCCGGAATAGTAGATAATAAAGTTAGGTGCTTTATATAGGGTAATCTTTTTAATAGCTTTGCTATGCCCTAAATAACAATATTTTAGAGTAGTATTAGCTTTTCATGCTTTCAAGTAACTCTTGAAATAAACTGTGCATCCTAAAATATGAGATTCTATAGATTTAACATTGTAAAATATGTAAATAAAATATAAGTAAGTAAAATATATTGTGTAGTATATGATAGGAACTGAACACGACATAAAAAAAGAGCTAACAAGTTATTATCTCATATATTGTTTTTAGATGATGGTACAGGAAACAAGTCTCAATCAAAAAGATGAAGATACAATACTGAGACTGCTATCATATATAATAAAATATTAATAGTCACATAAGAAGAGGAATAGGTAAGTTAAAAGGCAGGTAGGAAAGTAGTAATGGTTTTTGAAACTTCTCATTTTCTGCAAAGACATTCAAGTTCTGTTCTGCATTATGTTATAAGGTTCATTTGGGTAGAAGTTCTTGCTATAGCATCATGACAGAAGGGGCCAAAAAATTGTTATTGATGCTTGGATCAGGCTGTGTAGTAAATAAAATGAAGTGGTAATAGCCTTAATAAAGGGTTTTTAACATTTATTATCTATAGTTACCCCACTGAACAGGAACTGGGGGGTCAGTGTATTATAGCAATATAGGAAACTAATTCAATGTAGGAACAAAGAAAACTAATTCAATAATAGCAAAACAGAACACTCATGCATTGCTAATATTGATCTGCACCTAATATTGATTTGAGATGTTTTCTATACATTGACTTGTATCATAACCTTTCAGGGTAGCTCTTGTTTTATCCCTGATTCATAGATGAGGCACAGACAAGGTAACTTGCTCAGTGTGTTGTGGCTCTGACATGGTGAAAGATTAGCATTCAGCCAGGTGTGGTGGCGCATGAATGTAATCCCAGCACTCGGAAGGCTGAGGCAGGAGGATCACTGTGAGTTAGACTCTAGTCTGGGCTACACAGTGAGTTCCGAGTCAGTCTCCACTACATAGTGAGACTCTGTCTCAAAAAACAAACAAACAAACAAACAAAAAAAGATTAGCATTCTGATGTTAGTATTGAGGAAAATGCTCAATGTGTTCAGCACATTCACATGCACAGCACTTACTGAATTTTACTTTAAATTGTATTTTCCTTTGAAGAATTAACAACTATTGTCTTTTTAAAAATTCTTTTCTTTAAATTTTTATTTTTATTATTGCTTTTGCAGTTCACAATGACTACATTCATCACACAAATTGGTAAATGAACAACACATCTTAATTCTTTTTATGTTCCCTTGCCCTCCTTCCTACCTACATATGTCTATCTCTTAATATGTTTCTTCACATAGAAAACATAAAAAATTCCACCAAAAGACTCATGCTACTAAATTAGCAAGTTCAGCAAGGTAGCTAGCAGGATACAATATCAACACACAAAAATCAATAGTGTCCCTGTGTACCAAAATGAACCCACAAGAAAAAATATATATTATATATGTATTATATATTATTTGTATATATAAAATATATATAATATAAAAATATATAT